>NC_090930.1:75802781-76106253 GCF_040938575.1 Ambystoma mexicanum | reverse complement strand
CAAGGGGAAGGGGATGAAGTGGCCAATGACAAGTGGAGAGGGGTAGAGCCTAGTGATGCTGCACACACACCCATTTTCAAAACACATAAAAGCAGACAGTCAGGACAGATAGGGACCTTCAAATCCATTTGCTGCGGGACGCTCTGCCGGGAAAATCCATACTTTACGTCCATCAATCTCTAGAGAAAGCTGTGCAGAAAGATCCAGACTTCAAATCTATCAATATCCAGAACCAGAGACCCCGCTGTTAGCAGAACCAGAGAGCTGACCCAGATCACTGTGAAGTGCCGAGACCAGACCAGAGTCCAGTCTAAAACCTGACCAGATCCGTGGCGAGGCCTATTTAAAAATATATTGTGAGTACCCAGCAGAACTGTGCAGAACCAATCTCTTAGTTAAAATAATATAATTCAATCTATTTTAATCTAAGTAGAACTGCCTCCTGTCACCTGTCATTTTCTAGTTGCTAGCTGTCACTTGTCTTTTTGAACTTTAAAATTTCAAATCTGAAAAACAACCTTTACCATATCGCTCATATCTCCGTGACCGTTTGTCCTAGAGACTTGCAGTAACTTTCATCTGGAAGCTGAGATCCTAGGCTGTCCTAGGACCCCAAAACGATAGTGCTAGTCCTTGTAGTTCCTCTGTAATCGAAAAACGCACGCGCGAATTTTACCGCGATTTGAAAATTCCTCCACGTGTGAAAACAGCAGCTTCTTGCTAGAACTGTTAGAAAGTCGTTTGCAACCTGCCAATCATTCCTAGAATATTGCTAAAGTAAGCCTGAACTAATTTAAACCAACTAATCCTCAACCTGAACCTCTAGGGGGAATTAAAAGCATTTTAGCATATTTTTCACTTCATTGCCAGCACATGTAAAAGCATTTTGGGCCTGTGTTTAAAACTCCGATCTGTACTCTAAGCTTGCTGGGGTGAACTGAATTACATTTGATTGCATCTCTGAGAACTGTGTGCTTTCCTTCCATTTCCTTGCATTGCATAAAGGGGGGAGGGGATTGCCAGAGAAAAGTGATTACATTGTTTTGTTGAAATCATATTGAGTATTTTCTGTATTGCATTTCATTCAACACTACATCCATCTGAACTTATATAAAGTATTCTCTACCACCTTATTCTTCTGTTCCTATTCACAAGTGTGCTAGTGCCAGATTCTCCGTTGTTAATCTTTATCATATCAGAATAAGTGTGATATCCAATTATTAATTTATTATAAAGTGTGATATATATATCTATTGTTTAAATTATCAAATAAACCTTTTAAACTTGCAAAACAGAACTACTTCTTGGCTCAGGGGGGTCAGGAGGATTCCAAGAGAGGGGTGTTATATAGGGGTAGTCATCCAGAACGCATGAACTGGACATAAAGATATATCAATAAGGGTTTCCATTCAGTATCCCAGACTAGGCATTGACTTAGCTGTAGTGTTGAATTGAATCCTCTTACAGCCTGCAATTCGCTCGCTCTTCTTGCCCATGTTAGAGCAATTAAAAAGGCTGTTTTCCATGTTAGTAATCTTAATGTACACGTGTGCATAGGCTCAAAAGGGGCACACATTAAGAATTGTAGGACTAAATTTAGATCCCAAATCGGTACTTGAAATGGGTGAGGAGGAAACACATTAGTGAGACCTTTTAAGAATTGTGTTATCAAAGGAATTTTGAAGTAAGAGCATTCTTCCGATGAGCGCTTGAAAATGGAAAGCGCTGCAAGGTAACCTTTTATTGTTCCGATATTCAGACCTGTATGTGCTAGGGTCAGAAGGAAAGATGGTACTTCTGGAATATAACATAGAAAAGGATCGACATTCTTTTCCCTGCACCAGTTGCAAAACTTTTTCCAACGGCAACGGTATAGAGACTTTGTTGCTGGCCTTCTTGCCGAAAGCAACACCTCCATAACATCATCTGGAAGGTTCCAATCTCTGTATCTCAGCCTTTCAGATACCAAGCATGAAGGGTGAGTGTTCTGACCTCTGGGTGGAGAACCTGACCTTCCATTTGAGAGAGAAGGTTCTCTCTCGAGGAAGACGTACTGGAGGACAGATTGACATATCTAGAAGGTCTGGGTACCACGTTCTCCTTTGCCCAATCCGGGGCAATTAGGATCATGCGGTTCCCGAAGCGTCTCAGCCTCCTGATGACCTGAGGAATGACGGGAATCGGAGGGAACGCGTACACAATAGTGGGAAATTCCAATCCACCATGAACGCGTCCCCCAGGGCTCCTCTCGGGGGAAATTCCCTTGAGCAATACCTTTCGCATTTTCGGTTGGTACTGGTTGCGAATAGGTCTACCTGAGGGGTTCCCCAAAGGGCGAAGATCTCTTGAATGACTTCCTGAGCCAGTTCCCATTCGTGGGACACCGTGCTCTGCCTGCTCACAGCATCTGCCGTCATATTCTCTTCCCCGGCTAGATAAATTGCTGTTAAAGAGATTCCCTCCTGAATTGCCCAATACCAGAGCTGCATTGCCTCTCTGCACAGGGGTAGTGACCCCACACCTCCTCTTTTGTTTAGGTAGTGAATGGCCACTGTGTTGTCCGTCATTATCAGGACATTCTTTTCCCTGACAGATGGCAGGAAGACCCTCAGCGCTAGTCTGATTGCCCTCAGCTCTAAAAGGTTGATATGTAGTTTGGACTCCGATGGAGACCAACGACCGTTGATTGTCAAATCGTTGGCATGAGCTCCCCACCCCAGGAGTGAGGCGTCCGTCACTACTGTGATCTCTGGCCATGGTTGCCAAAAAGGTTCTCCTTTTAGGATGTTCTTTGTATAGGTCCACCATAGAAGGTCTTGTCTGACCTTGTTCGGAATCTGAAGAAGATCCGTCATTTGACCCGAGAACTGGGACCACTGAGACTTTAGGGCCCATTGAAGGGATCTCATCCTCAAGCGTGTCTCTGGCACCAGAAAGATGCAGGATGCCATGAGGCCGAGCAACCTTAAAAAGTCGTAAACCTGGAGATTTTGGGCATTTTGGAATTTGGAAACCATCTGAAGAATGTCTTGAGCCCTCGTCTTCGGAGGCGAGCTCTTTACCAAGGATGTGTCTAGTTCAGCTCCTATCTACTGAAGCTGTTGGGAAGGTGTCATTTGAGACTTCTTGAAATTGAGGGAGAAGCCCAGTTTGTGGAGGAAGTGGCAGGTGGCTTTCAGATGATCCAGTGCTTGCTCAGCAGAGCGTGCTCTGATCAACCAATCGTCCAGGTAGGGGTAGACATGAATCCCCCCTCTCCTGAGGTGCGCTGCCACCACTACCATTAACTTGGTGAAGACCCTTGGGGCGGAGGTCAACCCGAATGGCAGGACTTGAAACTGATAGAGTGAGTCGCCAACTACGAACCTCAGGTATTTTCTGTGTTTGAGATGAACCGGCACATGAAAATAAGCATCCTGGAGGTCCAATGACAACAACCAGTCCAGGAGTTGAAGGGCCTGAAGGATCTGAGAAAGGGTAACCATCTTGAATTTGTCTTTCCTGAGGAACTTGTTCAAGTTTCTTAAGTCCAAGATGGGACTCAGTCCTCCGTCCTTTTTGCGGATCGAAAAATACGGGGAGTACCATCCCTTGTTCCTCTCCGCTGCAGGTACTGATTCTACAGCACCTTTCTCCAGCAGGGTTAGAACTTCCTGCTGTAGGAGCGGGTTTGAAAACTTCAACGGGTGTCTCCCTGGTGGATTGCTTTGAGGTTGCTTTAGAAAAGGAAGGCAGTAGCCTTGGGCTATTATTTCTAGAGCCCAAACATCTGAAGTAATGGCTCGCCATTCTTGCAGATGCTGCGACAGCCTGCCTCCTGCAGGTGTTTTGTGGTGCAAGTACTAAAAGTGGTTTTGTGGCGGATGTTGCAGCCGCTGATGGCAAAGAGGCTGCAGCTGGAGCTGGCTTAGCACGTTTTCCTCGTCCACCACGAGTGGCCTTTCTTTGGCCCCTTTGACTGGCCATTCCTCTCGTCTTTCCATTTGAGGTGTAATAACGATAGGATCGTCCCCTCCATGATTGCCCTTGCGCACAAAAAGGCTGAGGTTGCCTAATAGCAGTTCCTAAAGATTTGGCCGCTGCTTTTGAGGTCTGCAACCTCTCAAGGCTCTCATCAGCCTTGTTGCCAAAAAGGTGAGACCCGTCAAAAGGCATGTTCAGAAGGCGGTTCTGTACGTTCGGTGCAAAACATGACTTCCGTAACCACGCAAACCTGTGCATTACCGTGCTAGTGCCCATGGACCTGCTTACACTATCCGCAGTGTCCAATCCAGATTGAAGGGATTCCATTCCTGCATGGCTTCCTTTCCATCTCCAACGATGGCTAGGAAACCTCCCCTTTCTTCCCCTTCTGGTATGTGCTCCGCCGCCATTGCGATGCACTCCCACAGAGTGTACGAAAATTTTGCCAAGGCACATGTGGAGTTGGCAGATTTTAATGCCATGCTCCCGGCTGAAAATACCTTCCGTGCCCAACCATCCACACGCTTATCTTCCCTGTCTGGAGGGATAGACGGGTACGCAAGTTTGTTGGAAGCTGTGGCTGCCTGTATGACCAGACTCTCGGGAGTTGGATGTTTTGACAGATAGCCGGGTTCGCTACTGGCTGGGCGGTATTTTGATGCGAGGGACTTATTTACCGGAGGAATAGAATCCAGAGTTTCCCAATTCTTGGCCACCCTGTTTTGTAAGGCTACATGAAAAGGTAGTACTGGGTCTTCAGTAGGACCATGGTCCAATATGTCTGTTAAATCGTCTTGGACGAATTGGGCTGGTGGTCTAGCCCATCCCAAGTAATCTACCACCTTGGTCATTAACTGATGGTAAGATGGACTGGCATGCTCTCCTGGATCTGGTCTACCAAAGTCATTCTCAGGAGAAGTGTCAATGCCACCTGCATTATGTAAAGACTCCACCAAATCCCTCATTCTGCTTTCCTCTGAGATCAAGCATTCTGGGACATTTGGGGTGCCATATTCCAATCCAAAAGGTACATTTTCCTCCTCGGATCGCTCTTGTTTCTCAAAAATTGAGGGCAAGGATTTGAAAAACTCCTTCCTAGGGCGAGGCTTGAAAACCTTCCCTGGGAGAGGAGTAGGAAGAGGTTTAGTACCAGGCTCTGAAGAAATTACATGTTTTTTTAACTTTCTCCTTCTCTTTTTCTGGCTGCCCTGGCTTGGTTGGAGCCTTTGGCGCCGAGGGTTTCGCGCGTCCACGTCGATAAAGGCGTTGAGGGCTTCGACGACATAGTGGTTGTCGAAAAGGTCTGCTTCGAGGGCGTCGAGGCAGTCTTTGACTATTTTCCCTTCGAGGTGTGACAGGTCTTGGACGGCGTCGGAGATCTCGAGCAGTCAACTCGACTCGAGCGTTTATCGCTCGGCGTCCTGGAAGGTTCCCTATCCTTCCTTTTACGATCACCCGGGCTTGAGGGCGCGCAAGTGTTCGAGCGGTGACGCTCCCGACCGGCTTCCGAAGAAGGCGCGGACCGAGGCTTCGCCTTCTCAAACACCTCCATCATTTTGACCCTGAATGCTTCCCACTCTTCGGAAGACGAATGTTTCGTGTGGGGCATTTCATTCTTTTCGGAGACTCATCTGACGACGAGGTGGAGGGAGACCTGTGGCGTTGTTTCTTCTTTTTGACGAAGACGACGAGCGATGAAAATCGCTTCAGGATCTAGATCGATGCCTTTCGCGTCAAGGAGATTTCTCCTCATGGGGTCTCGACTCGACACTAGAGGCTTTTCGATCCTTCCGACCTACCTGTAGCTTTCCTCTCCTTTCTCGCAAGGCCTTCCCCGTCATCGCCTGACACTTCGAACAGGCCTCCATGTCGTGGCCTTCTCCGAGGCACCACAAACACTCGCGGTGCAGGTCCGTGATCGACATTTTTGAGCCGCACGACTTGCATTTCTTGAAACCCGATCTCGGGGTCGTGGTCGGTGTCGATGACGAGGACATATTTATTCTTGTTTATATATATTTTCTTCACAGAACTCGAGGCGCGCCGAATGACCGAAGCAATGTAACTGTGGAAAAACGGAACTGAGGCCAACGGGCGCCCCGCGTGCTACTTATACACCCGATGACGTCACCCTCGACGGAGGCCTTTGAGGGAACATCGACTCGACGACATCAACGCACGGCGCCCTCTGCCGAAAAAATTTCCGAAGAGAAGAGCAGCAAAGCTGGATGGAATACATCTAAGATGAGGAATACGTTGGAGGACACAATCCACTCGAAATAAAAGTTTACAACCAAATCCATGACACCTTTGTGTCAGCTTCCTTCATTCACACCCTTACAGGTAGGAGAGGGGGAGAAGTAGAGGTCAACATTGCTACTGGACAAGGGTCCCACCTGGCACTGGCACAATTAGTTGATTCTTTAGTTATTTTAAGTCGAATATTACCACCTTCTTGCAAGAAGGTAGGGTTAGCGCTGGATAGTTCGTTAGAGACAACAAGGGAAGGTGACTTCTGGGTACCTGGCAAGCTGGATAAGAAGGGCACTGATTTTTGTCGCTGCTGCCATCTTCTCATTATTGGAGGCGTATTCTGACTATTTCCTACCCGCTTTAGTTCTCAATTTATAGGCGGACATGTCAAAGGCTTTTGCAATAGGCTCCCAAAATTCACAGCAAACAACTGGGCTTATCTCAGTTAAAGCCCTTTGCGCGGTTCCACCACTTCTGGTCTCCACGCTTCAAACACCTTAGCCGTGAGCAATATGTAATATCACTTAAGGGGACACAAACTGAGGGTTTGTGCCAAAGTAAAAAATTAACAAGTGTAGTGACTCAATGCAGACAGAGACAGCAAGACAGTTATAACTGATGACTGAAAACACTCACCGCCTGTCCAGACTCACTGCTGAGCAGCCAAGCTGCTCATCTGCACTTAAACGTGCACTTCCACCACGCACTGGACTCTATATTAATGCAGATTAGCGCCAGCAGCTGGTGTGATTATTAAGGGTACCACAACTCAGCAACGCCCACAAAGAGCTCCTGCCCAACTGCACTTACATGTGCACTTCCACCATGTCCACTTGTACTACTATGCAATGCCCTAACAGGAAGGTACAGAGATTTATGCTATTTTGCCTAAATGTATTACCTAGGGGGGGCATGGCTACGAGGGCCATGTAGGAGGACGTGATCTGGAGGAGCTCCCGAGATCCTGAAATGATCCGGGCGTAAAAGTGCGCAACGATGGGCCGACGACTGCTGAAAATACACATGTCGGTGTGTGAATGATTGGGCCACGCTTGGTGAACTTTTGGAAGGTGTAGGAAGAACGGCGGCAGAGATCTGTGCGGAAAGGATAAGGAGCGCCGGAGACAAAAGACGACACAAAATGGCCGACCAATGTCTGGAACAAAGGAAGGAGCAGGCCGCACGGTGATCGAGCGAAAGAGGCGTACTGGGTGCGCAGTTGTCATTTGTGCAGAACACAGGTCCTCTGGGTCATGTCGAATAGAACGGTGAGGCCGAAGGCGAAACAGCCCACCCTGGATGACTTCGCTAAGACGTCCCCTGGTCAAGACAATACCAAGAGCAAGGATAAGCCGCCTGCAGGCAGCATGACGACAACGGGCGCTAACCAAGAAGTCCTAGCTGCGATTGCAGACCTAAAGGCGGCCTGGGAATCTAAACTCGAATTAGCCGTCACTGAACTGAAAACGGCACTGGACCTTAAGGTCGGAGAGGTGCAGGAGGATGTTAATCTACTCAGACAGGACGTCAGGGTCTTGGCGGAGCGCACGGAGTCCCTTGAGACGAAACAACATCCGCATCGTGGGCCTGCCGGAGAGATTGGAGGGCCACGATCCCACAGAGTTTATTGAGTCCATGCTACTGCAAGAGATACCCGGAGGAGCCCTATCTCAAGGATTTGCGGTGGAAAGGGCACATAGAGCTCTAACAAGGAGGCCGCCGCCAGGAAACCCGCCTAGGCCGGTGATAGCCAAAATTCCTAATTACCGGGACCGGGAGAGGATATTGGAACACTTCCGCAAGGGAGGAACGATTATACGAGGAACGGCAAACATCACGGCCTACCCGGACTATACCCTGTCTGTGCAGCGTAACCGCATGAACTTTGGGACGGTAAAGCAGAGACAGAGAGGCGGGCCACAAATACATGTTACTGTATCCGGCAAAATTGAAAGTTATACATAAACACAAAACTTTGTTTTTTGAGACCCCGGAGGATGCCATAGGATGGCTCGATGCGCAGGGATGTCCCCAGGAGTCAGAAGTTCGGACGGAGAGAGAGCACGGAAGAGATAAGTAATGCACGAGGAAGGTGCCACAAGATGGCGCGGCACAGACCCGTGGGACTTGAATATAGTCATTTGCACAGCCTTCAGTAGAGAAGGTCAGACTATTGCACTAGATGTTATGAGCATTGTAATTATTATTGAAGTAATGGAGCCTTACAGAGCGGATCTCTTTACCCCACAATAATCTTAGTTAAGTGGCCATTAGGGCGACTTCACCCTACTGAGCTCTGTGCATTGTTTGGTGCTTGCAGGGCTAGATGTGGGGGTGCCTGAGTTCCGAGAACGGAGCTGGGCAGCAGTTGGGGTGTGTGGTGTTGGGGAAGGGGCGGGTGGAGGGAGGTGAGGGAAGTTGGGAATTTGTTGTGTACATAGTTATGGATAGTTTGAGCTGGTACAAGAAGCTACAAGTAAAGATGGAGAGCTGCATCTGTATCACGTGGGCAAGGGGGATTCGCTACACGGAAGGCAAGAAGACACTCATGAGCCATGGGGGACCTTAATATCGTAACATGGAATGTCAGGGGACTCAACAGTTACTTAAAGAGAAACAAAGTCATGATGTACTTGAAAAGACAGAAGATTGATATTGCGTTGTTGCAGGAAACACATTTGACCCGGCAAAAACTGGAACTGGTGGGGAAGAAGTGGAGAGGTACTGTAGTAGGCTCTCCGTATTCTGCCTACACTAGGGGAGTGCTGGTCTGGGTGGCACCGCACGTTCCGCTCCAACTTACACAAGAAGTGGTGGACACGGAGGGGAGGTTGGTCATATTAAAGGCTTTGGTGGAGAATAGAGAGGTGTGCATTATAAATAAGTATGCCCCCAACCAAAATACTGCTGCATATTTTAGAACCCTGTGTACTCATCTGGGTGCGTGTATGGGAGGAGCGGTTATCTGGGGAGGGGATTTCAACTGCGTGCTCAACCCAAAGGCAGACAGATCTGATGATAAGATTGATAGGCCCACCCCAGCAGCCAGGGTATTGCAGACATTACTAGACGACTAAGGGTTGGCAGATGTTTGGAGGCTGAAACACCCTAATGAAACACAGTACTCGCATTACTCAGCTCCGCAGCAACTGCATACGAGACTTGATTACTTTTTTGCCACGCCAGATGTGGTGATAGAGACCACCCAAATAGACTATAGAGTGAGGGTCCTGTCGGACCACTTGCCTCTGGTTCTGAGTTGGCAGTACTGCAGCCTCAGGGCGCGGATACCGACATGGCGCCTCCGGGCGGAAGCGCTCCAGGACCCGGTCTTCAGGGAAGATATCAGGGATGCGATCACACAGTACTTTGAGGTAAACACAGGCAGCGTGTACTCAGCGTGCACGCTCTGGGAAGCCTTTAAGGTGGTATTGCGGGGTGCTGCTATTGCTAAATCAAAAGGCCTACAGGGTGGGGTCCTAACGGAGCTAGAGGAAGCGGAAGAGAAACTGGAACGGGAAAGCAACAGGGCGGGAGGGGATGCAGAACTTGTACTCGAACTACAGCAGATGTGTGCAGAGCTTTGGGAAAGGCTCTGCAACCTTAACTATAAGAAGTATGTTGAGAGGCAACATGCAGGTGGGGATAAAACTGGCCGCTTGTTGGCGTGGTTATATAAGAGCGAAACCCCCAGGCCCCCGATTAGGACAATAACTAGAGAAGACGGGGAGGTGGTTGACACCCAAGAGGGAGTCAACGAGGCAGACTATTATAGGACATTATATGAGGACAGAAGAGGGGACAATCGAGAGGAGATTAGAGGAACTCTAAAAGACATGGAATTACCTAAGATTAGTGCTGAAGAAAGGGAGGAGCTGGACGCACCGATTACCTTAGAGGAATTGGAGGAGGTGGTGAAGCAGCTACCCACCTGTAAGACCCCGGGCACGGACGGATTCCCTGGCGAGTTTTATGAAACATATAGAGAGGAAGTACTCCCCCCTATGCTAGAGATGCTCAATGAGTCTTTTGAGATGGGCCGGCTGCCGGAATCGCTTAGAGAAGCGTTAATTGTGCCACTTCCTAAGCCCAACAAGCCAGGGCATAGCTGCGGCTCCTATAGGCCTTTGTCAATGTTGAACCAGGATAGCAAGATATTGACGGCGGTCCTGGCCAATAGGCTGCGTAGAGTTATTAGCAAACTGATACACCCGGACCAGACAGGTTATGTCCCTAGCAGAAATATAACCCACAACCATAGGCTACTCCACCGGGTGATTGAAGAGGGAAACAGGAGCAAGGGGGAAATGGCGGTGGTGTCCCTAGATGCAGTCAAAGCTTTTGACTCAGTGAGGTGGCCATGGTTGCTGGAGGCCCTGAAAGAATACGGGATGGGGCCGGGTTATGTTAGGTGGGCAAAATTACTATACAGTGAACCACTGGCCAGGGTGCGCACAGGATCGGTGATATCTGAGAGATGGCAACTCAGTAGGGGCACCAGACAAGGGTGCCCCTGGTCCCCGATGTTATACATTCTAGCCCTGGAGCCCCTGGCAGTGTACCTCAGACAACAATATGACATGGTTGGTATTGAGGTAAGGGAAGAGAAACATCTAATATCCTTGTATGCTGACGATTTACTACTATACTTGAAATATCCGGAGAAAAATCTTCAATATATTCTAGAGGTTATGGAAAGGTATGCAGAAAAGTCCGGCATAGCGGTGAACCCCCAAAAACCGAGCATGTTCCCATTGGGGAGCTACAGAGGAGCCCCTCTGGAGCGGTTGCCCGTACCATGGGCGGTTGATTCCTTCCGCTACCTCGGAATAGATGTATACCATACGGTGGAGGAGGAACACTTGCATAATACCGAGGTGGCTGTGGGAAAAATCCGAACAAGTATGAAGTTTTGGGAGAAGTTGCCGCTGGCGATGATGGGACGGGGGGCGATGCTCAAAATGGTAGTCCTGCCCAGGCTGTTACATTTCTTCAGTAATATACCATACTTGATACCCAAAAAGTTTTTTGTCAAACTGAATAGCATGTGCAGAGACTTCCTATGGCATGGCACTCGTAATAGAGTGGCGCTATGGAAGCTGCAGAACTTCCATGATAGAGGGGGCATTAAGCTGCCAAATTTTGAGGCCTATTATGTAGCTGGTCAGTTGCAATATGTAACCAAATGGCTTTCTGATGAGGTAACTCCTGAATTTAGGCTGTTTGGACAGGACTGCACTCCGTTTTACCTAAAGGAGATTATCTGGGTGCCTAGACTTGAAATGAAAGAACGCCCGGGTATGATGTTGCTTGGGTGGAAGATGTGGCGCAGAGTATGCCGACTGATGGAGAACCCGTACCCGTGTTCCCCACAGGTGCTGCTAGTCGCTTTGGCTGGGGGAGACAACCAACTCAGAATGATAATCAGGACCTATTGGGCATCGGTCGGGCTGGTCACATTGGGAGATGTATGGCAAGAGGGGATCATTAAGGATTTCGAAGAACTGGGAGAAGAGGCAGGCTTGCACAGAGGCCAATATGTCACGTATCTTAGGCTAGTGCAGATTATTCGTAAAACCTGGCTAGAGACTGTACTGGCGGAGGAGCCAGACGTCATAATGGGAACAATATATGACATATCAGAAGGAGGGCACGAGATCTCTAGATTGTATGAGATGGTGATGACCCGGGTGGGAAAGGATTTGACTCATTTGAGGCTGGACTGGGAAGCAGAGGTGGGGAAACAGATGACCGATGGGATGTGGGAGCGTGCTATGGGATACCACAAGAAGGTGTCCAGAAACGCCAGATTGCAGCAGATACAGTTATACATAACGCATAGAGCCTATATGACCCCGAAGAGAATATCTAAGTTTGTAAACGCAGGAAGACAAGCATGCCCAAAATGCGATGAAGAAGACGCTGATATGACACACATGTTCTGGTCTTGCCCAGTGATTGAAGGTTTTTGGGGGGAGGTGGCACAAAAACTAGCAGATAAAGGGGTCACGCTCAACATAGATACGGCCTGGGCCTGCCTGTTGGGATGGTTTCCCAGACCACCGAATACTAAACATGTTGGGAAACTGAGGGACCTGGCATATGTGCTTGCAAAAATAAGGATTGCCATTGGCTGGAAGCAGTGCCACAAGCCACGGGTTGAGGTATGGTGGCGGGATTTGCAAAAATGGGCGGAGGCTGAAACGGTAGTATGGCAGGAGGCATGTAGCAAGTGCGGGGAAGAAGAAGTGGGTAACCGGATGGCATGGAGAGTTTTAATAACAGGACTGTTTGGCACAATAATGGATTCTGCAGCTTCGGAAGGAAGCGATACCCGGCCACACGCAGCAGATACAGAATGAGAAACGCAAACAAGCTCTTGAGGGGGGAGGGATTTGGGGAGCAGTAATGTGCATTAATTGATGTTCACGAGTCTGTTGTAAATAATGCTGCAAGTTTGGTTTGTATTGTTTATTTGTTTTCAAAATAATAAAAACTTTAAAAAAAAAAATGTATTACCTACTTTCGCTATCTTGGTTTCTGGACGTGGTATTGCAGTTGGAAAAAGAGGGTGCTGATTATTTAAGAACTCTGCAGTACATGAAAATATAGGACATTTATTAATAGATTGCATGAAAGTGGTTCATAATTAAATCAGCTACTTGTGTAGGAGGTCTGAGGATTTCTGTTGACAATATTTTGCCGGATGCTACATTTTCTTAATACTTAATAAAGGCAGAAGTGAGGTTATAATGTTCCGATGTTTGAAACTTGATATGCACATCCACTTTAAGCTTTCGAGAACATTATGTTAATTTTTATGCCGTAATTATGTTTCTTTATTACATTGTTTAAATCAATATAAGTGTGGAAAGTTTAATTCATGCTAGAACCTAGAGAAAATAGATTCCAAAATCCTGTGCAAATTTTTCTGTTTAGCTTCCCTCTCCAATTTATGCCAGGCTATAGTTATTGCATTTTACTTACTCCGAAAGCAAGTGTCTTTGAAAGTAGCTCTCCAAATGGAGATCAGTGCTCGATTAATAGGGATAGTCATTAGACAACTAAGCCCCAATATTTCATAGGGAGAGTACTTATTTCCAGCAAAACATCATAAAACTATAATACAAAACGTACAGCCCGAATGGTATGAATAGTATGTTGGCCAGAAGCAAATCGCATCATGTGACAAGCATTGCTAACCATGAAACTTGGATGTGACCATTGGGAGACAATTTTGTAACTGTCTGCCATTTTCTTTTCTAAACACCTTTGCAAATATATTCAGTGCTTCAGGTCTACACACGGTGCGAGGCCACAGCTTGAACTTTAAACGCTAACGTAGGCAGGAATGTGAAACCCTGCCAAAATACATTATTTTTCTTATTCTGTGAATCCTTGAAGCTGTGCATAAGCATTGACAAATCAGCAACCCAGGTGCCAGCCTGTCTTGCAAACGCTGTTGTATAAAGCAGATAAATAAGAATTATATGCGACTAACGGTGTTCCTCCATGAAAGATGGTATTGTCTCTGCTTCAGAACTGTCTGTCCCTTAGCCCATGAGCGCAACAAATAGATAAAATTAGTTGGAATGTCTCCCTGCTAGAACATGATATCCTTCCCCGTGCCAGTGCCCAATGTTCCCCAAAACAGTAAGCTGTCTCTGCAGCCTCGGCTAGAAATACCAAATGTTTAGACTGAATGAAGTTACGTGCATAACTGTCAATTACTGAACCCTTGCTTGTATGTCATGTATATGGACGGACCGAATAATGCTGTACAATGAGGATGTGTTATGTATATATATATATTACTGCTTTACCGATGCTCACGCTCTCTTCTCTCACGTCGTGAACACTCGTCGTGAGGTGTTGAGACCTGGTCGGCCGACTCAGATACTCTGAAAATAAACCAGACTTGTTTGGGAAATGAACCTCACGAATGGCGTGTCATTATTATATGGTTATTGTGCCTTTATTCGATATATGGTCTTACAAAATGGCACCCGAATAGGGACCATCCGTGTGATGCTCCATCGCGTACGTTGAAGGCAAGGTCAAGGCGAGGACGAAGCCGTCGGTCCAGGATCGGAAGGTGTTTGGGGCACCCCTGCAGAAGTGATTAGAGACTCCTCCGCAGATCTGTACACAGCCAATCCCTGATCGGCGAGCAGCGCCCAGAGAGCATCAAGGCGAGGGTCCTGGAAGCGAGGCAAATTGTGCTAGTTTGTCGTGATGATTCTTGGTTGCGCCTGTACATGGACGAATTGCGTCCTGAGTGACAAATTTATTGATCAAGTGAGTCGTGCCCAGATTCTTAAATGTCCTGATATTGGTTGAGTGCTGCACTTGCTAGTACAAATGCCCAGGTGATAGAGGTAAGAGTTAACCATGCCTAGGAAATTGTCCTGCTGCCTAGTGAGATTTTTTCACTGCGATAGACAGTCTTTGGAAACTGGCCAGGCCACGCCACCCGAGAGGTCGCCAGCGTATGAAATGTACATTAAGTAATTGTGTTTAATGCGATATGGCATAGGCAGACCAGACAAGCATCAGACCGAGTAATGGGAGCTTCAAGCTAGCGTGCATAGAACATTTGGAATCCGTACTGCTACAGAAAAAGGCCAGGCCCGCAGCATTCGGCGCTGTTAGGGACTGAAGGAAGGAAGCAAAACAAGTAGAGAGAAACACGCAGTAGACAAATGTCAAATTCAGAGAAAGCGTTAATGCATGATCAGCAGAAACAGACAGAAGCCATTAGGAACATGGATAGGGCCTTCCAATTAGACATACAGAAAATATATCCTTCACAAGATTTGCATACATCAGATGAATTGATAAATAAGATACTGAATGAGCGAAGAAATGATCATCCAAGTACTGACCCAGCTGCACCAGCTCCCAATGTATCTCCTCCTGCTGCTATTCCCACGCTTGCATCTGCACCTGCAGTAACCGTACCATCTGCGCCAATGACATCATTTCCTCCACCTCCTACAGAGCATGAGCTATAAGTTTAAGCTGGCAGTTACGCATAAGAGGGGCCTGAAAGAGGAACTATTAGACAGACTCGTAGTAGGATTAGTAAGGAACGGAAAGACGAACTGAAACGGTGGGCTGAGACGTATATTGATGATGGCAATGAAGTGGCTGTGCAAAGTTCCATATCTGATCATAGAGGCTTTGGTGAACAACAGGTATTGTTAGAATCTATGGGAGATTATCTTGTTAATGTATGGAGTGACTTAACTGATACCGTGATACCGCAAGAGTTGCGCGGTTTGATTGTCCTTTCCTGTTTGCGAGATAGTGCGGCGAAAATACGAGAACATGTAGGGCGAATATTTGTGTTTAAGCGAGAACTTGACCGATTGCATAAAGATATAATGAGTAAGCGTGAACCGCATATGTCATATGTCCAGAAACAATTTCTTCTGCCATTGAAAACTGTTAGTGAAGAGATGCGTATTTGTATGCGAGATGCACTTAGGTGGATTACGGATGTTGCCATTTCCCCGATTGAAGTGCATGATATGTTTAGTCAATATACACTGGAAATGCAGAGAAAAGTGTTACAGGTTATGGTGGAATATTTACAGGATGAATGCATGAAGAAGGTTTGCTGTCCTGTTGATTTGATGACCATTTATAAAAGAGCATTTTCGTCTGACACCGGAACTGCTGCTTTTTCCCTTGATTTGGCTTTGTTGCTTAATAGACGCACAGATCCAGAATCCCCTACTTTGCAATTACCCATGGGGAGGTGCCTCCCACGTTTTTCCCGAAAGTAGAAATTCCTGCGGTAGGACAAACTCCAGCGCGTACGATAGAAGCCCATTATATCGCACAGTTTGTACATGTCCCCTTTTCTAGGCAAGAAGTGAACACTATAAAACAGTCGGTCCCTGATATCAGGAAAAATCCTGCCAGTTTTTACAAGGAAATTTAATCTGTTTTGAATTCATCGGTTTTTACACTGAGTGACATTGATTTATTGTTCCCTGTGATTTTTACTGTTGACATATGCAAACAAATTAGAAGTATAAATGATTCACCGATGCTAGGCGATACATGGGAAACTCTGATTAGAGTCGATAGTGAGAGAAAGGCTGGAGAGAAGCCACTGCAAGTAATTCTAACTTTGCCCTCACAGATAGTATCGAAATTGAAAACTTTAGTACCCGAGAAGAGAATAGTTTGGGATAAACTGACTGCTTGTTTACAAGGTAAATCGGCTGGAGCGACTGAATTTTTTAACCAATTTGAAGAAATATTTGCAGATTTTAGTTGTCAAGATTTAAGTACAGAACCTGGAAAGAGGTCATTCGTTGACAAAATTGTGCGAGGATGGTTACCGGAATTTCAGACATTGATAATGACATCTGAAAGTGCATGGCAAGCAAAGTCACAGAGTGAAGTATTACACATGGCCCAATATTATGAAAACCGAGTAAATTCAGAAAAGGATAAGGTAGCAAGGAAGATCTGAAAACAAGAGTGTTACTACAGCAGGTAGCCAAAGGTAATAGAGGTGGCGGAAATGCACCATCTAGAGTCCAATTTGCATCATCGTCCAACATACATGGGGGTCCGATAGGTATAAATCAGTGTGCCTATTGCAGACAGGAAGGCCATTGGCAAGCACAGTGCCCGCAATTACAGAGGTTAAATGGGACTATTTAAAGAAGACCGTTTAGAGGTCGTCCAGGAATAGGGGGCCAGAACAGAAGTCAGTTTCAGTCCCAATTTCAGGATATTCAAGTTAATCAGAATCAGCAACAGATCACCATGAATGGTGCAAATGCAAATTGATAATCCCTCCAATGCATATTACTCCAGAGACTTTACATCTGATGATGTACTGTTCCCCTAGGACAGCACGAAGCAGGGTTTGGAACCAGTGCCTAATCCCATCAGAAAGGGCCCAACGTAGAAATGAAGGTTGGGAATAGGGAGCATATTTTTATAGTGGACACACGGTGCACAGAAGTGTTCCATCAACCATCAGCGGGTTCCAAATATACCACTGTCAGGGCATAGCAATGTTTCAGTAGGGTTCTCCGGTACACCACTAAATTAGTCCAGTTTCACAGCCAGTGCCAATCACATTAGGTCCATTCACTGAATCTTGTCCATTTCCTTTGATGACAAATTGCGGCGAGAATTTGTTGGGGTTGTACCTGTTGAAGACATTAAATGCAGTAATTTATTGTTCTCCTGATGGAGTGTACTTGACGATTTCGCCACAACAAATTCCTGTATCGCAATTTATGTCTTTAGCATTACCAACTGAATTAACTAAAGTACCGACTAGTATATGGGCAGTAAATGATAACGATGTAGGCATTTTAAAAATGGAACCAGTGAAAATTGTTTTGAAAGAAGGAATTACGCTACCACGCATTCCACAATACAAAATTTCAACTGAAGGTGAGCAAGCTCTGAAATGCATTGTATCCGATTTAATATCCAGAAATGTGATTGAAGACATTTCTGGAAGTATATGTAATAGTCTGATTCTTCCAGTTTACAAGAAAGGAGGTAACGAAATCCCTTACCATTTTATAATTGATTTACGCGCAGTGAACAAAATTGTTGCTCCACAAATCCCGCTAGTCCCCGATGTCACCACAATTTTGACTATGATTCCAGCCTCTCCATCACATTTTAGCGTAATTGACTTGAAGAAGGCATTATTTAGTATCCCTGTTCATTCAGAGAGTAGATATTTTTTTGCGTTTACAATAGGATGACGCTCATTCACATTCACACGTAATCCTCACGATTACACTGAAAGTCCAAGTATTTACAGTCGGGCATTGAAGGAACAGCTAGATATGCTCAAGTTACCAGTAGGCTGTATATTATTGCAGTACATCGACGATCTGCTTATAGCAGCAGATTCAGAGGGCATTTGCAAGGAGGGTACTGTCTTATTATTGAAACATTTAGCAGCACACGGACACAAGGCTTCATTGAAGAAATTCCAATATTGTCGAGAGGAGGTGGCCTATTTGGGCTACCTCCTATCGAAGGACGGAAGGAAATGGACACCAGAATGCATAAAAAAGCATCTCTGATATGCCTATTCCAAATACGCAAAAGGAAGCCAGGGCCTTAACTGGCATGGCTTCATATTGTAGGCAGTGGATTCCAAACTTTTCTATGATTGTAAAATCCATAGGGGCACTGACAAGAACGGATGTTACCTTACCTTTGCCATGGAACATGGAGTGTCAAAATGCTTTTGACCTGCTCAGAGCTGCGTTATGTTCAGCTCCGGTTTTGGGCACGCCAAATTATGAGAAGAGTTTTATGTTGTTTGTGCATGAGAGCGATGGATGTGCTTTGGCTGTTTTGACTCAGGAACACGGGGGCAAAAATAGACCATGCAGTTATTTTTCTTTCACACTGGATCCTGTTGCATGTGCTTTGCCACTTTGCTTTCGAGCTGTTGCTGCTGCCACGTCAGTGAAACAAACCGAGGGGATGGTTTTAGGTCACACTTTAAACGTGATGGTACCCCATTCAGTAGACGTTCTTTTAAATAGAACACAGACGCAAAATTTCACATCCGCCCGACTAACAAGGTATGAACTGATCCTATTTGCTCCGCATATCCAAAATAAGAGATGTTAATCTTTGAATTCGGCTGAGTTATTGCCTCCTCCTATCAAAGGAGGGAGTGAGGACAAATTATCACATGATTGCTTAATTATAACTGAGCAAGAGACAAAAGAAAGAATTTATTTAACCGATATAACCCTGAAAGGGCCAGATGGAGAACTGTTTTGTGATGGCTCTTGTTTTAAATTATTGAATAGCATATCAACTGCTCCTTATGCCATTACCACACTGAAAACTATTGTAGAGGGCAAACAAATCCCACATAACTCAGCACAAGCTGCGGAAACAATAGCTTTAACCAGAGCATGTGAAATTTCTGAAAACCTTAGTGTGAACATATACACTGATAGTCAATACGCCTTCGGGGTGGTCCACAACTTTGGCCGATTATGGGCTGAAAGGGGTTTTCTGACGTCACACGGAATCAAGATTCAACATGGCACTTTAATCGTGAAACTGTTGTCAGCACTTGCGCTTCGTAAGCGATTAGCAGTGATTAAATGTAACGGCCATAAAAAGGTAACGTGTAACGTAGGGAAAGGAAACGCATTGGCGGACAGAATCAAGAAACAAACTGCCACTGATTCGCACACCAAAATGTGTGTTGAAAAACAGAGAGGGTGTCCTGCATGATAGAGAACGGAATTGGGAATGTAAAAGAATTACAAGCAGAGGCTACTCCTGAGGAAATAAAACAATGGTTTGAGGGTCCAGCAGAATTAGATCCAGAGGGTTGTTGGGTAGACAAAGAGAACCGTAGATGGGTGTTGCTGAATGCATATGTTATGGCAATGCTTACTATGGCCCATGGTCCAACACATATTTCTGCAAAAAGGATTTGTCAGCACCTTGATTCTGTATGGTACAATGACAATATTACAAAAACTGCAGAGAGGTTGGTTCAGAATTGCATGATTTGTTTACAACACAACATTGGAAAAGGAACAGTGACACCAGCAGGAAGTTTTGGTCCTCCCTCAATGCCCTTTGAAGTAATACATTTTGACTTTATAGAAATGGAGAGATGCCACAACTTCAAGTATGTCCTTGTAGTGGTCTGTGCATTTAGCAAATGGATAGAGTCCTATCCCCTGAAAGATTTTTCAGCCATGTCAACAGCGAAAATCGTGTTAAAGGAATAGTTTCTGAGGTTTGAGCTACCACGTGTCATATGGTCAGATAATGGCCCGCATTTTATAGCTGCCGTGATACTACAGATCTGTGCAGGCCTCCAAATTGATAAACGATTCCATTCAGCCAGACATCTGATGAGTGCCAGTCTTGTGGAACGGCAAAACGGTATTTTGAAAAATAAACTGGTGAAAATATGCATCGAAAGGAATTTGAAATGGCCCGATGCTTTACCGCTGGCCTTGTTATCAATGCGTACGTCTGTGCAATCAAAGACTGGTCTCTCCCCCTATGAGATTATAATAGGGAGACCAGCCAATGTATGGAATGTGCCACGTCAGAGAAGGTTAAAGGATATAGAGTATCCATTACTTACTGAATACTGTAAACAGTTGACTAAAAACTTGCGTTTCATTCATCAGCAGGTGCAGGAGGCTCTTTCTGTCAGATATACAGGCCCAGGCCATCGTCTGCAACTGGGGGACCGGGTACTGATCAAGAATTTTGAAAGAAAATCTTCACTTGATCCGCGGTGGAAGGGACCATACCAGGTAATCCTGGCCACACTGACTGCGGTTCGAGTAAGCAATCGGAAGCAATGGATACATGCAACACACACAAAAAGAATCCCGTTTCCTTTGCCACATGAGAAAGAGACCGATACTTCTGATTTCCAGAGTGAACCAGCTTTAACTGATCACAAGGATATCCCAGAAATTCAGCCGAAACCACTTCCTGAGCCCAAGAAGGGGCCTGGGGAGATTGCAACAAAATCTGAAACATCAGTGTTACCTCAACCTTGTTTGCCTGCTGCCTCATTATCACCAATTGACACTGTTTCTGCATCTGCTGCAAACAACGATAGTGCATTGTTCATCGACCACACCGTACCTGGAGCTTTAAAGTACAATCTGCGTCCACAAATTCGGAAGTAATTGCAACAGCCTTTGTTTCTGGCCCACGGATGGGGCTGAAAATGGAGGCCTAGGGAAAAGGAGTGTATGAGCTGTGTCAGATGAAAACTCTGGCACACGATTTCCTTCCGTTGCTATTATTGAAAGTGGAGGGCTTTGCAACCTAGCATGGACAATCGGGGGCAAAGGTACCGACACTATGGAAAACTGATGTTGATACTTGCGCCTATATTTTGATGACTCTGAGGTAAACACCAGCTTGCTGCCATCTTAAGCAGGCCGAATTGGACTTGCTTACATTCTACAGACTAAACGTGTGTTGCCGTGTGAGACTTTTCTCGATGAACACTGGGAAACCTTTGAAATAATCCTTTATAGATCATGCCTGTATTCGCTCCTGCTGCCTTTTGCGCTGATGAAGACATTAATAGAACCATAGACATTGAATCTGCTCCGAGAAAGACTTGGACTATTGAGACTAAACTGCTCCTGGCCATCATACATATCTGCATTTTATTTACTCTAATCAAATGTCCTGGTATTTAGAAGATATACATCCAATGAATACCCTATTGCCCCCTGACACTGCTCCCACCATGACCCTGGCTCATGTGCCTTCTTACACTCTTCCTCCACGAGATGTTTGACGCAGAAAAGGTTACGATAACAATACTCGGTTATTGATTATGAATATGACACATGCAATCTTGAACCGATCCAATTTCTGGGTGTGCTCGAATTTACCACAGCATGGGGAAAGAGGAATGGGTTGGTATATACATGCTCTACCCCTGAGAACTGCCTGTTATGCATCACTAAGAGCTCTGTTTTTTGGGAGATGGAACGATAGTGTCACTGGAAACTTTGATGGAACTAACATAAATGAATTTGAGAGATTGTTATTGACACCCTTGGGTTGTTCCGTGTTTTCAAACAGAAGCAAAATGAACACTGCATCAACCAGTCCCACTGATAGACTTTCCAGACCTTACCAATCGCTGATTACTTTTAAAATGGCTCCTGTACATTTACCAGATGTATGAACACTGCTGTACTTGAGCATGAAGAGAAACCACTATATATAGGAGGTTCTGTCTATTTTGTATGTGGGGATGAAGCCTATCCATAGTTACCTAGAAACTGGGAAGGTACCTGTTATCTAGGGATACTTTTACCTGGTGTATTTCTCGCTGCAACCTCTGAAATAGCATAAATATCCAAATCTCGCCCCCGGTGAGATGATGCTGCTTGGCAAATTTTTGGTGACATAGCTAAATCCTTTATACCTTTTTGGGGACAAGCAATACATTCATGGAATATTAGAACACTGTCCAGGGTTTTAGAGAAAACAATTAATGAAACCACTGACAACATGACACTGGAAAAAAAGCAACAGATTAGTTGCACTTCAAAATAGAATGGTTCTTGTAATTATTTTGGCTGATCGTGGAGGTGTATGCAAATTAGTGGGATCAGCGTGCTGTGTATTTGTAAGCGACTCCTCCCCTACAATATTTGAAGCAATTAAAAAATGACATGTTCTGAAATCCACGTTCCCACAGGTGGCTGGAATCTAAATTTGAGAACACGGTTCTAGGAACTGTTACGATCCTCGGGATGGAAATTGATCGCAATTTTGATCATGATATTCAGTATCCTCATACTCTGCTGTTGCATACAATGTTTGCCAGCCATTTGCTCCATAATCACAAATGAATGTGTACAGAAAATGAGTACAAAGATCCTGAAGCCCAAACCCAATATGATAAATGGTGGTCTCAAACATGAGAATGAAATAATTAAGGAGTTTATGGTAATCAATATTTCTAATAATGATTACGATAGCGACTTGGGTAGTTCGGAAAGTGATACTTTGTCCAATGATGACGCAATGTTTGGATGATGCTATTGGCTTAAGTCCAAAAGGAGGGTTTGTAAAACTGTAATACAAAACGTACAGCCTGAATGGTATGAATAATATGTTGGCCAGAAGCAAATCGCATCATGTGACAAACATTGAAACCATGAAACTTGGATGTGACCATTGGGAGACCATTTTGTAATTGTCTGCCTTTTTCTTTTCTAAACACCTTTGCAAATATATTATGTGCTTCAGGTCTAAACACGGTGCAAGGCCACAGCTTGAACTTTAAATGCTAACGTAGGCAGGAATGTGAAACCCTGCAGAAATACATTGTTTTTCTTATTCTGTGAAGCCTTGAAGCTGGTCATAAGCATCGACTAATCAGCAGCCCAGGTGCCAGCCTGTCTTGCAAACGCGGTTGTAGAAGGCAGATAAATAAGAATTATATGCGACTAACGGTGCTCCTCCATGAAAGATGGTATTTTCTCTGCTTCAGAACTGTCTGACCCTTAGCCCATGAGCGCAGCGAATAGATAACATTAGTTGGAATGTCTCCCTGCTAGAACATGATATCCTTCGCCGTGCCTGTGCCCTGTGTTCCCCAAAACAGTAAGCTGTCTCTGCAGCCTCGGCTAGAAATACCAAATGTTTAGACTGAATGAAGTTACATGCATAACTGTCAATTACTGAACCCTAGCGTGTATGTCATGTATTGGTGGACCGAATAATGCTGTACAATGATGATGTGTTATGTATATATATTACTGCTTTACCAATGCACGCGCTCTCTCCTCTCACAGTGTCTGTGAACGCACGTCCTGAGGTGTTGAGACCCGGTTGGCTGACTGAGATACTCGAAGCAAGATCGGAATTGTGCCCGTGACAGAGCCTCAGTGAGTCTTGCATGGTTGTCTGGAAGGTACTCTTGGTGGTGCTACCACCGGTAACCCCCCTCAGGCAGTCGCCTTGTACTAGGCCCCATAGAGCCCTCTCAAAAGTCGGTCGGTGTGAGGTTCCGCAGAACCCTTGACCGGGGGTCGCTACTAGGCTTTACGGCCTCAGGGCCACCTCTGGTAGGTCTAGGTGAAACCGGCGGATCCCTTCCACCCAAAACAGTCCCTGGAAAGCAATCAACTGGGCATGGTGCCTGGCTAAGAATATGACTTTCCTGTGTGCGGTGCTAAGACCTAACCCATCGTGCCCCAACAAAGTAATTTGGCGAGGAGGAGAGTCACCGAAGAGGTCATGCCAACAACTCAATTGGGATTGTAATACCTGGGGATCGAGTGCTGCTCAGGGCGATCAGGAATCCCACTTGGGGGAGGCTATGGGCACCCCAAGAAGGGAATTTCCTGATGCAAAAAAGCATGGGAACGAAAACAGATTATCACATGTATTTGTGGGAGTATGACGGTGAGGTATGCTAGCGTGCAGCAAAAGATTTTAAAAACAGTGAAAAGTAGCAACAATAAAAATAGTTGGGGCATGCCTAATCAGCCATGCTGTAGGTCAGGAATCCTGTTGCTCCTGAGATCCGACAATGATCCTGTTCCTAAACTGAGGTATATGCATACCTGGAGGCTTGCAAACAGCGCAGTGTACAGCTGGGTTAAAGAGTGTAACCTGAGGTTTCCCACCAACGGAGTAAGGGCCATCCGAAGTCCAGGATCGAACCTGCACACAAAAAAAGATGGTGGTGCGGTGAAGAAAGGGACTTGCACCCATCTGAGGCACTTGGTTCCAACAAAGTGCCAGTGCGGGCGCTCAAGTAGCGGAAGCCTAGTATGATTAACGGGTAGCTGCAAAAGGAGCCGCTCCACATCAGAGCAGCGGATCATCAGAGGGCCCAGGAAAACGAGCTACGCAGTGGGTCTGGCGAGGGACTCCAACACCCGGGGTGTAAAGGACTTGTAAATGCAGTTCGGGACGCCGGCGCATGCATCGAGTGAACAGTGTATAGCAACAAGGCTCTGTGGACAAAGCTGGGACTCATAGAGCAGCTCCAGGGTGAGCTGACATCAAAGGCCCCACAAGTATATGGCAGTAGGCAAATGTAACTTTGTACACTAAAAAGCTGCAGTGAATGAGACCATTGCATAGTCGTGACGTGACTGATGCGGGGAGGACCAATCCGAAATGTGGGCCCGGATACGTTGTAGCACATTGAATCAAAAGGTAGCTACAAGTGTATCAGTCCGCGAGGCAGTGATTCACTGTCACGTCAATATATGGGAAGTGAACGTTGCAAGATACTGAGTGTGGAAGGGAGCTGGCTGGCACAGACCAGTCTGATACAAAACAGACGGCATAGGCGAACAACGCAGCAAGAAAATAATATGGAGCACAAAAGCCTGGAATGTTGCAAACTGCAAGCGAGTCCCCAGAAGTGAGGACTGCACATGGTGCGCACAACCCAGGGAATGGTGAAACCAAGGAAGGCTGGGGCAGGAGCAACACTACATAGGCACGAGCTGAGTTGATGCCAGACGACTGTGTTTAGGCCACGAAGCTGGCGGAGATGCGTACCGGCTGAGGCCAGTGCAGACAAAGGGCGTAGGGGATCAGCAAGAAGCAGCCCTCTGTACTAAAAGGATACAGCAAATGCAATCCTTTGTCCTGGCTAGCGAGGAGCAGGCACAATCCCATGCTTGCATTACTGTACTATCTCCTGGACGCACAGCACATGACGCATGCGCTGCAAACCAGGCGGCATACCTATAGGGAAGTCCTTGCACACAACTCGTGCTGAGATATAAGGTAATCAAACTGGCAGCAATGTGGGATCATATGCACCCCCATTAGTTGGAGGAAGCATGGGGGTGTTGAGGAGGAGCAACGTTTGTGATTGCTGAGCTGTACAGGCAGCTATAGACTGTTGACTTCAAGGCATCAATCCCCAGCAGAGCGTATGGGCTGCAAGACATGAGAGGTCCATAACACTTAAAAGCTCCCATGCTTAATTTTCTTTACGTTGTCCTGTTTTTCGCCTCATTTGCGTTGGTCGTGTCAGCTAGACTTATGAACTACTGCTGACTCTAGGTTTCATGGGAAAGAACAAGTTACTTTCTTACCTGGTAACGTTCTTTCGATGGGATGGTCCGACGACGTATTCCATATCTATGACATGTAATCACCACAGCTGTGCTGCTTCGGAAACTTTTTCGGCGTCTGCGTCCTGCGTCGATGACGTCGATGCGCCGCCGTCGAGGACCTCCTCCGACGTCCGACGTCATCCGATGTGATAAGTAGGACGCACGACGCCAGTAGCCTCAGTTGTAGTTTTTTCCCCCAGAACGTGTGACATTAGTCAACTGCCAGTCCGACACAAAGCCTTGCGGAACGTAAGCTGCAATCGCAACAGAAATTCTGCAGCGGGGAAGGCAGGGTGGGAGCGATATGGAATACGTCGTCGGACCATCCCATCGAAAGAACGTTACCAGGTAAGAAAGTAACTTGTTCTTCGAGGGGATTGGGTCCTCCGACGTATTCCATATCTATGACAGACTCCCAAAGCAGTACCAAATCAAGGAGGAGGGAAAGAATTTAGAAACAAAATTTAGAATAGCCAATCAAATAGCAGAGCAAAGGACCGCCTTGCCAAAGGCCAGATCCTGCCCTCTGATGGAATCGAGGGAATAATGCCGTACAAATGTATGTACTGAAGCCCAGGTGGCAGCATCACAGATGTTGCGAATAGGAACACCCCTCTGCAGGGCAGTAGATGCAGCCACGCCCCTGGTAGAATGGGCCCGCAAGCCAGCCGGTGGGTCCTTACCCGCCAAGCGGTAACACTCCGAGATGGCCAAAATAATCCAGCGTGACAAAGTCTGTTTCGTCACAGCTTGCCCCAAGCGCTTACCAGCGTAACCAATAAAGAGTTGATCGTCCACTCTGACCCGGGACATGCGAGAAACATAAAAGCTCAAAGCTCTCCTAGGATCAAGCCTATGGAGCCTCTCCTCTTCCTTACCAGGATGCGGAGGAGGATAGAATGCCGGAAGAACAATCTTCTGGGCCAAATGAAATTCCGTCACTACCTTTGGAAGAAAAGAAGGACGAACTCGAAGGACAACCCTGTCCTTGTGAAATACAGTGAAGGGTGGCTTAACAGAAAGTGCCTGTAACTCACTCACTCTGCGAGCGGAAGTAACCGCAACTAAAAACACAGTTTTCAAAGTCAACAGCCTCAAAGGGCAAGAATGTAAAGGCTCAAACGGAGCACCCATAAGAAACCTAAGAACAAGGTTTAAATCCCAACCGGGCACCAGGAAAGGCGACGGAGGGAACACATTAGTGAGCCCTTTCAGAAACTGTGAAATTAAAGGGATTTTAAAGTAAGAACATTCTTCAGATGAGCGCTTAAAGATGGACAGCGCCGCCAGGTAACCTTTAATGGTACCCACTTGCAAGCCCCTGTGGGCCAAAGAAAGCAAAAAGGACAGAACCATGGGGATGTCACATGCAAAAGGATCCACATTCTGAACTCTGCACCAGTCGCAGAACTTACGCCAACGGCAACGGTACAGAGACTTAGTTGCGGGCCTTTGGGCCGAAAGCAACACCTCCATCACGTCTTCAGGGAGGTCCCAATCCTTATACCTCAACCTTTCAGAAGCCAAGCGTGAAGGTTGAGGGATCCGACCTCTGGATGGAGAACCTGACCCCCCTCCCGTGAGAGCAGATCGTCTCGGTAGGGAAGACGACGTGGAGGGCAGATGGACAAGTCGAGAAGGTCCGGGTACCACGTCCTCCGAGCCCACGCCGGAGCAATGAGGATCATCCGGGAACCGAACTTCCGTAACCTCCGCAGCACTTGCGGGATGACGGGGACTGGAGGAAACGCGTACAGCAGCGGGAATGACCACTCCACCACAAACGCGTCGCCTAAGGCTCCTTTCGGAGGAAATTCCCGCGAGCAAAACCTCTCGCACTTCCGGTTGACACTGGAGGCGAAGAGATCCACTTGAGGGGTCCCCCAAAGGGCGAAGATCTCCAGGAGAATCTCCTGAGCCAACTCCCACTCGTGAGAGATCGCGCTCTGCCTGCTCAGAGCGTCCGCCGTCACGTTTTCGTCTCCGGCCAGATGAACTGCCGAGATCGAAACTTCCTGCCGGATGGCCCAGAACTCGAGCTGCATCGCCTCCCTGCACAGAGGAAGTGACCCTGCCCCCCCCTTTTTGTTGAGGTAGTGCATGGCCACAGTGTTGTCCGTCATGATCAGGACAGCCTTTCCTCGCACAGTCGGCAGAAAAGCCTTCAGGGCTAGCCTGACGGCCCTCAGCTCCAACAGATTGATATGGAGTCTGGACTCCGACGGAGACCAACGACCGCTGACTGTCAGCCCGTTGGCATGAGCTCCCCATCCCGTGAGGGATGCATCCGTCACGATCGTCACCTCCGGCCAGGGTAGCCAAAATGGAGCCCCCTTCATCAAGTTGCCTTCGACGGCCCACCACAGAAGGTCCCGGGCGACCGAGGGCGGCACCTGAACCGGGTCCGACATCCTGCCGGAGGACTGCGACCATTGCGTCTTGAGTGCCCACTGCAAAGATCTCATCCGCAGGCGAGCCTCTGGCACCAGAAGAATGCAGGATGCCATGAGGCCGAGCAACCTCAAGAACTCGAACGCCGGGAGCGTCTGGGCATGCTGAAACTTGTGCACCATCTGCTGAATGTGAAGAGCCCGCACCTGGGGAGGAAAACACTGCCCCAGGGAAGTGTCGAGCACTGCTCCGATGTACTGGAGCCTCTGTGTTGGCGTCAAATGGGACTTCTTTAAATTGAGGGAGAAGCCCAGCCTGTGAAGGGAGTGGCAGGCGACGGACAGATGATCCAGGACTTGCTCGGGAGAGCTCCCCCTGATCAACCAATCGTCCAGGTAGGGGTAGACGTGAATCCCCCCTTGCCTGAGATGCGCTGCCACCACCACCATGAGCTTGGTGAAAACCCTCGGGGCGGAGGTCAAACCGAACGGCAGGACCCGAAACTGAAAGTGCGAGTCGCCAACCGCGAACCTCAGGTACTTCTTGTGCTTGGGATGGATCGGCACATGGAAGTAAGCATCCTTGAGGTCGAGTGACACCAACCAGTCCTGAAGCTGAAGGGCCTGGAGGACTTGAGAGAGAGTAACCATCTTGAACTTGTCCTTCCTGAGGAGTTTGTTCAAACCGCGCAAGTCCATGATGGGTCTCAATCCCCCGTCTTTCTTCGAAATCAAAAAATAAGGGGAATACCATCCCTTGTTCCTCTCCGCTACAGGCACCAGTTCTATGGCGCCTTTCTCCAGCAGGGCTTGAATTTCCTGCGCAAGGAGCGGATCCGGACACTTCGGTGGATTGTCACGAGGCCTGTGCCGAAAGGGAAGACAGTAGCCGTGGGTTATGATCTCCAGAACCCACACATCTGAAGTAATGGCACGCCACTCTACAAGATGCTGCGCCAGCCTTCCACCAACCGGCGAACCATGGTACATGGCCTCATGACTGAGTAGGAGCGGCTGCGGCGTTACCTGAGGGCAAAGAGGCAACTGCCCGAGCGGCCTTGGCACCACGGGTACCTTGTCGTCCACCTCTGGTACCCCTGCGTTGGCCCCTTTGACTGCCAGCTCCTCTCGCTTTACCAAAGGACGAGTAATAGCGAAAGGAGCCACCCCTCCACTGCTGTCCCCTAGGACGAAAAGGCGGAGGTTGGCGAACTGCAGCGCCCAACGACTTCGCTGCAGCTTTTGAGGTCTGCAACCTCTCAAGGCTCTCGTCAGCCTTGCTGCCAAAAAGATGTTCACCATCAAAGGGCATGTTGAGGAGCCGGGACTGCACATCAGGAGCAAACCCCGACTTCCGCAACCACGCAAACCTGCGTATCACGGTGCTCGCCGCCATGGACCTACTGACGCATACAGCTAAGTCCAAACCCGACTGAACGGACTCACACATGGCATCCTTACCATCCTGGACCATAGCAAGGAAACCATCCCGTTCGTCCCCTTCGGGAATATGTTCAGCCGCTAACGCAACACAGTTCCACAGAGTGTGCGTGAAACGCGACAAGGCACAAATGGAGTTGGCCGCCTGAAGCACCATACCACCAGAAGAAAACACCTTCTTCGCCCAGCCATCAAAACGTTTGTCGTCCCTATCAGGAGGGATGGTAGGGTACGACGCCTGCTTTGCCGGGGCCGTGGCCGCCTGCACCACCAAACTTTCCGGAGTGGGGTGCCTGGTCAAGTAGCAGGGGTCGCCACTGGCTGGACGGTATTTTCGCGACAAGGATCCGCCCACTGCCGGGAGACCCTCCGGAGCAGTCCAAGCCGCCGCCACCCTACGCTGTAAAGCCATATGGAACGGCAGTATCGGGTCAGTTGGGGGACCAACATCAAGGATGTCCGTCAGATCATCCTGCACAAACTCCCCTGGGGGAGCAGACCATCCCAGATACTCAGACAGCCTAGCCATAAGGCGCCGGTATGAGGAATCGGCATGGGAGCCAGGCTCAGGCCGACCAAATTCCACCTCCGGAGAGGTGTCCAGTCCACTGGCATCATGCAGCGACTGCCTCAAATCGTCAAATTGACTATGGCCCGAGACAATGTCATCCGGCACCTGACTAGGAACCAGGCCATCCGAATCCTCATCCGCCTCTGAAATATAATCCAAGTGGTGGAAAGGCACCCGAGAGTGCCTGCTCTTAACCAGAGCCTTCCTAGGGGGAACACCCGAGACACGGGGCACCTCCGACACGAAAGGCGTCGATGGCGTCGAGCGAATCGGCGCCGACGTCGAGAAAACCGGCAACGGCGCCGAGAGGATCGGCGTCGACGTCGAGGAAATCGGCGTCGACGTCAGATGCAGCGCCTCCAGTATCGGCGGCGTCGACACAGCCCTCGAAGCCGGAGCCCCGAGCGTGTCCCTCGACGACCTGACCGTCGACGGCTTCGACGACTTCCTCGGAGCCGGAGCCTCGAGAAAGCCTGTCGACGCCCTCGACGCCTCAGACGTCGATGTCTTCCTCGAAGACATCACAGGTGCACACGGTCTCGATCGCGTCGAGGACCGGGACCTGGAACGGGTACGGCGAGAACGAGCCCCCTTGTCCGAACGGGACCTCTCCCGTGACTCGCGCCGACCACTCTTGCGAGCGGTGGCTCTCGACCTCTCACGGCCGACCCCACTCGGGGGCGCGGACGGTTGAGTACCCTGCGACTCAAGAATCGCCAACATCTTCTTCCCGAAGGAAGCCCATTCCTCCGGCGTCGCACGGCTGGTGGGGTAACCGACGTGCCGGGCAGAGTCCTCTGAAGAGGACCTGGAAGGCGACCGGTGTCGGCGCTTCCGAGAATGCCTCGAAGAGGCTGAGGAGTGGCGAGACCGACTCCTAGAAGAAGACCGACGAGACTTCCGACGATGACGCGGAGAGTCACCCCTCGAATCATCCGTCGAAAGCCCCGCCGACTTCGACTTCCGGGGCTTGGACACCCGACCTACCGACAATTTCTTCTTACGTTCGCGTAAGGCCTTGGACGTGAGCGACAGGCAGTCGACACAGTCATCCGTGTCGTGGGCCTCCCCGAGGCACCAGAGGCAGGCATCGTGCGAGTCAGTCACCGACATCTTGGACCCACACTCCCCGCACTTCTTGAAGCCCGGACGCGGGGTTGAAGACGAAGTGGAAGACATCGTCGAAGGAATATTCACAAACGAACAGGTTCGAAGAACCAGAAAGAACAGAACTCCAATGAGTCGAGGCTAGAACCGAGAAACACGAAGCAACACGTTCGCGGAAAAAACGGAACTGAGGCTACTGGCGTCGTGCGTCCTACTTATCACATCGGATGACGTCGGACGTCGGAGGAGGTCCTCGACGGCGGCGCATCGACGTCATCGACGCAGGACGCAGACGCCGAAAAAGTTTCCGAAGCAGCACAGCTGTGGTGATTACATGTCATAGATATGGAATACGTCGGAGGACCCAATCCCCTCGAATGTAGTTTTTGGCAATGGCTATTTCGTTTTTTATCTGTTAGTGCCAAGGATCTCCTATTAGCTACTTGGTGCAATTCCAACACTTACATTTTTACAATTTACTACATTTCCCATGACACCTAGAGTCAGCAGTAGTTCATAAGTCTAGCTAACATGAACACCACAAATGAGGCGAAAAACACGACAACGTGAAGAAAATTAAGCATGGGGGCTTTTAAGTGTTGGAATTGCACCAAGTAGCTAACAGGAGACCCTTGGCACTAACAGATAAAAAATGAAATAGCCATTGCCAGAAACTACATTTCACATGACACCAAGAGTCAGCAGTAATAAGCCTAGCTGACACGAACACTGCAAACAAGGCGAAAAACAGGACAACATGATGTAGAAGTCAAACTTTTAGAAGTAGGAATCGGAGGCATTACTTGAGAGAACAAATGACCTAGATTCATAGCGATACAAACACAGAATGACCCGCGATCACGTGACCACTGTGTATATAAATAGAAGCTTTTCCGAAATGGCGGCTGCACCAGAGACAGCAGAGCAGTGCCTGTGGAACTTGAACACTAGGTAAGAGCAACAGAAGTTAAATATAGCAGGACTGGGCACAGGCTATAAGAATAGTGGATAAATATAGAACTGGCGCTATAATTATATGCAGAATCTGGGCATACACATAAAAGAAACAATGTGTTTCTCCCTTGTCTCTAGTCAGTGGGAAGCACGGCGAAAAGGCAGTAGCCTGGCTTATCCATAACCACACACACGGGCGGGGAGATGAAAAGAACTGGACAATAGGAAATTACAGACCCTGGAAGATACAGGTACACACCATGTAAGCAGTGGTGATACAAAAAGGATATTCCTATATAAAAAATAAATATAAAACAAATATATTAATGTTTACAGATACCTGAATTACACGTTTGGGAAAAGCACACACAAGATCATCTGTACAAAAGAGAAGACAGGTGAGAAATCCTCCCTGATACGCAACCATATGTGGTATTAATTCACATACACTAGATTAAAACAAACAACCCCCCCCCCTTTTTCTCTTTCTCTTCCCCTTTAGGGCACATGACCAGAATGCCACGGCCTACAGAAAATTGGGGAAAAGGATCCACAACCTATAAATGTGGCCACACAGGACAAGAATAGTCACCATTCTTGTTGTTTTTCTGCTCTGCTGTTCTATTATTAATAATTGAGACCAGTAACGCTAAAATCAGTGTATGTCCTGAAGAAAGCAGGAAGTAATGAGATACCGCTGAAACCGGGTGACACCAGATCCAGGAGTGATGACCTAGATCCCGTGTTCGATACAAACGGAAGTGGTAGACACGTCACAGACATAGTAGCATCCTTTTAAGATAAGCAGCCCCAACAAGATTGTTAGCTGTTTTTTGGTTTTAGAAATTCCTTGATTAGTAAAATCAAGGCTTTGAGTACTGTAAGCCACACAGATCCAAGGAGATGACAAAGTAAAAATATCGATCTTGATGCGGAGTGCAACATTTTAGCAGACAGGAAAGTAGTGAGCAAGGGTTTATAGTGATAAATTCGAATGACATTATGTCATAATGTGGGGAAAAAAAGTTAAAAAAAAATGTGAATGTCTATTTTTAATTGCTTTTTGTTCGAAATGGGGGGATCCCCCACAAGCCCCCTTTTGAAATGTTTTTTTTTTTGTTTTACCCCTTTTCTTGTAAATAAAAAAAGAAAACATTCCAATTTTTTTTCGGAGTTTTTTTTTCACATTAAGGGGGTAATTCATAGATTTCAGTGCACAAGTGGCGCACGCGGCTGGTGCACAGTGTGCGTGTGCGGCAGTCTGCGCCAGCCGCATGCGCCAAAATCCATTTCCGCGCACAGCATATTCATGGATTTTAACATCCATAACCAGCCGTGGCGCAGCGACCCTGCAGCAGCGCCAGTTACGCCCCCAACACTTCACCGTGCGCCATGAACAGCGCACAAATCCCGTACATGGCGCACAGGCCCGTGGACCAGCATACAGCTCCCCAACCATGAATGCGAGCGGGGTATGTGTATTTCGGGGGTGCGCGGGAAGTTCTACACGCGATTGGCCTTGTGTGAGCGGGGTACGTGTATTACAGGGGTGCGCGGGGAGAATCACATGCGATAGGGCCTGTGCGAGCGGGGTACGTGTATTTCGGGGGTGCGCGGGAAGTTCTACATGCGATTGGCCCTGTGTGAGCGGGGTACGTGTTTTTCGGGGGTGCGCGGGAAGTTATACACCCGATTGGCCCTGTGCAAGTGGGGTACGTGTATTACGGGGGTGCGCGGAAGTTCTACACGCGATTGGCCTTGTGCGAGCGGGGTACGTGTAATACGGGGGTGTGCGGGAAGTTTTACACGCGATTGGCCTTGTGCGAGCGGGGTACGTGTATTTCGGCGGTGCGCGGGAAGTTTTACACGCGATTGGCCTTGTGCGAGCGGGGTACGGGTATTTCAGGGTTGCGCGGGAAGTTTCACACACGATTGGCCTTGTGCGAGCGGGGTAAATGTATTCCGGGGGTGCGCCGGAAGTTTCACACGCGATTGGCCCTGTGCAAGCGGGCTAAGTGTATTTCGGGGGTGCGCAGGAAGTTTCACATGCGATTTTCCTTGTGCGAGCGGGGTATGTGTATTCCGGGGGTGCGCGGGAAGTTTCACATGCGATTGGCCCTGTGCCAGCGGGGTACGTGTATTTCGGGGGTGCGCGGGAAGTTTCACACGCGATTGTTCTTGTGCGAGTGGGGTACGTGTATTACGGGGGTGCGCGGGAAGTTTCATATGCGATTGGCCCTGTACGAGCGGGGTATGTGTATTTCGGGTGTGCGCTGGAAGTTCTACACGCGATTGGCCTTGTGGAAGCGGGGTACGTGTATTTCAGGGGTGCGCGAGAAGTTTCACACGCAATTGGCCTTGTGCGAGCGGGGTACATGTATTTCGGGGGTGCGCAGGAAGTTTCACATGCGATTGGCCCTGTGCGAGCGTGGTACGTGCATTTCGGGGGTGCCCCAACAAATTGCCAGTTTGTGTCCTCCCAGGTGTGCCCTCTCCCCCCACCCCAGGGCCTGTAGGCAGACCACAACACAGGGGAACACACTGCACCCCTGGCCATGCCCCACGGGCAGCCCATCCACCCTGTCGAAGCCCCCCCCAGCCAGCCCACATGTCACCACGCACAAGTGAGCCCCGACTCATGTCCCCAAGCACCCCCATCCACCCAGCATTGCCGGGCACCTGCCAGTAGGCCCCGACTCAGGTCCCTAGCACCCCCACCCACCCAGCATTGAGGGCCAGGCCCCGACTCATGTCCCCCAGCACCCCCATCCACCCAGTATTGCCGGGCACCTGCCACCAGGCCCCGACTCATGTCCCCCAGCACCCCCACCCACCCAGCATTGAGGGTCATGCCCCGACTCATGTCCCACAGCACCCCCACCCACCCAGCATTGACGGGCACCTGCCAGCAGGCCCCGACTCATGTCCCCCAGCACCCCCACCCACCCAGCATTGAGGGTCAGGCCCGACTCATGTCCCCCAACACCCCCATCTACCCAGCATTGCCGGGCACCTGCCAGCAGGCCCCGACTCGGGTCCCCCAGCACCCCCACCCACCCAGCATTGACGGGCACCTGCCAGCAGGCCCCAACTCATGCCCCCCAGCATCCCCACCCACCCAGCATTGAGGGTCAGGCCCCGACTCATGTCCTCCAGCACCCCCATCCACCCAGCATTGCCGGGCACCTGCCAGCAGGCCCCGACTCATGTCCCCCAGCACCCCCATCCACCCAGCATTGCCGGGCACCTGCCAGCAGGCCCCGACTCAGGTCCCCCAGCAACTCCACCGACCCAGCATTGAGGGTCAGGCCCCGACTCATGTCCCCCAGCACCCCCATCCACCCAGCATTGCTGGGCACCTGCCAGCAGGCCCCGACTCATGTCCCCCAGCACCCCCATCCACCCAGCATTGCCGGGCACCTGCCAGCACGCCCTGACTCAGGTGCCCACCCAACATGTCATAAAGATGCACATTCATGGGCCTCATGTCCAACAAAATCCCACTGCACGCCACCCCAGTCTTCAGACACAACCAAGTTTCCCATCCACCCCACACTGAAAGGCCTATTACTTGTCACTAACCAAAAGTCAAATATGCACATCAACCTGGGTGCGAGTGATTGTGTAAACCCACATTGTGACATGCAGTAAACCAAAGAGCAAATACCACACATAGAAGTAAGAAATCAAAATGTATTGTGCACAAAAATATCAAAAAAGTTTCAAAGCATGTAAAGAATCAGAAACAAGAAAAAAAGCCATGTCCTAAAAAAATAAAAATAATAATGATGACACAATCCAAATGAATCCAAAATAGAATTTGTCAAAAATCCTTGTCCAACAAAGTAAATCCAAAGGAAATCAAAATTCAAAAATCCATTAATCCATGGTGAGGGTAAAATATGCTTTTAAATCCACTGTCCAACTATGTACAAATATTGCAACAAGGGTCCATGAGCCCAACAAATGAAATGAAACCTATATTAAAAAAACCCTACCTAATTAACAACTATATACAAAAACGTGGGGCATTGCCCAAGCGTCCCAAAAGAAAAAAAAAAGAGAAAGGAAACCTATCACTAACTAACTATATACAATGGCGGCGGGCAAGTCCTGCGGCTCACTCTGTGATGTTGTGGGCCAGGGCATCATCGAACTCCATGTCTATCTCCTGGAGGCGGGCCTCTGCCCTGGCCCCGAGGTCTCACAGGGATGCATCCATGGCCTGTTCCAACTCCCTGCGAGTTGCCTCGAGGCACTCAGCCCCCCTCAATGCCCGAACGCATGGAGAACTCCGCCCAGACCATGGTGAGCCGCGCCTCTTCCGCCCGCCGCCGCTCCGCATCTATCCGCTGGCCCAACCGCAGCCACACGGAAGACACTCCCATTCCAGGGTCCTCCTGCTCTCTGGCCGATGCCTGCCCCTCTGATGTTGATGGCCCCAAGCCATCATTGCTCCCACCTAGAGCCTGCTGCTGCTGTCCATGTGCCCTGTCGGATGATGCCTGCACATCCTCCATCTGCTGGTCTCCAGTTGTTGGGGTGTCCACCCCTGCTGGACCGGCGACTCCCGACTGTGGCAGGGTTGGGATCTCCACCAAGCTGGCTGTGTTGGTCGGGCCAGGTCACAGGGGGCCCTGGTGGAATCTGGGCCGTAAGACGGCAGGGAGAAAGACTGGCGCATAGTCTCCACAGAGGAGGAGAGGTCCGCCAGAGTGCGCGACACATGTAGGAACCCACCGACCATGGCCGCTCCCAACTGTGCCACGTTGCCACGCAGCTCTTCGTGATGGCGTGCGTGCTCCCCCCAGGAAGCATGCACATCATCACAAATGACACGCGTGCGCAACGCGACACCAATCAGGATGGAGCCTATACGGTCATGGGACTCCTCGTCCGCAGGTAGTGGAGAGGCAGATGACGTGGGCCTCGTCCCTACCTTCGGACGGGCCTGGGACGGGGCATCCCTGCTGGTGCATGGTGGTGCAGTCACAGGGTCAGGGACAGCGACATGCACAGGCCCCTCCGCGGCGACCTGTGCTGCCTCCTGACCCTGGCCCTGGACTGCACCACTCGCACCAGTGGTACTACCCCCACCAGGCCCCATGTGCGGCTCAGTAGCGGGCTCCTCCTCCTCTGTGGAGGCCACCAACCTGGATGTCTCTGCACCGTCTTCCACCATTGCAAGCCCCTGTGGGGGCTCACCCGGCCCTTCCGCTACAGCCGTAGTGGCAGACGCGTCACCAGTCCCCTCTCTCCCGGATGATGGCAATTCCTGGGAGGGTGGCTGGGCCTTGCGTCACCGCCCGGTGGAGGCATCCCTGCCGCTTAGCTCCACAGCGCCGTCTCCGCCCTCTTCTTCACTCGACGCTGTATAGAGGGAGACATAGAAGACAGGCATCAGGGTACCGTACAATAGTCCCCTAGACAGGAAGCAATAACACATGAGTGTCACTGTCAAACGTCACTTCCATCCTGTCCCTCCACAACACATGGGTCAATGCACGCAACACACATGCAGAAACAGGCACGGCGCATGCAATCAACATCAGCATCCATGTACAAGGGCCTCTGTTAACAAAAATGTTGCCTTAAAACTCACATGCATCATGGCTCATACTGATCCCATGCACACACATCACCGGAGGGTCATGCATCATGGCTCCTACACCACAGACACAGTGGATACAATGGTGACCGCACTGCATGAGTGAATCTACACATCGTCACGGACATGTGTCATGCATCTATGGCGTTTCAAAGTCACACACACACTTCTCTGACACACAAACATGCACACCATACATGTACATGAGAGCAGCACCCATCCCTCACCCCCCATCCATGTCCAAGAACAGGGACTGGCATGCATTCATTTGTGCATTCTGCATGCATCTCCCCATGTCTCATTGGAACACATGCACCATCCATGTGGTTCACGCATTACTGGTCTCACATGCATTACCATGATGTCCCGGCACACACACATCCATACATGGCCTATGTTACACATACAGGCAAGTAGCTGACTACCAGCACACAGCAGCATACCATGTTTCACACAGCATTGCATGGCCACTTACCGCTCGACTCCGGACGGGTCTTTCTCCGAAGGATCTGGGCGTGGAGCGCTGGGCTTATGCGTTCCAGTGCCCTCATCTGGATGTTGCTCAGGTGGACCCGGCACCCCTCTGTATCCTCTTCCTTCAGGAGGCGCCGGGCCTTGTTGAGGGTCCTGGACCTGAAGTCCTCCCAGCGCTTCCGGACGTGCTTGATGTCGCGGGTTGCCACCCCCTCCACGTTGATGGCAACCACGACATCCTCCCAGATCCCCTCCCGTCCTTCCTTGTCGGCGCGCTATGGTGTGAAGAGGGCATCATAATGCCCCAGGACATGCTCCACCAGGACACCAACTTCCTTCTCACTGAAGCTGGTGGCCCTCTGTCTCGGATGGTGTTTGCCCAGACATGGCGACCCCCGAGGCAGGCGTGGGTGGGCAACTGGGTCCTGGGGCTGGGCTGTGGAGCGATGGTCTCCCAGTCGGGAGTCTTCTGTTCCAGCAGGGGTGGACACAGCAACTGGACCCCTGCAGTTAGCTGATGTGCAGGCACCAAATAGCAGGGCACGTGGGCAGCAGGCAGGCAGCAGCAGATGGCAGGTGGGAGCGTGCTCGGGGCTCTTGGTGGGCAGGAAAATGGCCTTTTGGGCAGGAGCGTGGTCTTCTGTGTGTTTTCTCGTGGCCAGCTTGATACGGAGTGATTTGGCACGTGAAAAAAGTGCACGTCAGCGTGTAATTCGAGGAAAGGCCCTTAGCGCGTAAGCGCGTCTGTGACGTAGCGCGCACGGGCGTTTCCCTCAACACGGGTGCATAGTGGATCAGCACGTGAAAAAACCACACGTCCGTGTGTGAATGCGTGTAATTCGAGGAAAGGGCCTAAGTGCATAAGTGACGTGACGTGCGCGGGCATTTCCCTCAGCACGGGTTAAAGGTGAGCGGGGTCAGCAGTTCGCTGTACGTGTCACTCGTTGCGGAGTTCATACCACCTGAATCGGTCAAAGGAGTGGGAGAGATGCCGGACTTTGATGCGGACTTTTGATGCGTGTTTCTTGAGGTCATGTGCGTTTTACTTGTGTGATGTGTTGTGCATGACTGCCACTACATGTCATGTGTACATGGTCCTGATGTGCAAGTAATGCAATGCTTCACTGATACATGGCTGCTCTGCAGGATGGTGGTCATGTGGAGCAGACGGGGACTGTCCGCATTACCACTATTGCACCCTACTCACATGCTGGTCATCAGGATGCCCCTCCGGTCCATGTTCCTGCTCACTGGCCCTTCTGCATGTAGCCTGGGGGACCTTCCTCTCAGCCCTGGGACTATGTCATAGCATGACTGACGTGCATGTGTCCTCTGCCTGCATGCGGGTACTCCACATAGGCATGCTCCCTTGCCCCTCCACCCCCCCTCTGCACCCCAATTTCACCTTTGCACTGGTCTGCATCAATTTTGCCGTTACGTACTTGCCTGTTCATGCGTCCTGTCTACATGCTAACTTCCACCAGCCAACCTGCCAGACATATGCTGTGTGGTACATCCTTTGTATTTGATGCAGGGTGTCTCACTTGGACTGTGCAGATGTCAGATGCTCCGCAGGGACATGAGTGGCCATTCATGCTCCATGTGCATTCCATGCATGCCCCTATGTGTCCTTGACTGGATGATCATTGTAGTACGTGTCCAGGGTGACCAACATTACATGGCATTTCATCAGCCTTCCCATGGCCATTGTGGCTCAGTCCTGCGTCGCACACATGTTTAGGGTGTGACAGTATGTGTGGGTCACAGGCCTCAGCCTGTTTCATGCCCAATGACTCTGTCCAACTTGTATAGTGTCTTCTTCAGACGTGGGTGTACTCCAGAGGTTTCATCATGTGTCCTGCTTACTGTCCCAACATCATCTGCTGTGTTGTCACTTGACTCACATGATGCAATTGATGCTAGTCAACACTGTCTGTCAATACACAGGTCTATGGTCATCCTTTTGATACCATGCAAGGCAACCCTGCATTTGCACTTGGGGGAGGGCTGGTTTGCTTGTAGCCATGCTACCCATTGCATGCACATTGCACGTGATGACTGAAGTTGACCTTGCACTGCCTTCACATTTTCTGATACACATCATGAAGTACTTGTACATGTAGATAGTGAGTAACGTACAAATTTGCTGCACTACATCAACCCACTTCTGAGCGATATAACACCCTTCTACATGCTTAATCACAGAAGCAATGTCAAGTTGACCCAGCATGCATGGCAGGTTCTCTTGTGTGTGTGACATGTCTGCTTGATGTGTTTGGTGTCTGTGTGATGTCTATGTGTGTGTGTGTGTGTGTGTGTGTTGTGTGCTTCTAACATGTGTAGTGATCTTTTTTCTCTCTACTTTTCAGATGATGACGCAATGGAGCCAGAGGATGGTGTTGTCATGCCAGGCACAGGGTTGTTATCACTACAGCAACAAGTGGGGGTCGTGGGGTGGTAGGCCACGAAAACCCACATGTGCTACAGTCCATCTTGTCTTTGGCTGGCAATGAGTCCAGCCCTGATGACCACTCTGACGTCCATGTCGAGTTGGATGTGCATCAGGTCCATATGTCAGGGGTGAGTGATTCTGATGTGGGCACTCCTCTGTCCGCAACACCTGCATTGAGGGGTCAGACAGTGTTGGAACCTCCGCCTGTGGTGGATCGGGATGCAGGGTCACCCTCCACACCAGTCACTGATGTGCCTGGGCCATCACGTCGACGGGGGCATGTAGTTGTGCAGCCGCGGGTGGTGCCAACACAACGAGGACACCCGGTCCTTGGGTCCCGCAGGTGTCAAGCCCAGCAACGCGGTGGTCGCGCAATACCGCGGTATACTGAGTGGGAGCAAGACATGACTGCCAATGCTGAATGCTAGGGGGCAGCAATGGAGAACATCACTGTGAGCATGGAGCGTGTGGCCCAATCTGTGCTCCCCCTGCTAGACAGGTGCTTCTCCAGCAGCGGGCGGCACGGTCCACGGCCCGCTCGCTCAGGGTGGGCATGGCGGCCTCAGACAGGGCACGCCAGGCTGAAATGTTGTCTCTGCGTCAAGCAATTGCTGCTCACACAGAGGAACACATGGAGGCCCTGAGGGCTGAGTACGAGTCCCTCAGATCCACTCTGGGTGTCCTCTTGATGTCCCAGAGGGCGTGGTCAGAGGAATGGTTTGAGCAGCTTGAGCGTACCATCTCGGCTGAGCTACGTGCTTGCCGGGCGGTGCATCAGTTGTCCAGCCAGGCCTTGCAGGAACAACTCTGTGTTACACGTGTTACCTTGCAAGAGGAAGCACGCGTATCACGGGAGGTTCTGCATGCAGACCTATGTGTCATCGCCACACAGAACCAGGCTCACCCGTCCGGCAGACTTGCTGCCGACGAGGGGCAAGCTGCAGCTAGGCGTGGTCAGGCTCCTGTGCCACGTCCTCCTTTCCAGGAAGAGCCAGACTCGGACGACGAGGTATCTCCCACATAGGTCGGGCTGTGCAGGCGTTGAGACCATGGAGGTTTTTTTTTTCCTCAACATCATCGCATGTGGGTGTTGAGCAGCACCCTGTACCTTCCCCCTCCTGGGTGCCTCCCCCCACCCCCGGGTCGTATGTGGCCATTTATTTTTTTTTTGTTTAGTTAGTTAACTTTCAATTTGCTAGTTAGTTTAATTAGGTAATGTAGGTTTTTCATAGTTAGTCTAATTAGTTAATATAGTTTAAAATTGCTTGTCTATTGTGCTTTCATGTGACGTTGCGGTGCTTTGTGGCTTTTGAAAGCATCCACTGTCTGTTCCAGCTGGTCCCTTCAAGCTTGTCTCGTGTATGTGTTCGCAGCTTGGGGTCCTGACTCACATATGCCACTCCTGCTTCCCTTATCCATGGGCTCGCAAGGATGGTTCGGTGTTACAGCCTATTACACAAGGGCTTTGGACTGTCATATCTGTGGCATGTCTGCTGCTGTACTACTTGTGTTGAGACCCCTAGTGGGGATGACAGGGGTGATATTGACCACAGTTCTTCCTTTGCTAGATGGGTGGTTTCATGATTCATGTGTGCATTAATTGCTATACATTGTGTAGTATGTTTCTTATCTTTGCTGTACATGTGCTTGATGCAATTCATGCTGTAGACAGTGGCTAACACACTTTGCCTGTGAAAGTCGCACTGATGGAGTTATTTCTGATGTACGTCTCTGTCATGGTCCAGTCATGACATGCCTGAGGAGAAACACACAGGGAAATTTCATGCATTAATCATGTGTTTTCTGCCCTTTCTGCAGGGGGATGAGCCTCCAGACCACCTTTCCCAGCAGACATGGACCATTGGACATCAGGAAGATGGCCACGTTTGGTCGTGCAGACATGTGCATGTGTGCGCAGGCTGAGCCACAGGGATTGCGCTCATACATCCTACAGAAGCTGACGTGTTTCAAGGAACTCCAGGCAAGGTGAGCAGCACAAGGGGGCCACACCGCAGCCAACCATCCACCGGGCCAGTTGCACATGCATGCTAAGTAGCACTACTGACGGTGAGCTTGGACAGATATTGGTGTTGAAGCGCACAGTACAGCTAAGATGCGTTGGTGGACTAATGGCTAGTTGATGGGAAAGTTGTCAGGGGCACATGCAGGGGCAGTGGCACATATCCTCCGATCCACCATGGTCCATTGAGGCAGTTGTATTAGCCATGTAGCGTTCCAAGACAGGGAAAGAAGCAGCTCACAGGGACAGACAGCGAGGGACAGACTCAGGTGCAGTGTATTTCATTTTCAGGTTGAAATTGCCACGTGCACTACCTACTTTATTTAGGGTATGCTGGAACACTACTTGTACTGAAGTCGTACCTTGCTAAATGCATCTGGCTGCTTACCCAGGGAACATTGGATGTTGTGTGAATCTTGACACATTGGTCTTCCATTTGCCACGCACCCACCGGCGCCCGACTTACTGCATTGACTGTGTATGAACCATCACAGGGGGAATTTTACGTATGGGTACGAAGCACCACACCAGATAGTTTGTTTGTACAGTATTTTGTTACTTTGGGGCATGCATGGTGGTGTGTGTGTGTGTGTTATGGGCACGCACAGATTAGTGACTCTGGCTCTCTTTGCAGCATTGAACTGCTCATGTTACCAGACCTGAGAGTGCGCAGGCAGGAGACCAGCACTCACCCCAGAGATAAGTTTCTCTTTGACTTCAATTTGAGTAATTTGGTACTATGTGCATGATTTACACGTTTAGTCTGATTGTGTATGTGTTAATGTAATTGTTATGTTTTTGTACATTCCCTACTTTCCCTTGTCAATCCTACTCCCCTCTCCTGCCCCTCTTTCCGGTTATCCAGTATACCAATGCCTGTCCCGACTGCATATCCCTGACCCTCCTTCCCCACCAGGGTCTCAGAGGCCTGTGTGAGTTTGACCTTGCAGGCACCGAGACCACGGTGGGGGTGGTTGGTTCGTGCCACTCCTGCACCTGTACACAGGAGCTGTGACAGTACACATCAGTTCGTGGTGCATCATTCTATATTATGTACCACACATGGTACACATCCTGTTGTGACATTGTTTTACTGTGCTACCTTAGTTGTTCCATCATTGTGCTAGTACTTGGCCTTTGTTACGTACTGCTACTTCAAGTCATCTACTGGAGGCTCTTCTGGTTTGTTTTGCTGCCTGCAGGCTTTTTGCTTGGCTTCTGTGTTTGCCTGCTTTGAGTTCTCTTTGATTTTGTGTTTTTGTAAGTCAAGGTGGCCTCTGAGGGTGCTGTACACTTTTTACACGCAAGGTGGAAGATGGAGACAAAGGGGAAGGGTGATCCTGTGGCCAGGTGAACTTCAAGGATGAAGGCTACATACCCCACGCGCAGTAGTTCAGTGGGTCATGGTGTTATATGAGGGAGGGGGGTATTTTGTTGGACAGTTGCCTTGCCCCAGAGTGTGATGGGCACCCTGACATTGTAATTGTGGTATCCCATGTACATGATGTATTCTGCTGATCAATGGCTGTTCATGTGTTGTGTTTACCTTTCAGGTGTGAGGGTATAGTTGTGGTTTGACATGCTGGGGTGTACACATGGGCAATGTTCACATGTCATGAGGACACTGATGGTCACTTGATTGCACATGCATGTATTGAGTGCATGTCCCTACTGACACACACACTCGCACTATGATCCACAACATGTACAACCACCCTTCCATGTCCACATGTGCACTCAGTTTGCCTTCTGGGACCCACTGTGTCCCTGCAGCACATGATCTATGATCATTTGTGGATCCTGTACATGCGTGATTTTTTTTTATTTAGTTTGTCATTTTCATGTGATGCTCAGGGTGTGCGTCACACACAATGGCTGGTCATTATGCTGTGTGCCGAGCAGTGTGTTGCAGGAGATGGACACAGCACACGTATTATGCAGTGTTGATTTTGCCATGCACAATGTGCATGTGTACAAGCATTCATTGTTATGTTCAAGCTACAACTGTTGTTATGCATTTGGGTATGACTTGCTTTGAGTGGAAGGTTGTTGGTCAGTAATTTCATCTGATTCCATGTCAGGCATCATTGTCTTACGCCACTCTGCAGTTTTCACATGTCAATGTGTACATTATTGTTACTGTGTTGATGTTTTGCTGTTGCTTGCCATGTCATGCTGTGGTTTTGGTGGCTTTGTGTGACATACCAGTGATTGTCATGGCCTGTTTTGCAGGTCTGTGTGATACACACCTTGCATGTGTACCTTTTGGTCACACAGGATTGGTTAGGTTTGAGTAGCTAGGGATGCACACAATGTGACACTTCCATGGCAACATTCTCAGGGTGGTAAGGTTGTGGCAGTTGACTGTTTCTTTGTCATCATCGATTGTCACCTGGTATGTGCCAGGCCTGTGTGAACTCTGTAGGGGTGGGAGTTTAGGTGAAAAATGTGGCCACAAGCTGGGTCCGGGCTGTGTCGCCACGTGCCCTATCCCCTCTCATGGGCAGCGCCTGTGCCTGTGGTTGGGGATGTGGGAGCACCACCATGTCCACCGGTACGCACTGCTGCGTTGCAACATTGTGCAGGACACATGCTGCCACAATGATCCTGCACACTACTGGGGGTGCATAGAGTAGCTGCCCGCCAAAGCGGTCAAGGGTGCGGAAGCGTGACTTGAGCACTCCGAATGTGCGCTCCACTATGGCCCTGGTTGCAATATGGGCAGCGTTGTATCTTACCTGGGGTGGTGTGGTGGGGTTCCGGATTGGCGTCATCATGTGGTTGCTCAGAGGGTAGGCACTGTCCCCTGGAGAGGTGATAATGGTTGTGATTATTGGGGTTTGTGTATTTGTCTGTGTGTGACATGCATGCATGTGCATAGGCATTTGTACTCACCTAGGAGCCATGTGTCGCCATGCTGCCCAGTTTTCAGGGCACGGCTCAGGGCGGACATTCTGTATATGAAACTGTCATGGGTGGAGCCAGGGTAGTTTGCATAGACAGAGGTGATGATTCCCTTGGCATCGCATACCACCTGCACATTGATGGAATACCAGTGCTTGCGGTTTCGGTAGATGTGCTCAGTGGCCCTAGGTGGACGTAGGGACATATGGGTGCAATCTATGGCACCAAGCACTTTGGGGAAGTGTGCCACCCTGTAAAAGTCCTGGACAACGGCCTGCCTTTCTGCGGGTGTTCTGGGTATGTATATGTGCCTGCGGACTGAGGGGCGTGCAGTCATGATTGCCAACACCTGGTGTAGGCAGCGTGACTGCGTGGCCTGTGAGACCCCCCCCCCCCACTATGGCAGTAGTTCGCTGAAATGACCCAGTGGCCAAAAAATGCAGGACATTGAGCACCTTCTCCAAGGGGCTCAATGCTTGGGAGCAGAGGGTGGGGGGATGTAAGGTCATCTTCCCACTCCCTGACCAGGTCTAGGATGATACAAGGTGGAAACCTATACCTGCCGTAGACCTGGTCAGCAGGCATCCCAAAAAGGCTAGTCCGGGGGAAAAATGCGGGCCCTGGTTATTCTCCTCCTCCTCCTGCGGTGTCCCACGATCAGTGCTGCGACAAATAGGGCATTCATCGTAGCGGTATGTACGTGTTTGTTGTTTGTGCGTGCTTTTATACTGTGCGCGGGGACGCTTACGCCTGCCTTCCTGTGTTGGACGTGTTGACGCCTGTGTGCGTCTTTTAGCGTGCGCTTGTTTCCTGTATTCAAATCCATGAATACGAGTTGTTCGCGTGCGTGTGGGCGTTCCGTGTATTTGCCTGCAGTACCTCCCCAGTTACGCCTTCTTTTTCACGCGTTGTTCCCCATTACGTGCGTTACGCCCTGTGTCGCGCCCCCTTTTTGGTGTGTGCGCGTACGTTGTGCGCTGTCCCTGTGCGCGTCGCGCACATCGTTCGGGTTGTTGCAATGACGTGTGCGCCATGCAGGGATTTGGCGCACAACCAGTGGAAAACACACGCAGCGCCTTCCTTGAATCGCACGCGTGCGCTTGCTTTCTCACGCTTGCGCCACCTTGCACCACTTTTTTCGGCACGCATATGTTCCATGAATCGGCCCCTAAGTCTTTCGACATAATGTTTTTGACTTTTTCACTGCCTACCGTGAGCAAGGATAGGGATAGACCTCACCTCCTTTTGTGTACCCTTGACAGGTGTAATATTAGTAACCACCAAGGACGAGCCCCTTACCAATTGAATAAACACAGCCGCATTGGCATACCCTCAATTTGGTATCCTACATGATATATATTTTTGCAAATGAAGGTGCTAAGCGCAGTTAGTGGAGGTAAAAATATTTTTAATGGCTCACTCAAGATCGCTCTACGAAGGAACGCACTACACCCAAGTTTGGATTTATTTTGTTTCATTCGGATACTAGTAGTAACGTATCTGCCTGCTGAGCCTCACGCACCAGGACAAGACCCTCAAGCGGAGGTGAGAATTGGGGATGCCCGAGCACGAGGTATTGAGATATCACTACTTTATGTAAGACATTACCAAAGCACATGCCCAAGCTCAAACAGTATAGTGTGGAATGGGTGAAAGGCACAGCAGATAAGATGTTCATGCCATGGCCGCAAGGAGGTCATTGTCAAAAGCGGTATTTCAACGCATGACCACATACTTGCACGCTGCGTACACGTGAAATAACTTGAAGAGGTTAGCTATTTTAGAGCTTTGGAAAATGTATAAGGAAAGGGGGAACATCTGCCACCCAAAGAGTGGATGCTTAACCAGTTTATGGAGGAAGGTGGTGAGCCCTCAGCTCCCCTTACCTCGCCGGAAGTAAAAGGCTATAGTATGGAAGAAATAGGAGTGTACCCTTTAAAGGAAGTGAAAGTGGCGACACGGTATAGTAATCCGATATACGAACCGCCTGCTTATAGCAGTGACAATAGTCCAGAGGAGAGTAAGAGAAAGGAGATGTTTAAGATCTTACAGGACAAGTAAGAGAAAAGTGAGCGATCGAATGTATCAACAGAGAGAGACCGAGAGATTAAGAGATGGAAAGGAGATCAGGATAAAGCTGATGTTGTAACGCTCATACAGAACTAATGGATGGGAGGACAGATATTACTCAAGCTAGATGGGAAAAGCATCAAGGAAGTAAGGTCAAAAAGAAGATCAGGACGAACAGGATAGAAAAGACAGGGAACGAGAAAAGAGGTTGAAGGAAGATGAGCATAAAAGAAAGAGCATACGGTGGTGAGAACAGATGTATCAGCAGGAGCAACACAAGAAAGAAGAAAGGGCAGAGGAGCAAAGAAAGTATGACAACAGGCAAAGAGCAAAAGAAGAATGGGATTGAAGAGAAAGGGAGAGAAGAGGAGGAAGTGCAGAAATTAAATGACAAAAGAATACAGAGACAAAGAGAAGAGGAAGAAAGGATAGCAGGAGTAAGGAAGGAAGATATGAGACAAGAAGACGAGAGAGTTGGTTGGGAGGCGAAAAAGTGAAGAAAATTAAATGAAGAATTAGAATTTAAGAGGAGAAAGCGAGAGATTGATATTAACCTCATTCAGAAGGAGCTAATGGAGCCAAGTCCAACAATACGATGGGAAAGGAAGAGTTCCTTTGGTTAAAGGGAGCAACGTCAGGGGCATCTAGAGTGGCCTTAGAAGAGAACTTTGATATAGGAAATATCGGAGACAGGATCAATAAAGCCTATCAAGACTTAATGGAAGGTAGCAAATCACAAAGCAAAGAGGAAACTCCATTCAGCCTCAAGCCTAGAGCCTTATCCTTAAGCAGACAGACCTTATATAAGGGTGAAGGGGCCGCGAGTCACACTTGTTGGGGACTAGATATGTAAGACGAGGAGAGAATCCTTCCATGGTGAAGTCATTTACCATACAGAGATACAGAAACTCCATAAGGTGTTGGGTTTACCCCACAATAGTAGCGGTGAGGACCACAATCAATATGAGATCTTTCTATTATGAGCTTGTCCAACATCCTTTCTGTTTTCTTAATAATGTCTTGCATCTTTTCCCATGTCTGATAGGGTCTTAATCATACCAACCTTCCTTTGGGAGTCCTGATATTGGGGTAAAATCATCTTAATCAGAGAAACAGACAGGGCAAAGCTATTTGTTGGACAATTGACTTCTCCAACATTCTAAATGTCATCAAGGGGTAGCGCACACACACAATGTATGGAGATTAAAGGGGTGGGTTTAAAAAAATATTTTGACCAATCAACGAGTATAAATCCAATGTAGGCTAAAAAATGCTGATGCTGACCCTAAACGATAGCACAACCTATCCCTGTAAGGGGGTGCTGTCACTAGATCAACAGTGCTCTGCCGCCTATCTAAAAGAAAAAGGGAAGATAAACTATCCCTCCACTAAACAATGAATATTGTCTACTGATAAAACACTGACTGGCCCGCAGTTATGACCCAACTGGTCACTTATTGCCAAAGTCAGAACATTCCTTTATTCACCCACAGTGCAGTGTGTTCAGACAGGTTGCGGGCCAGATGTATCTACAATCTAGTTTTCTTTGAGATAAGCGGCACAGCACTGTTAATCTAGGAACAGCACCCCCTTACAGGGATAGGGTGTGTTTCCGCTTAGGGTCCGCATCAGCATTTGTAGCCTACAGTAAATTTATAAATTTGTACACGTTGGTCAAAATATTTTGTTAAATACCACCTCGTAAAATCATCTTAACCAGTCCTCTTTAGAGGACTGGTTACTTGGAATGTCCCAACTATCCGCTGTGTAAAGTCTCATACAACAATCTATATGTATGACCTTGCTAGTCACCATATTTTGCTTCACCAACCTACTTCCCCTACACTCCTCTCTCTGGTTGTAAATTGCTGTTTTTTCCTCTGATTTTTCACTGCTTTTGTTCTTTTCTTGGTTCATCCTTCTTTCCCTGGTTACCAGGGATGTTGCTAGGTCTGGAAAAGATCTGGGGCTACGCTTATTTTGGGACTGTCGGGACTGGGGGCTAGCTCATGTTTTTGGTTGTAACCCCTGAGCTTCTATCCGGGGCTACAACCAAAAGACCCAGGGCTATAGCCCGCTCAGACCCCCATAGCAACGCCTCTGCTGGTTACGTTAGTCAATTGCCCATCGAGCCTCCAAGATTTTGCAAAATATGTTGAGAACATCACTTTTATGAGTTTGCTAAGGATGATTGAGGAGTCTATTCTCCCAATGTCATGGTTATCATCTATGATTGATTGATTTTGTATGCATATATATCTGTATCCTTTTTTTGTGTAGCCATTAAAACTAGTTTAAAGATGTCTTCTCTGAAAATCCAGGGCTAGTTAATTTTTTAGTGGGCTAGAACAGGTCTCACAATTTGCACTTGCTACTAGCAAATGGCTAGTGATAATTGACTCTGGATGAGAAAGATATGGAATGATCTATATATGTGGAGAACTGAGGGGGTGACTGACTTGTTATGCATGGCTAGGAGCTTGCAACCTGAAATGTTTACCATTGGGCAGAGAGGTTTTCTAGTCCCTGGTAGGGGGCAATTGCTAGTTTGACATGGATCCCTACAGTGATTGTTTTAGTTCACCTGGAGGTACTAAGGTGCTTGCACGGGGCCCTACATGTGAATCTGAGTTACTCCATCACTGTGTTTGCCAACCGATCAGGGAGGCTTCTTCTCTCTTTTGGTGATCTGGCTGTCAAATCCGGCAGTAGAGATCATTCAGGATTTGGATCACCTGATAGAGTTGAGACCAAAGGGCAAGCTGCTCTTTTTCATAAGTATGGATGGCACTTTATCCCCATTTAAAGTCCTTAACTCAGTCTCTTGGTTATAACAAGTAAGCTGGTTTTCTTGGGCAACAAAAAGGTGCTTCGGGATTATGGTTGGACAAAGATCACCAACTCGTTACATTTTTTTTTATAAATTGAGTGGTGTTAGCAATGTTATCTTCCTGCTCCTTTCAGCCCAAACCATCCGAGGGGTTCTGAACACAGACTAGGTTAAACCGTGTCAAGGCTTGTGGGATCTTGTGAATGGTGAACAATGCCCATGGGAAGAACTCATCTCATGTTTTGGTCAAACTGTTTCCGTAGGTTGTGCTTTAGAGTCATGTTAAAGTGTTCAAAGGATCAGCTGGTTCAGCGCACAGACTACAATATATAGCAACCTGCGCTTCTTTGCCCAGTTCTACTCACAGGGTGATGGAGGTCTGATCACGATTTTTTATTTACACCAAAAGGATAGTGTTTGGCACACTGTTTCATGATCCAGAGATACATTGAGCAGTTCATTATGACGGTTAGGGGGCTCTTTGTCTATATTTATATTTTCTATATTTTCATTCGGCTTAAGGCACTATACCCGAAGGTGACACAGTGCTCTGGCAAAAGAGACAGAGCAACAAAAGTCAGGGATTAAAAGGAGGACGGTTGTTATCTGTTTCTGAAACAAAAGAAATCACTATCAGCAGCTGGTTCCAGAGTTTGGCGGCAGTAAGCAATAGCTAGTATTCTTTAGGGTCAGGCTTATTTGAGTTATAAAGTTGAGTCGAAGTTCAGACCTAAGGATTTTACTTTAGTTTAAACTTTGATAGTATGGTCTCCTAAGTTAAAGTCAGGATAGGTTAACAGAGATTTTGAGTGGGCAAAAGTGGAAGACACTAGCAGAATTTCCACCTTGCTTTGATTGAGCCAGCCACTGTTCAATACAACCAAAGATAGATTGAATCTGCAAGGAGTTCATGTCTTAACTGAGGCAAAAGACTAGCTCAGTGTCATCTGCATAATTTTGTAACACAGCACCAGTACTGACCAGAAGATCATGTAAGGGTTTCATATAAATACTGAATAAAGTGGGGTAAATACAAGAACTTTGCTGTTCCCAAATTCTACATGTTCCTGATTGGAGGTATGCAAGGCCACTTTCACATGAGCAATATGGTTGCTTAAAAAAAGATGGCAATTACTTTACAGCGGTGTCCGATGACAAGGCCACCTCTCTGAAACGTTATAGTAGAGCGTGGTCAATGCTGTCAAAAGCCGCAGAGAGTTCAAGGAGCATCAAAAATCTGAGCTGGCCTCAGTCCATTATTTGCAATAGAGATGCATTTCCGTGCCTCTAATTGGTCAAAATCTCGATTGGCAATGACCCAGCAATAGGAAAGATTCCTTACGTGCTTGTAACTGAAGAGAGGTGAAACAATCTAATACCTTGGCCCAAAATGGGGTGTTTGTTATAGGGCACTAATTAGTGCACTCAGCAGGATCGAAAAAAAGCTGTTAACAACATGGGTGTAACGGGAGCCTGCTTGAGATTATCGAGACCCTTTCATTCTCTAAAAGAGGAAGAAATTATCTAGTTGAGCAGTGGCCTGAAGGACCCAACACACTCTTACTAAAGAGATCTTTTACACCATTACCCATCCCTCTGTTGCACTATAAAAAAGGAAATTGTGTCTTTCCCACTACCAGGGTGCCTTACTCTTTTCCATCCTTAGGATTATAGGGCCCTTCTCCCAGTTCCTGAGGTCTGTCCTGAGGTCTATCCACAGCTTTGGGGCTAGCAACATCTTAATCTTGACTTTTTTTCCAGTCTTCCTGTGAGGCTATTGGTAAAGTCCTGATTCCTCTGCTTGTCCCTCGCTCTCCACTCTTGGTTGCTGCTGTTTGTCCAGCTTCCACACCTGCCTCCTCTTCTTGTGGCTGGCCCAACCTTTGTGCTGTTTGAGGAGGTGAATGGGTCCTCCTCCATCAGACCTGCATTTAACCAAGTTATTTTATCTCCACGTGGAAATCCCACCTTTTCTATAGCTGCATGCTGGTGAATTGCTCCCTTCAATCCAGGTTCCCTGCAGTGGTCTGGACTCTGCAGCACCGCCCCGTGTCCATGACCCTCTTTGCTGCTGTTCTCTCTGGTCTCTATGCAGGTTCATGAGCCGAAACCCATGCTGATGTGCATCCTCTTGTTCGGCTCCATCATAGGTCTGGCAAAGGGACTCTTGGTGCTTTCGTAAAATCAAAATTTTCTTTAAATGAACCCCCTCTCTCACAGAGGGAAGACCTTTCCAGGGGTGGTGTCTAATTGGATAAGGCCCTACCACAGATGACTTCTCCCTCTAGAAAATTCTAATTGATACCTCCCTATGGTTATACTACACATCTTTAGGGATGGGGTCCCAAGCCTACTCTTAGCAGTGGCCAGATTGGTTAGTCAACTCCTGTCAGATATGTATTTAGGTGAAGAAGTGTGAAGAACATTTGAACCAAATAATATCACTCATTAGTACGAAAACCGACTCCAGTATTGACAATGCAGGAGCATGGATAGAGTATTAGGATAAGTGATGCACTCACGTCTCTATTCCACACTCTGATCTTAGGCTAAATAGTTCCTCAATGAGGCCTTGGTGATGTGGGGATTCTGCTTCTCACCATTACCAGATCAATCGCACAAAAAAGCTCTATAACAGTAAATCAAGGATATTTTTTTTAATGAGTAAAACACAGCTTTTGAACAACTGAGTGCAAGTCATTTAAATCTTCTATCCTGAAGGGTGACGTGGGAGATATTCAGAGGAACATGGGGCCCACAAATTACTAACAAATACAGGTTCACTAACAAATAAAGTGAACACATCGGCAACAACACATGATGTAGAAACAGTTGGGAATCACACTGAAGAATTTTGAATCTGGATAGACCTTGAAGAGTAGAACCTTGACCGACGTAACAAGTGGCAGCTGGTTTGACTGGGAACGGGAGTGGAGCCTCATGATTATTTTATTTTTGATCTCCCAACATACAAAATCGACTGCTGTTTTGCTTTTTACCTAATTGTTCACAGAAAGTATGCTAGAAAAAGCATAATTTTTACCCATTCTTTAAAAAAATTCTGGAGGAAGAAACAACCTCTCGCCAGCCGCAACTGCATTTTACGCTTTTATTCCAGAAAATTAATTATGAATGGGCAAATACAATGCACAGTAGGACTGACTATTCGAGGCCGAGTAGCGCCTTGAATAGCCCCACTACATACAACATTTCAGACTAGAGATATGTGGCCATTTTTCCAAAATGTTCCTTCATAAAGGTGACATTGACTCTCAAACATAATCGGATGTGGCTGCCGTATGTTTGCTCATGTTGTTGCGCACAATTATTTATTTTATTGGATCTTTGTAAGGTGCCTATAGAACAAATGGTGTTTCAAGGTACCACAAGACAAAAAAAAGGTGGTGGGGTACAAGGAAGAAAGATAACAATAACGGTCCTACTAGTGACGTTTGGATCATGCAAGTACAGTAACAAGAAGTGCAAGGGGGATGCTGTTCTGCGCGAATGCGAACGTGCTAGGTCGGTAAGGTAAGTGCAGGGTAAGAGGAGAGAGTGCAAGTGAAAATGGTGATGAGTAGGTGGGGGAGAGGGTAACGGGCTGGGTGAGTGCTCAGGGGAGGGCAGGATGGCAAGTGTCAGGGATTGCATGGAGTGCAGGGGGTGAGGGTCCACATGCTAAGTGTGAGGAGGGGGTGGACTGGGCGAGGGGGCGGGGGTCCGGTGACCTGTAGAACTCAGAGAGAAACAGGCAGCCAGTCACTGCGGCAGACAGGGGTGTTAGCAGGGGAGGGGGAGAGGGAAGGAAGAAGAGAAATGAGGGTCTTGAGGAGCTTCGGGAATTAGGGTTTACCACTGGTGGCATGCAGCGAGGTCCTTTTGATGAATCAGTGGTGTTGGCTTGTACAGGTGCTCAGGGGGATAGATAGCTCACGGGCAACGTGCAAGACGACGCAGAGCAACGCTGTTTCGATCCCCGGGTCCGTGCTTAGAAACCTCTGGGTATTAAGCGCGTTATAAATAACATATATAATATCACGAAAAAATAGACAAAATAAGCATGAGAAATATGAACTCGCATGCATTTTCCCATTCAGGTAAAGACTCGGTCAGCATGTCGCCCTGGCATTAAACAACTTAAAAACATAAGCGTCAGAAGCGTACGTTGTGAACGTTCCCAAGTACCACGGACATTTGTGAATTTCGAGGTGCAACTTTTGGCTGCTAAAATAAACAGCATTCCTTCGAGCTGTTGATAACTATATCTGGACTCATGTTACACTGTGCGACTAACTCCCACACGGTCTTCCCAGAGGAAAGAAAGTCTGCTGTGCTTCCTGGTTATCTGTCGTACGCTATTCAAATCTTCAAATTGTCAAACATTATATTAATGTGCAAGCATTCACATTCTTGCCCCTTGTGTTCCTGATACTTTATAACTCTTGGGATGGATTTCTGGTGGCTCCCCTTCACGCCCTGTTGCTACAGTTCCCCGACTACACCTCATGTAAAATCTTCAGCACATACTATATACATCAATACATCATTTACAGAGGTAGACGAAGAAAAGTATAGAAGCTTTTTATCACATAAGAAAGATTTCACTAGCTTGAGGGCGTAATATCGAAACGGAGCTACTCTGCAATATAAGTGGTATATACAAAGACATGGGTACATGTCCTCATCTACAGTCAAGGTCAGGAACTAGGATAACAAAAGGCAGGACAGCAACAGGCTCCAAGAGTTGATTGTACGCAGAGACAATTGTTTTGGGCTCAATTTGACCACAACGCGTGACTATGGTGGTGCCGAGGAAATTGTGATCTACATGGGATGCTAGAGGGGTTCCACAGCGAATGGAAGTTTTTAGCTCAGTTGGCACCTCTGCAAGTTACCGTGAGGGCTAACACAGGCAGAAAAATCACACTGAGGTGCACGCTAATTTTGCAAAATGGCTTTCAATTCAAATTGAGTAAGAGTTTTGATGTTAAGTCTCTCCTACTGTTAAGTGTCAATGGGCCTCATTCCGATTGGAATGGCTGCCTCCAATAACGGTACCGAGTCTGCCCTCATTCAATGGGGACTTACCGGTTTAGTCGGACCTTTGCGGGACCGGTAGGTCCCCATTGAAAATACCATTCCCATTCCCATTTGATCCCCCATAGGGCTCAATGGGAATGGGGAAGGTGCAAATAACGGTACCGCAATTTGCGGTACCGTTATTTGCTCCCTGGACCCTTTGCGGCTCCCGCTAAGGCCACCTGGTAAAACCAGACGGCCTTAGCGGGACCCGCAAAGGGACCTTGGAATAGGGCGCAAAGGGATTACCGGCACCAGTGTCCTTACCGGTGCCCGGTATCCCTTTGCGCCCACCTCGTAATGAGGCCCAATGTTTGGGTCATGAGTGCTTGGAAGCACATATCTGTTTCATAAAGCTCACTGTTTGTTTCTGAATCTTTGCCTACACCTATGTAAACTCAAAGCCAAAGCAAACATTGTTTAAACGTTTATAAAGTTGAATGCTTACTCGATGTGCAAAAACTGTGTTCACTTGCGTTTTTGTGACACTGGAAATATTATACACATAATCTATAACAGCAAACTGCAGGATTGTGTCCAACAAAGAATGCAAGCAGGAGCATATCAAGCCGCCTCTTCTGCAGTGCCTACGTCTTGAAACTAGCACAATTTACTAGAAGGTTTGCAGAGGTTTCATGTATCGAATGTCATGGCATTTAAGTTGACATCATTCTGCATTTTTCCAATGTGAATCCCGCATTCATACATCAATTCAAAATGGCAAGTGCTAAGAACTCCTAGAGTTACGGAATAGTGTTGAAAGGTATTTTTCAATTCAGTGGGTTGATGGACCTGCTGCAGAGATCAATGTGTAACCCGAATGTCAGTTTATGAAGCAAGATATGGCTGCCAGTTGTCCTGCCCAGGCTGATTGGCAGAGTGCCATTGAGTTAGTGAATAGCAGCATTGTGTAACAGTGTTTAGAGGATTAGCTCCACGGAAATGGACAGATAGCCATCATATATGAAAGGAGAGATAAGACTGCTCAAAAGTGATTTCAAAAAGGCCAGAATAATATGTTCTATTAAACAAAGTAATTGTATCTTCGGACATTTCCATGACTTTTTTGGCACTTTGGCCGTGATAAGATAATCAGCGATGTGGCGTGGCAAGTGGAATAGTGTTAAGAGAGTAAGGTTGCTTTTGCTAAAGTGGTGTGGCGGTCAAGATCGCAAATCCATACTTTTCAGCAGTTAACACTTGCGTGGTAAATAAAATACATCCCTGGATGGACATCGCTGCCTGCATAGCTATAAGCATGTGTAGGCTTTGCCATGTTATGTTAAGAGTTTTTCATACTGCGCCAGTCATCAGTGTGGGGTGAAATATAGCCCCTTAATGCCAGAAATGCAGAGGCCGGAGTCAGTTATGAAGGCTCCCCAAAATACAAGGCCTGCTCAGAAATAAGGTCGGACATAACGCCTAGTGAACCTAAATCGCAAAGGAAAGAAAGTGGGCATCAATTTCAAAATGCGTAGATGTGCACAATGCTGTTCTTGAAGGGAAAGAAAGACACGTGGCAATGATGTTTGACAAATACATGGAGAGCTGCACCCACACATATGAAACACGAGTGTACACTGTCTTCAACGGGATGCCAGAATCGTCCTCCCAGCAGCTGCAGTGAAACAGAGCATTTTACGTGTAAAATAAATAAAATAATGTAATTTCCGTTTTTCTGTTTTTTCCCTCATCTATATTAACAATCTGCTCAGCAAAATGCTCGCCTGACTTTCGAAGTGTGAACACGGTTTCTGCCTAACACAAGCTCATCCACAAGGACAATTTCAAAGCAACATGCATGTATTTTTGAAACTGTGACTTATAAGATGTTATTTAAAATGCATTTATGTACGACTTTACAGGCTATTTGCTGCAGGTCATTTCTTCAGATGTGAACCTAGACTCCAGGACCTCCCTCTGTTGCCCTGGAGAGTCAGGCCTGGTGGTCTTCATCCCTCAATTCCCTTCTTTAAATATACAAGCAGGAATACTTTTGAGATCGGAAATGCCATGGAAACCAGATAAAGTCAGGTCTGTTCTGCAGCACTTGTTATCTCAAGGTCATAGATCACAAGTCCCATTAAAAAATCCATTAGTGTTCATTAGGCAGCTCTGCTTACGTCATGTGCCTAAAGGGAAAAAGGGAAACTTAAAAAAAGTTGGGGCCCAGCAAAGGAGGAGTTTAACTGCACCTTGATTTAAAATGGGAGAAACACATTTTATCGCATAAAATGGACAGCGTACATCGCACAACAGTCATTCCATTAAAGGGGACAGTCAAACTCTTCTATCAATGCAAAAAACGATTTTGGTGGGATAAACACAACTAATGTTATTAATGAAAATGTGATTTGGGCCTCGCCGTGATTCCCAGAGATGTGAAAGTTGATAAAAGCATGCCATAATAGTTAATATGACGCCCGTAAAGTGGCATATTTTTCACTGATATGGTTCCTGAGTAAATGAAGAAAAACTGTACCTCTGCGCAGAAAGGTTGTGCAGACTCCATACTAGTCCCATCTGATTCGCTATAAAATGTAGTTCTCAAAAATGTATTCATTCATGTAAAGATTTGAAAAAGAATGGTACTTGCCATGTTGAGAGATCTTTGTGTTTAAAACATAACTGAGCCCATCTGTCAAAGTGGGATGATGAAGACTCTCCTCCCACAGCTAACCCAAATCACTCCCCCATCCCATTGTCCTTTCAGTACAAAGGTGGGAGGGGGCTAGTGATAATCAAACATTCCCTTGCGCGAGCATCATGACAAATTCGCGATGTCATTTGGCCTAAAAGTAAGCCAGTTTACATCAGAGCTGGACGTCTTCCAATAATTCTGAGAGGCGACCTGCTGCTGAAATCTGGCAAACAACATCCCAGCAGAGGGGCTTCATTTGGCATTGGAGACAGTAGCCACGAGACACAGAAGCTGATTGGGGCCCCTTGGAGGACTCAGAGGAGACCTTTGACTGACCCCTTTGCTGTCTCAGCGTTGCCCTGATGCTCCCTGATGCCCAGTCCAGACCTCTTCTGTAAGTAGACCTACCCCCAAAGCCAAGATTGTGTAGGCCTGGTATTCTTCTAGCATTATTTTAGTTATTTCCCCATTTAAAAATATCCTGTTTGTGTAGATCCTTAGCATATTTATCAACGTAAATCAGTTAATTCACCTATTGTATTCACAGGATCTGTATTGTTGGCATTCAAAACTAACAAACAATCTCCTCCCAGTGTGTTTTGTACCGGTATAGACATAGAACTGCCAAAATAATTAATCCCAAGCCTTGTTCCACGTTTCTGCGGCGTGCAGGGTGTAAAAACAAAATTCCTCATTGATCCCCTTCATGTTACATTGCATCTGTGATTCTAACCCAAAACTGAATTTTCCCATTCTGTTCTGACCAAAACCCCAAAGCCCTGTTTGTTATTGTTAGGTGTAGTAAAACAAATATTCCCCATTGCCTTTCTGTTTCCCATATTGGTTCTGTGATCAAATATTCAAAATTCTGATTTTCACATTGTGTGCTGTCTAAAACCCCAAAGCTCTGCCTGTGTCTTTTTAAGTGTGGCAAAACAAATGTACATTGCTTTTCTTCCTTTCATACTGTTTGTGTGTACGACCCCAAATCCGATTTTCACATCGTGTTCCCACTCCCTTCCACTGCCTTCCATTCAAAGGAATCAAGCATAATTGATGTTTGGAGGGTGAGGGTTGCTGGGAGAAAGTGAGCTAAATCTGCGATCACAGTGTGTGTTGAATTGCTCTTTTCTTGTATTGGTCGGTGATTTCAAAGGAATTAATCGTGACAACATATCTTTATGTGGGTGCCTTTAAAGAGGTTTTTGTGTTGCCACAACATTAGTGGCTGATGTAATCTATTGGTGATATTTGGCTAAATCAATTAATAAATATATTCTTAATACACACCAGCCTGGTTCCTAGTCCTTTGGGGCATCGGGCTTCAAAAGCGACCGCAAACATAAATACAACGTTTTTAAAGCTGCGGTTTTATTTCTAAGTTTTCCGGGCTCCTACAGCCTGGAAAACGTAGAAAAAAACCCGCAGCTAGTGCTTATTTAAAAAAAAAAAAAATAGCACTTACCGAGATGCAGCTGCATCTTTTCTGCCTGTAGTCTCCGGTCCGCGTCCTCTGAGTCCCGGCACCAATGAAGGAAAAGCCACCCAGTGGTAGCTTTTGTTTACTACAGCTGGCTGGCTATTCCTTCATTAGTGCCGCAAAAGCCAGCACAGGCGGGCAGCCATTTCACAAAATGGATGCGCCCATGTGGTTGCTTTTTCAATTTATGAGCTTGAATTGCTCAAAATTTTACATAGGGACTTTGAGAAAAAAAAAAACGGTAATCGTTTTTTTTTTTATGTTGCCTATCTATTTTTGAAATAAAAAATTTTGGGCGAACCATTCCTTTAAGCATAATGTGACAACAGACACATATGTGACCACATCTAATTAAAGTGTAGTGCGTACTACTTCAAATAAGAGCAAGCTGATTTCTTGCAGAAACAAAAATTATGATAATCCTATGGCAAGAGATGGCATTCAACCTACTTGCATGTGGCCCTCTCCCACTGTTTGAAGACGTATTATATAAAGTACACTAATTGACTGGTAAATTAGCAGTCAGGATTTCAAAAGCGCTGTGCTGCAGTAAATTGCAGCACTGTTGTCACATATAGTGAGGTGCTTACCACTGGATTTCACACTGCAGCGTGGATGTGACTTGTTCTGTCATCTTTGTGTAGCCCACCGTTTTGTGGTATTTTGCTATTTATACCTCTGTAGCAGCTAGCATGTTCCTTTATTCAACCAAAGTGATATTTAAGGAACCATATTGGAAGTAAAAATAGAAGGTGCCATTCTGTCCAATTCAACGAAAAGTAGGTGGTCACTAGTTCACCACACTTATGGCACAGTGCAATGTTTTCCTATAGTTTCATCTATTTGCAAAAACAGTAAAGGAATCTATCCTAATTATATTCTCAACCAGGTAAAGAAACACCTTAATGCGAGAAGAAGATCTCACCTGTAACCTATACTATTATTTCAATCTCAGTAGGAGCAACATAATTAATCTGGGCTGCATGAGCACTCAATTTATCTAGGTTGACAGATTGTAGGGGCCCAACTTCTCATGTTAAGACGACGAAGAATCCCCAATAATGGATCCATGTTTTCGAGGTGGGGACAGTGTCTAATTTAACAGTATGTGCTAATCCATCATCTTGTTAAGGCCTGACTTGTGTGTGTACAGCTTCAAAACCCATGTTTGCTCTTTTCGTCGAAGAGGGGTTGCCACATTATCAACTCATATGGTATTCTTTGTTTGTTCAGCTTTATTTAGATATTATAATATCATAAAAGCATTAACAAAATTATAAATACATCAGTTACTAAGAACCAAGTACAAACATCATGAATTCATAATCATTAAAACGTAATGTATAATCATTCAAATGTAATCCAAGGCTAAAACAAGATCCAAGATTAAATCACCTTCCGTTAGATGCTAAAATACTAAAGCAAATCATATATTTTGAACATTCCTTGATGAAACTATTTTCCATAGCAGAAAATAGCAATAGCATAACAGCTCTAGTGCATAATGAGATCATGATCTCTTTAAGACACTAAAACGCATCAAAAAGAAAATACTATTATGCACATTAAAAAATATTTACAAGGTGCAATGGCAAAGAAGCTCAATTAAATGGATACCTTGCAGAACCCTTCTCAAGGCTGTGGCGCATCTAGTAACATCGTCACTGGAGGGAAGCTTCTCTAATGTGCCCACGGAAAGGGAGAAGCTAGCCGACTCTGACCCTGGGGGTGGCTATCTGCGGGAGGACCACATGGGGGAAGACCAACTCCATAGAGGTAGGAAACCCATAGAACAAAACAACCCAGCAATCTTATTTACATGACACCCATACACCTGTAGAGCATACCTGTATGGTTTATGGTAACAGAGGAAGACATCCAAGGTTGTTCCAACCAAATATCCTGTTTGACTCCCCCTCCCCTCCCAGTTTAAGTACTGAAAGGAGTAAGAGAGATGGAGTTAGCAAGTTCACTAGAGGTGGTAGCCAATGACGCATTCTAGTCTTTGGAACATGTTGACTTATGCAGGGAAGTTTAAAACTGCTACAGCTGATCTCAATGAAGGTGAGTGGCAGAGTCCAAGGCTGTCGGCAACCTGTGTAAACGCTGACAAACACGCCAGAAACCTAAAGATTGTGAGCTGCATCCCAGAAACTAACACAGACGTTGTAAGGAAGAACTGTGTTGTAGGAAGCCTGCCGCCTGCTGACCAGAAGCAGCAGGAACCGTCCATAGCAAGAGAAAACAAAGCAAAGATGGACCAGGTGACAGGACACACGCCTAGACAACGGACCATGCAAGAAGCCAAAGAGGAGAAGCGAGAAATACCAGAGATACCTGGTAAGGCCAGGGTGCCGGAATGGGGTACCAGGGTGCCTGAGAGCGAAAGCCGCATCGCGCTGTCATATGCCTATCTCCATGGCGCCTGTAGCCTCGGGTAAGATTGGGCAGCAATTCGAACGTTCTATCACGTTTCGCTCTATGTCCCGCAGCAGTCTAGTCCTTCTTGTAACGGCTGTTGCCGGAGATACTTAGCCACTCCCCCTCCAGCAATCAGCGCATGGCAACCTTTGAGGTGAGACCCCTCAGCTTTCGGTTTGTTATGCTAGTGTTTCCTACTGTTCCTTGTTGGAACACCCTCCATATTCTTCACTGCGGTCTCGCCGCAGCTCCCTGGCTCCCTTGCCCTGGTCTCCCTCCTCTCTCTCCTTCGCCTTTCCACACCCTGGCGCTGTCTTTGTCTTGTTTACCCAGAGTCGCTTCCTTGCCGGTGACTGTTCTGTGTTCTCTGCTTCCATCCTACTTACGGATTTCCCTTCCCTCCTGTCTCTCTCTTTTCTCAGTGCCCAGCAGGTGTTAGGGAGAATTCTCTTATAAGGCTAATTTCCCAAACCTAGTGAGTCCCCCAGCAGCTTTGCTGGATTTTTGGGGTTTGTTTTTCTCTCCTGCTAAGAGTGAGACTCTTTTCCTCCCACTCTTAGGCATGATTTGAGGTATCTCTTTGACTTTGTATGTGCTTATGGGCTATGGGGGTCTTTTACTCCATAGGGTATCATCTGTTTCAGTGTATGTGTTACACAGCACCCTCAGTGCAGTAACACATGGGTGTCATAGTGACCCCCAAACATAGACTCCATACCCTGGGACTGACTATTGTCTCCCAGGGCATGTAAAGTCACCATTGACTTTACTAGTCCAAGATTGTGAACAGAACCAGTACAACCCATCATATTGTGGAAGTACTGGAAGGAGTTAATTCGATTGCCCCTGGGTCTGTTTCCAAGGGGGCACTGTCCTGTCCCCCCTTGTCGAGTTTCTGGCTGGTGGCAGTGGTTACCACGCAAAATATTCCACCAGAATATTTCCTATGGGATTTTCCAATTGATTTTAAACGCACCACTTTTTGGTGCAATGTTAAAGATACCGCTGGTTTATTTATTTAATATTAAATCAACGGTTGGGTCTTTTTGCCAGAACTCTTTTCTAAAATGGTGTTTGTGTCCGTCTCTGTAACTCTAACCAAGGTTGAGTCCTTTGTTCCACTTTTTGGCGGGCTTCTCCACAGAAGCACTCCAAATGGTGCCACTCTGTCTGGGTTCCACAGGATGTGTGGGGAGGGGAATTGGCACCCAGGACTGCGTTGCATTAGCAACCCAAGTCGCACTCTATTCTGATTGACCCGCTGGTGAGCCGCCCGGCTCACCACTTGGCATGTGTGAGTGACAGCTAGGCTGTTGAATGGGGGTTTTTCTGCATAAAAGCAGGGCCTTTGGGACTGGAACTTCAGAAGTCGCCACAGGACCTAAGAATCCGAAGAGGGAAGAAGCTGAGCCATCTGCAACGACGACACCACCGGTGGAAACCTGCTGCAACTAACTCACCACTTTCCCAATGACAAGAAAAGATCTTGTGCTGGACGAGTCTTCTTCCTTTGAGCTGGTGGGATCAACCAGTTCGCCTCTTTCGCCTTCCAAAGGCGTCTCTTGGTCGAATCGCCTGTGCCAAGCACCCGGCGGTCAGATAGCCATGCTTCACCACTTTGACCGCGAATAAAAGGAACACACCTTTTAACCGACGAACTCCGCGGCTGGTTTCATCCCTGGCCAGTGCAACGACTCCAAGTTTCCTCCTCGACGAGATCCTCTCTTCCCCTGGTCGAAACAATGAACTGCCACCAGTGCCAGGAACAACTGCCACCGCTGGAGCTTCCTCTCTCTTTAAAGGTACTGTGTTCTGCCTGGCCCCCCTTTCTTCGGTTTGCCCAAGGTGACCCTTAAATCCTTGGCTTTCCAACTGGGTTGGCCCCAGACCTTCTAACTTTACTTCTTGAATCACCCCAACCTCTTCTGAACATTCTGCAAAGACTTTTAGTGCATTTTAAACAGTGTGATCTTGGGCACATTTCGCTTTGCTCCATTTAAAGTGGGCCTGGCCTATGAACTTTGGCTGTACAGTGTATACTGCCTTTACTCCCTTGCTTTGAACTTCTAAAAGTGTTGGGAACTGTTTTATTTTTATGCCCTGCCTTTTTCTCTCCCTTTAACTTAACTATTGGAGTGCCATCTAGGTTACGCACTCACATCTGTTTGAACAAATAGTGGTGTTTTAACTCTGACTTGTTTAATAGTTATCAAGGGAGGTGTCTATACTTTACCTGACTGTGTTTTAACTTGCTTTTGATTTAGAGTGCTAGTGTATTGCCTAAAGTGTGTTTTAAATAAATAATTATATACTTTTGATACAAAGCTCTGGTCAGTGTTTGTTTGCTCTACTGTGTTTTTAGCCCTATTGTGTATACTCTATATACTGCCCTACTCTTCTTGAGTGAGGTCTGACTGCTCAGCCACAGCTACCAGGTAAATCTGGGTGGTGCAGACTGCTACCAATTGGGTTTACTGCTTACTCCTGTGGTCTTAATCTTCTTGCAGTGGTCCCCAAGGGAACTGCACAGGATTCTGCCTAACAGCAGGTTCCGGAGACACTTCTCCTTCCCCATCAGTCTGGGTTTGCTTTCCTTGTTTTTCCTGTCGGATTGGGTTACTTCCCATCTACTGTTACGCACCTATTAGACCAGTGGGTACTATTGGAGCCTACCTTCCTTTGTATCATTTTGGACGGCGCAAGCTACTGAAGACATCACAAGATCCACATTCCTCTGAGGTTTTTTCTTCCGTAGTGTGGCTTTTTCCCCATCTGCCGATCCCGGAAGAGGAGTCACAGGTCTGCACTTTGATAGGCATTCACTGTGGCTTCCACCCGGGGTAGGCCCTTTCTTCATTAAAAAAAGAAAGACTACCGATCCCGGCATCCACTGGCCAAGAGCAGTCCTGACACCAGCATCTCAGGTGAGGAGGAGGAGAGTTGGGATTCTAGGGAGGAAGCGGCCAGGATCGGACACGCGCTGAAAATATGAGAGTAAGCCACTGATAATAGAGGAACTGATGGAAATGAGAATATTGTGAAAGAAGCTTCAGTAGCCCAGTATTCCAAAGGAAGGAATAATGGGTATGTGAACATTGTTAAAAGTGAGACAAAAGCACAAACTTAAAAAGAGGTACTGTTATAAATAAAGACAGTGTTGACAAGGGGTCGGAGCCCCAACCTTTGAAAACGGGAGGCAAAGTAAATACAAACTTTTATCAGAAAGGGGTCAGTGGCCCATCTGTGGAAAGCTGTCGTGACGTGGATGAAAGAAAGAGTGAAAAAAGAAGGAGAAAGCCCTGGCAGGTTAGTGCACCAGGCCAACAAGGAGACTGAGACTCACACTCAGGAAGGAGGGATGAGAAATTAAGTGGTACCCTGGCAGGAGAATAAACCAGAGACAAGACATAAGTGATACCCTAGCAAGTAAGTAAACCAGGAGTAAGAAATGAAGTGATGTCCTGGCAAAGGAATAAACCAGGAGTGAGAAGATGAATTGAGTGATGTCCTGGCAAGGGAGCAAACCAGGAGTGAGGAGGCAATCAAATCTGAAGTTGTGAGCCCAGCAGGGAAGACTCATACCCCTTTTAAGGACTGAAAAAGTCACAAATACCCTGGCAGGCGAGTACACCGGGGGGTAGAAAGTGGATAAAGTGTGAGAAAATGAACAGACAAGACAACTGAGTTTAAGAGTAATACAAGGGAAGATTCATACACCGAATTGAGATAAAGTATAATAAGCAAAGGAACTGGAAGAGAAGATGAATTCCCTGGTGCCAAGTGTAATGGTGTTAAAGTATGAGTGCCGAAAATGAAGTTTGTAAAGAAAAAGAAATATTTTCCCTGAAAATGTGGAATTGTAAGAAGTGAGGAACTTCAAGGGAGAAGTCCGCCCCCTACAAACCCCCACCCCCCATTGAACTAGGAAGTGAAATATTGTGGAGAGGGCAATACAAAGGGTAGGAACCAAACCCTGTGTTCATTTGTGTGGAACATTATTGATCTTCATCCAGAGGTGCTGGATAAACTTCTAGAGATCATTGTTAAGTAACCACATGTTTGAAGGAAATTCAAAGGAGGATTCATCCCCTTTGGAGCACAGTTACAGTGTTAGAAAGAGACACTTTTGAACGACCAGAAGGACTCTAGGGGAAGGCCGACACCTTTCCTGCAGAACCCATAATTACCTTTATGTTCTGCAGCTTAAACCTTTATGTTAAGAGCTTTTGAAACAAGTTGCAAATATATAACTTACCATAACATCCCTATACACATTGGGCCTCATTACGACCCAGGCGGTAAGTTACCGCCTGGGCCGTGACTTTACCACCATGGCGTAAACTACGTTTACGCCATGGTGGTTGGCGGATTTACCGCCCCATTCCAACCTTGGCGGGGGGGCGGTAAATCCCCATTTTCCCATTTTCCCTTCCCCATTCCCATTTTGCCCCATAGGGCATAATGGGAGTGGGGAAGGCGTTAATTACGCCACCGTAAATTACGGTGGCGTAATTAACTCCATGGTCCCTTAGCGCCATGGATTTTAACACCAGGTGTTAAAACCTCCATGGCGCTAAGGGACCTCGGAATCAGGCGGTAAGGGTCGGCGCTGTTTACGCTGCCGTAAACCCCTTACCGCCTGGGTCGTAATGAGGCCCATTATATTGAGTTTAGAGCGTTAGGGTGTATGTATATGGACTGAGAAATTTGGGGATAACATATTTTTATGGAAACGAGATGTCCTGAACGCCCTATAAAAAGATTATGAAATGTGTGCTTAGATTTCTAGAAGGATTTGAATTTGATATTCCTATGTAAATGAAATTATATTGAGTGATAGATTTTGAAACATGAAAGTTAATGTCTGTATATCTGTTGTCTCATCTATTATGGACCATGTTATAGAGTATATGAAATGAAAAGACTTCGCATAACACATCTCTGTAGATAAATATAGGCAATTATTTTAATAAGTTATTTTAATGTTTTAGAGGATGTTAAAGTTGTTAAAGTTCTGTGAACTATATTCAACTATAATAATAAATAAATAAATAAATAATGTTCCACCTCCTCAATAGGTCCTTCATTCAATTACAGACAGGATGTCCCCTTTTTCCTTTTGCGACCATAAAACGCCAGCGATTTTGCCTTTATCACATTGACAGAGAGGCCATTTGTAACCCAACCAGAGCAAGAGAAAGTAGGACTTCATCGGCTGCAAACATCAACACAGGGATTTTTTTCCTTTGCTAATGAAGGAGCGTCCACCTGTAGTGCCAACCATTTTTCAATAACCCCATTAATAAATAAGCCAAATAAACACGGTGCCAGCACACATCGTTGGTGGCCTACCATCTCTATTCTTATTAGCTTGGTTGTACTGCCATCCATGCCCCAACTCACAGTTGCTGTATTTCCCAAGTAGGGGCACTAGATAGTATTCAGCAGAGCAGGTAGTATACCAAGATTTTGAAATATATTCCAGAGACGTACCCTTGGAACAAAATTAAAGGCTGTGCTCAAATCAATGAATACAGCTTATATATTAATTTTCCTAAGCATAACGTACCTGCCACAAATCAGGCATAATCAAAGGTTTTGGACGGTTTATGCCACTGCAAAAGCCAGCATGGAGATGGTTAATTGCATCCTTATTCAATACCCATGCTTCCGTGTTCTCCAGAACTGTTCAAGCATATATCATTCCTCCAACATCTAAGAGGGAAATAGGACGGTGTTTACTAGGAGCAGCCCTTGCACCTTTTTTTTAAAAATCAGCACTATTTCCTCATTGGTTCAGGAGGTCGGCTCTGTGCTACAGCTAAGTAGCGGGTTAAACAGCTCTGTCCGGTATGGGATCCAGATATCTGGTTACGACGCATAGAAATCTACCGGCTTGTCAAGGCCTGGCGCCTTCCCTAACGTTTGGCTTTTGAATGCACCCTCAACCTCTTCCTGTGATAAAACCAATGGAGAAGCGTTTAGGGATGATGGACACTGGGCAACATAATTGGCCCCACAGTTATCATTCTCAAAATACCTTGTTTCAGAGTATAGCTTAGTAAAATACTCCACCCATGTCGCCTCAGTTATTCAGAACTGTAGACTATTATTATCCACAGGGTGTCCCACACTCTTAAGGGACCATAATGCCCTAGACTTGCCAGTATCAATTGCAGTAAGCATAGAGGATCACAGGTCTCCTACCGATTCTGCCTTTTTCTTTGCTTAGCAGCGCACAATACCTGTTTCTAGCTGCACACATGGCCAAAATACCATCAGGCACCCTTACTAACGTGACGTATCAATGACTTCTTGCTTGAAAACAATCACTGTCGGACCAGGGAGTCCTACCCTGTGCCTAATGCTTAACCACTTTTGGGGATTTTGACCCAAGAGTTTGTCATATTTTGATGTAGAGTTACTATTTCCTCCACATTCATCGAATTTCTGTCAAAGAACCTTTCCAATGGTGACAAAATACTATTCTAAGCCACTGGCAGGACCATGAAGGTCATGCAGGTCCCTCGAACTACTGTCAGGGAAATCCAACTGAGAAGTCACACCTGCAACCTGTCAATTGTTTGCAGGTGTATAAGGGGAGAGGCAGAGAGCAGCAAGAGGACAACAAACAGGGAAGCCAGTATGGGAGAGACCAGCAGGGGTCTCTGCCCGTGAGGAGGCAGCCGTGGTGGGACCTGGGAGGAAGCTAAGACGCTGGAAGAGGTCCCAGAGTACTTGTGGAGCCCAGGGCAAGTTGGCCATTAGATTTCCACAGGTGTAGGAGCCTCTGTGGTCGGGGGAGAGCAGCTGGAGCTGCAGTCAAGGAAGAAAGAAGAGAGGACACCGTGCACATCCGTGGAACAGGAGCGAGTTGCCAGAGTGCTCAGGGAAGCACCCGGAGTGGGAGAGGAGATCACAGTTACCGTCCACCTGCTGGCGAAGCAGAAGGGAAGCAGCAAGGCCATCAGAGAGGAACGCTGAGGACTGAAGAGTGCAGGGGAATGACACTTGAAGTAACTTATGAATCAAATTGAATACCGAACTGGATGAAAACTTTGCTGGCAAAGCCATTAGCTGATGAAAGTTCCAAGGGAGAGTGCCTATTTGAAAATAATCTACGGAATAAGAGCGCAGGTATGAAAAGCATGAAAGAAAGGTGGGGAATAAAGAAGACCACTAGAGAGTGACCTTTACGGAGGGATACAGTGTGGCAAGGCCTAAGACTGGCATGAAATGTGCGACACGTTGTGGCAATGGCAAGAGCAGTGTGTGAACCTGCACATAAAGCCAAGAGGCCGACCAGGGGAAGCTAAGTGAATGTGTATCTGTACACAGGGGCAAATACAGAAGAACCTGTGTGGGCTGAAGAGCCTAGGGTTCCTGATTGCGCAACCTGTGATGGGTGGACCATGTGGTCCAAGAACTGCGTCTAGACCAGGGAGCTCTAAAATTGTGAAAGCCAGAGACATTGTGAAAACAAAACAAAAAAGGAGCAATGTAAGCTATTATAATTGATGCAATCAAGTAGGAGGGTCAAGTTGACTTGGAGGTATGTTGAACATTGAGAAACTCAAACAAGTACAAATTGCTAAGTTGAAGTCTTGAAGAAGGGAACACTGAGACTTGATGAACTGCAAACTCTTTTCTTTTGAACTGTGTTGACTGGAACTTGGGTAAGGAACCCCGAGGATAGTGTGGGACTGTATTGTCTTGAGCTTGGGTAAGGGAACCTCAAGGATTTGGGGAGCTGTTTTGAACTTGGGAAAGGTAATCTCAAGACTTTTGTGGAACTTTCTTGAACTTGGGGAAGGGGAGCTGAAAAGGAGCTGATCACCATTTCTTTGATTATTGACATCCCTACCCATTGTTTAGCTTTAGTGGTGAGGGCAAGGATAGGTTTTAAACACAGACTTTTAAGTTGAACTCTTTGACTCAGACTTTACTTAGTTTCGTTCAGGTAGGGAAATCCCACCTTAGAATAGGGCAAGTTAGGCCTTCAACCATCCTGACATTTGATTTATTAAACCATTTGATTTTGAACTTGGATTCAGTTGTCTGTGTCTTGCTTCATGATGCCTTCACAGAGCCTAAAAAAGCTTGTACCACCTCCACACCCTGGGGGTGGTGATCAAGCTCCGGTCGTGGACTGCAAAATCCCTAATATGGGACAAGGCTTCCCAGTAAACAAAGGTGTAATCAATCCTGCTCTTATTAACATTATCAAAGGTCATTTCTGCTGTAGATTCCCCCGGGAACCGACCATTACAAGCCATCAAGTTAGCTTCTGATAGCAGAATGGCCACATCTCCAGCATTTTAATATGATTGCTTGGATTTGCTGGCATTAAGTTGGCCAATGTCCCAGATTGCATATTCCTCTTCTAATAATGTGCACATGCAGTCAAGGGGCTGAAATTGTAGGTTTAAGTCCCCAGCAACCATAATTTGCATAGGACAGCAGCTTTTAGATCGCCAATGTTAATCTTCTGTTGCAAAAGGAGAAAGACCAATTCCTCTTTTCTAAGAGTTGTGATTATATAAATTAACGAGGAGGAGTTTGGTTCCATCAGGAAGATTCATGTGCAACTCCAAAAGATCATTAGTGCCAGGTATATGGGCAGTAGCAGAGACAAAAATAGCTGAGCTTACCCATGTTAGGATACCCCCACTTTGTCAACCACTCTCCCCTTGTATAGCCGGGGTAGAAAAGGTAACATAACCTTTCAGATGTGGTGCTGATAGTGCACACGTTTCCTGAAGGTTGATCATCTCAAAGGATCTAACAAAGTCCACCCAGTTGGCATCAGATAGATACTTATTAACACCCTCTATATTCCAAGTCCGGGTGTGGGATGCGAAACTTGTCAGCCAACCTCCTCAGTGGACGAGCCCAGATCAATAAGATTTGGATAAGGGCTCAAGAGCCGACTACACCCTGAAATTGCACCATTGGTACATGCAGTTACAGACAAATCCAGACCTATCAGATCTTGTTGAATGCTTATAGTAGAAGTGGGGCCCGAGTGAACAGCCTGAGTGCATGCAAATGGCAAGCTTAAAATTGACCAATTAGCAACATTCTCCTTGGAATTGCGAAGCGGAATCAAAGGAGTTGTGGCCATTGTAAGACTCTTGGTGGGTGGAGTGGAAGACGTGTGCAATGTCCCTTCCCTATTTCCCAGTCAGAGAAGCCCCAGAGCAGATGGTATACTGTACCACCTCTAATATTGTCCATTTACGGTCAGTATCACTAAGGACTTTGCTCATAAAGTGTTGTACCAAAGGTGTCCCCAGGGGTTTCCAAACTAATCTAACGGTGTTCACTTTTCTTTTGTTCATGGAACATGTGGTCTTGCTCATGTATAGGTTATTGAAAGGCAGTGTAATGCAATGTACAGTAAAAGCGTTATGTTGTGCATAATTAACCAGCACATTCTATTATCCAGCATTTCCTTATATCAGTAATAGAACCATTCAAGTTAAAAATGCCTGTTTACAAAATATCCTTGATGGATAATCAAATGTCTCAATGGTAGAATTCCAGTAAAAAGAGCCAAAAGGCCAGGAAACTTTGCGATCTCGCCTTTTTACTCTGTCAATCAGCTATTTTGCATCTGGATAACAGGCATTTAATGATCCAGCATATTTCCCTAACCAGACTCATTGGGAACCCAATGATGTTCGATGAGAAAGCTTTTAAACAGTACTAAGCATTTAGATATGCAATTTGAAACATCTGCGTTCCCATCCAAATGCACTGCCTATGAACCTTCACACTTTTTGATGAATTTGCAGGCTCCACATGCGCTGCAGAGATGCTGCCTTCTGATGTTAGGTAATCCCTAGGCTTCTTTAATGAATGGCTAAGGGTAGATTTCTAGTCAGTATGCATCAGCACGCCTTACATTTCTTCAAGGCAAAATGTGGTTTCTTCTTTTGTGTGCCATAGTTCTCTATGAAGTGCCAGTATTGTTACTATTTGTTTGATGGATACCCTGTATTCGTGTAAAGTTGTGAAATATACCCATCCATCTCCTTTTTTTTGTCTGGGGAGTGAGGTGATAGACCTTGGGCATCACAAAACAATGGCTATTTTAGGGCTCCGATTGTGAACTTTTACAGAGCTGGGTGAAAGAAAGTTCATCTCACACAGTTAGGGGATGCTACTTTTGCATTGCATAGGAGTAGTTCTACTGATATAGGGTTGATAGAGGCTTGTATTGCGGCCACGTTTGAGTTACAAAGAATGAAGTTACATTGTAGCTGCTCTGCACATATAAATGGCAACACACCAAATCATGTGGCCTACATGTGTTTAACAAAATGAATAGCATTCATGCTCTGTGGAGCACTCTGAAATGCAGGGGTAAGAACAAGCCATTTGTGTGTTTGGTGCTAAACTCTGCCACGGCTCAGCATCTTTTACATTCTGAGTGCTACTTTACCAGTCACTTAGTTTACTTTTCACAATGTATCTTCCAGTCAACAAGCAAGGCCCAAGGAAAGTAGATTGAAGGCCCAACTCCTGGTTTGGAATTATCACAATTTTAGTTTCTACTAGGAATCACTTTTGTAATTAAAGTAAGCAACAATTATGCTCAGTCAGGTGAGGTCACTCAAGTTATATATCTCCATGAGTGTCTCCATTTAAATTGCGTTCCAGCATTCATACAGATTGTTTATATAATGGCAGATTGCTGTGGTATCACGTAATGATACTTGATGTTATGTCATGCTATATCATGTTATACTTTGTTATTTCTTATTTGCAATGCCCGTGTAGCAGCCGGAATAGGACATGTACCACTTCGTAAACACCTACATAATACACGTTAGCAACACCGACTTTAGGAAAAGGGCAACAACTTAATGTAGATCTGCAAATGTGAGCCGACTACAGTCCTTCTAAATCTAGGATCACCCTGATGCTCTCTACTGACAAGCCAATTTAGCTGCAGCTCAGGTTGAGATGGGTAATACAGGCTGGATTATGCTGATCATTTCTCAGAAGAGCAGGGCATCGTCTCAAGAGGAATCCGACCTCCCACCATTACCTTAGCCAGAAAAGTCCCCATCAAGCCTCCAGAACTTCTAGGTACCCTGGTCCATGGACCCCCTCCCTTTTGGGCCTATGGAGCAAGGAGACGGACATGTGCTCTGCTCTTTCCTTGGACATTATTTGAACACAGCTAGGCAGTGTAGGAAGGCCTCAAATCCTGTGCTAGTGGTACCAGGCAACCTTTGTAGACAAGCCTTAAAATTGACAGTTGCTCTTTTAAAACAGCCTGGGGAAACCCAATTTACTCAGATGATCAATTTCTCAGTAGCCTTGGCTTGGGTTGCGAGCTACTGCCTGTGCTCTGCATGGATCTGTATTTTGAGTTCTGATGAAGTCTTAAGGCCTTTCATTTACTTAGAAGTGTGCCGTGGCTTCAATATCGAAAAAGATGCTGCCCATTACTCTTGCGTTGCTATGTTACGGGGCTGCATTTGCATATCGTTCATGTTGCATTCAGCTTATACATTGCTTATGTTAGTATTCTTCGTGTCTGTATGGATGTAATGTTACTATTCTTCATGTATAAATGCACCCATTACCTAGTGTTTGTGTCCTTCGTGTTGAGTGCACATTTGCTTCGTGTCTAATGCATGCACATGTGTGTCATTGTCGGTTTGTTTATTCTTGCCATCTTTAGCTTAGATCGTGGCCATCTCCTGTTGTAAGCCTGGGAAATGGGCGGTGTGGTGGCCTTAGTGAGTAACGTTTCTAACCTATGCGGTATTGGGCTGGGGGAGGGTCTGTAACTATGGATGATGTAACAATCTGCCTTCCAACAGCTCTCATAGAGTGTTATCCTTAATGTGAATGTATCCTTCAACCTAGCGGGCCTGCCATATATTGTTTTATACAACTATTTAAATTTGCTCATACTGCATTTCAGTGGCTTATTTACACATTTTCTACATTAGCAGGGCGACACTTATCTCTTCTCCCTGCAAGGTCAATCAGGCATGGTTTGGTTTTGTGTCTCCAGCACTTATTCTGCACATAGCAAATTCCTGGCTCTGACAAATCCATTAGTAGGCTTGGCTTTTCCAGAATCCCCTCTGGCTATAAGCCAGAGTGCACCAATATGATAATCTGGTTATTAGCTTCCACAGGTCCTGGACACTCTTGAGCAAATTTCAAGGCCATCACACATCCACAGCATAATGTAACCTAATATGTCCACCACACTACTAATTGCGTCAGTGAAGGCTCTGCTGGCCAATAAGAGAAGCTCTCGTCCTTTCGTTTGATTAAATATTGCGCTGGTCAAAACAAATTTTAAATTGAAACCAATAATCACTATCACTCACACTTATGACAACTACAGTGATAATGTAAGCAGCATGATATGACTAATAACATCATTTTTTATACTGAATTCTGATCATTGCATGTAATATATGAAAAAGAAAAGGCACTATGCATTGATCGCTCAATCCAATTTAAGAATGGTGACTACCATGACCACTGACAGAGAAAGAGCCAGCAGGAAAGGCATTAATACCCCCCCCCCCCTTTAACGCTACAGCTCTGCAGTGAACAGGCAAAAAATCTTGGCACATGCTGCCTGATTAGATTATCTTACCAGCACATAGATATCCTGCTAATCTTTTAACATATAGTGACACTACACTACTCTCTCTCTCTCTCTGCAGCTGCAGAACCAAGAGTCTAGCAACAGGTGGTTCGGAATTATTCTAGGTTAGAGATCTTGACTAAGCAAAAACAAATCATACATGAATCCCACAATTTAGAGACATTTACAGTTGCATTAACTTGGTATGTGATTTGGTGGTATGCTGAATACACTGACTTGTATTACTTGAGTTCCTTTGGCTGGAAGAAATCTATTCTCCTGTTTTCAGTCTGATGTTAATTATCAAAAGTGTATAATTTCTATATACAAGAAGAACGTCCTATATTTTCTCAGGTGTCAACTCACACTCTTCCAACATCTAGTAGATTTCATTATCACAAATTCTATTGTTAAACATCAATACATTTCATAAAAACAATCATAAAAATGATCATAATACATAAAACACATACAATATGTTAAAACCACACAAGTAGAAACACCATAAGTGAGTAATGTTGCAATAATTTCTCGAGGATCACAAATGTGTGTACACATCACACTCCGATTCCCATGCCTCACTACTTTCAGCCTATTCCCTATTAATGGAATACACATATCCCCCAGAACCTCACTCATTCTGCTGATCGTGCTGGGACATAAACATATACTACCTCTGGGTAATGCTATAGGACTGGTGGCGCTGGAATCAAATAGGATACCAATCAAGAAAGTGTCAACTGGCAGGCAGTGAAGGAAGTGCATATCACAAACCTGTGATGTCCCCTACAAAGAACAAGCAGAACGGCTCAATAATGGACTCTTTTGGGTAGGCGAAAGCTAGAGATGCGATTCCCTCGACTTAACTGGCACATAGTGAACCGGTGGTGCCACAGAGGGATCCACAGGGATCCAAGATACTGGCTGCCATTGCAGATCTGAAATCATCGCTGGAAGGAAAAATTGATGCTTTGAGCATTGACATGCAGCTACTATGACAGGATGTACGCTTGCTTGCTGAGCGGGTCACGATAGCGGAGGCGACCTTGAAAGACACGGCAACAGGTGACTTAACAGCGAGGATGAAAGCATTGGAGTCGTGAATTCCATACTGGAGTCACGAGCTGAGGACACCGAGGGCAGGTCTCGTAGAAACAACATAAGAGTGCTGGGACTGCCCGAAGACACAGAAGGCAGAGACCTGATGGGTTATATTGACAAAGTAACTCACTGTAGTGACTACCTTACTCCTAGTCCATAATCCCCTTTCCTCCATACTTGTGGGACATTCTGTCCTTCGGGACAGGACCGAAGCACTTTTTTAAAAAAGCATCAAAGAATTACATTTAATGTCCTTCTATTTTTAGGCAGGGCAACCGCACGTGACCGTAACGCCGCCTTCCTTAGCTCCACCCAGCGTATCGCCCATCAGTCCTTTTCTATCGCCAGGTCTGAGACCATTTAAGAAACAACAGAGGATACTTATTACAGGGGACGGAAGGCAGGCGTACGGAGGAAAAAGGTACTATGGACTAGAAGTAAGGTAGTCACTATGGCGAGTACCTTTGTAATGCTCCTACGTCCTGTCCCTTTTCCTCCATACTTGTGGGAGATTCCCAAGCACTGACCATAGGTATTATGGGTGGATGGACATTTCCCTTATTGGAATACATTGTTGAAAACTGCCTGGCCAAATTGGGCATCAGCCTGGGAGCTCAGGTCAAGACAGTAATGTTTGCAAAAAACCGATGGGGACGCCCACGTAGCCGCCTTGGCAATGGTCTCCCAAGGGACGTACTTTTGGAAGGCAACAGCAGCCGCTGTGCCCCGGACTAGATGTGCAAGAATGCCTTTAGGCGGTTGAAGGCCTTGAATCTTATAGGCCTCGGAAACACATGAGATGGATGCTTTTGAGGCTGGTTCCCTTTTGGGTCACCACATGTAACAAATAGTTGGAAAGAGCTTCTGAGTTCACTCGTCCTGTCGAGGTAGAACTTCAGAGCCCGTCTGATGTCCAGGTTGTGCACAACCCTTTCAGCATGAGAGACCAGGTTCAGGAAGAAGACCGGTAAAGAAAGACTGGTTCAAGTGAAATTTGGAAACCACTTTAGGAAGGAAGGAAGGGTGGGTGCGAAGCACCACCTTATCCTTATAAAAAAAAGTTAAGAACGGATGTTCCACAGAAAGAGCTTGGAGCTCACTTATCCGTCTTGCAGATGGAACCGCAATCAAAATAGCTACCTTCCAAGACAAGTACTAGAGTTCGGTAGTAGGCATGGGTTCAAAAGACTTATGACATAACGCAGTGAGGGCCACATTCAAATCCCACTTTTGGATGAGGGGCCCGAACCAGTGGAAAAAGATGTAGAAGCCAGCGAAAAGGAGCAGCTGTCCGTAGAAAAGTAAACTGTAATGGCAGACAAATATGTCCTGCATGATAAGACATGCATGCCAGAAGCTGCAAGGTCAGATACAAAGGACAAAACAGTGGCAATGGAAGCATGCCTGGGATCGAGCTCTTTGGCTAGACACCAATGGCAAAAACAGAGCCACTTGCTCCCGTATTGAGCTCTCGTAGGGGGCTTACTTGTCGCTTGAATTATACGCATGTTGTCCTATGAAAGGTTGAACTGCGCTAGTGATCAGAACTCGGGCACCAGGACGCCAAGCTGAATGATTATGGGGAGGGGTGCCACAACTGGTGATTGCACTGGTGAAGAAGGTCGGGAATCTGTGGCAACTTGATCGGAGGGGACACTGGCAGGTACTGCCGGTCCGAAAAACAGAAACCAGCTGGCCACTAAGGAGCTATGAAGAGGAGAGTGCAGTTCAATGCATTCCTGAGTTTCCAAAGTGACCGATGATTCAGTGGTGAAGGAGGAAATGCATAAGCTTTCATGTCCCACAGGACCTCAAGGGTGTCCCCCAAGGAAGAGACTCCAAGCCCGTCCCTGGAAGCATAAAGAGGAAGTTTCCAGTTCAATGATGTCACAAAGAGGTCCACCTCCGGGGTACCCCATTGCTGAAAAATCTTGGTAAGAACATCAGTGTTCATCTCCCATTCGTAACTCGCCACAGATTGGCGGCTGAGGGAGTCTGCAGCCATATTGATGTGACCCGGGATGTGCACAGTTTGGAGCCAAACATTGTGTTGGATAGCCCAATTCCAAATTTGGATGGCAAGGTCCACCAGGATGGGAGACTTGGTGCCCCCCTGTTTGTTGATATAAAACATTGCTAAGGAATTGTCCGTACAAATCCGAACCGCACTGTTAACAAAACTGGCAGGAGCTCCAGGTAATTGATATGGAAGTGCCGATCTAGAGGTGTCCACAAATCGTAAACCTTGAGGTGGCGCAGTGTCTCTCCCCACCTCAGAAGGGAGGAGTCTGTCGTGACCGTTACTTGTGGGCAGTGCTTCAGGAAGGAGGTGCCCACGGAAAGGTTGCTGGCGGATGACCACCATTGTGGATCCACCATCATGCAGGGAGGGACTGGAATCATCTTGGAATCCGGTTTCGTAGCCTGGGACCAGGACCAGCTGTTCCGAAGAGCAAGCTGAGTGCGTCTCATTTTATGGCGTGCAAAAGGTACAGCTAACATGCAAGAGGCCATGAGGAACAAGAGTCTCTGGAATCACCAAGCCGTCACGTGAGAGGATTGGAGGAAGAGCTGGCACGTGGTCGAAAGGTCTGCAATCCTGTCCTACATCAGGAACACTCTGGTACTGACAGTATCCAAATGGAAAATCAGAAAGATCAGGGCCTTAAGAGAGCATCATCGACAATTTCACCCAGTTCACTGATCACCCCAGATGGAACAGGAGTTGAAGGAGTAAGTGTAGATTGGCCGTAGTGGCCTGAGGGCAAGGACTGTGCAGAAGCCAATCGTCCAAGTATGGATATACATGAACCCCCTGCAGTCTGAGGAATGCTGCAATGACCAACATCATCTTTGTAAAGAAATGTGGGCCGAGCTGAGACCAAACAGAAGCACACAAAACTGGATGTGCTCCGTCCCCACGGAGAACCGCAGATATATGAGATGCCGACTCGAGCGCAGAATGTGCATGTATGCATCCGGAAGGTCTAGCACGCTGAGCCAATTGCCTTCTGCAGAGAGGACTTTAACTGGCATGGCGTAATCATTTGGGGGAGAAAGAGATTGAATTTGGAAAGGTTAAGAATAGTGCGCAGGCCAGCCTGGATAGGTTTGGGCACTGTAAACAGATGGGAGTAGCAGCCCTCCCCTTGCTTCCTGAGGAGAACAGGTTCCACTGCTCTGAAGTCTAGAAGCTTCTGTACCGCGGATCTGAGGGAGGGCGACCCAGTCTGCTGGAAGGGAGGACTGAAGAGTGTGTTAGGCGGAGGGGCAAGCGTAAGCCCGCCCGATCGATTGACAAAACTCATTGGTCTTTGGTGATGGTCTGCCATGCCTCCAGATGAGATGAAATTCATCCTCACACCGGAGTCTCGTGCGACTGATGAAAAATATAATATGATGTTTTATCAGCGGGAAGACCACCCATTCCAGACGAGGAGGCTTTTGGGCGAGAGAAAAACTGGCCACCTTGCCGTCGCTGTTTACGGCAGGGCCCACCAGCTGGAGCATCTGTTTGGCACGCACAGCATTCCGGAAAGCATCTGAAACCAGAGAAGGACCTCGTTTGGGACCCCGACCACAGAGTGTAAAGTGCCTTTGCTGCAGTTTTCGCAAGGACCGACAATGACTTGGCAGTTTTAGTGCTTTCCTTGGTCTTCGTGAGTTCCTCATCCGTGGAGGAGTGGAACAGTTCTTTACCCTCAAAGGGGAGATCAACCACCTTGTTCTGAACTTCCTTCGAGAACTTTGTAGCATGCAGCCACGCTTGGTGGGAAATGTCTACACTGACCATAAGGCCTTGAGCGAAAGTTTCTACGTGATGGGCCGCAGCCTCAAGTAGATTGTGCACCAGAACCCTGGCACCCTGGCCTTTGAAGTCCTCAAGCCCATCAGCAGGAATACATTCCTGGAACTCAACTTGCTCCTTCCACAGTTTGACATTGGCCACCGCCAGGATTAGCTCAGTACTAGCCCGAAGTAGCTGAAGACACGAATTGGAAAATACCTTCTTCCCAATGGCGGAAGAAGCTTGTCCTCCTTGGAAAGGATCTGGGACGCTGTAGTGGAGGACGTAGAGGCCGGCTTGGACTGGAGCATAGCTGCTGCCACCACCGTCGAGGGGAGTGGACAAAGGTATGTCCTGAGAAGCATGAAGCTTATAGTGCGCGTCAATCTTCTTGTTCAGATGCTGTCCGGACCTTACAGGCCTCAGCCAAGACGTCCTTCTGGAGGAACAGGCCTGTGTGCTTCTGTGTTGACAGAATGAAGGCTCCAGAAAGTACCCCCTCTTGTGGAGCTGGGGCTTCGGGTATTGGGATGTCTAGCAGCACCATCATATCCAGCACCCAGTCATGAATGGCTCTAATAGAGCAGACAGTTCATCACCATCCTGGTCCGCCTGGTCCTCATCCAGTGAGGTGGGAGCAGAAGACTGATCCGCCACACATGGCTCCTCAGGCCCCGAAGGGGGAAAGTGGAGGCAGAGTAGGCAGTGGGAGAGAAGGCCCCACAGGGAAAGGTGGAGGAGGTGGCACTACCGGAACCTGCATAGGGATTGCTGGAGCAGGGGTCAGTTCAGGCGGCTTAAGATACATGTCCTTAAACAAATCCTTAAAGTACGCCTTCATGGGATCAGAATGCATAAGCATCTGAAATGTTCCAAAAAACGCATCGTCAGACAAAGGTCTAGGCACTGGAGTGGGCAGAGGCTGCTCGGAAGGTGCATACCCACATGATCACAAAGCAGATGGTTGCCAGGATAGTCCCCCACCAATTGGATTCAGGTAGATTAAAGGTGCGGATGCAGAAGGGAGTGAGACTCTATGCGGCAGCAGTGTCCGACCACGGCAATCCATTCAAGGGCAGAACGGGATCTTACTCTCCACAAAGCATGGAAAGGGCTGCTGTGCCCCAAAAACAGGCCCCTCAGCACTAGCCATGGTGAACGTTGGTGTAAGAGAGGTAGTCAAAATTGTTGCTGTGGTCCACGGGAGTTGGGCCGCCATTTTGTCAACGCCTGAGGTGAACTGCGTCACAGGAGTAAGTTAGGCCAAAGTCACCACTGAGGAGTCAAGGGTCTTAAAGTGCCATTTTAGCCTTGGAAAAAGGAACCTCAGCAGAGCCGGTACTAGCAGATCTAGAGTGTTTACCAGACACCTTAGGGACTGTTGAAGAATTAGCCCTGAGTGGGGGACCCTTGGCAGAGCCGGTACTGGAAGTCTTATGGTGGGTGACCAGCTTCTTTGCCCCCTCAGCAGGATTGATTTCCATATGGGTCTGAGCGTGGGAAGGCTTAGAGTCGCCCCCTAAAGCCAGGACACTCAAAGGGGTCCCCTCAATCCTTCCAGTGTCAGATATAGCCCCAAGAAGGGGAACCTCGGGAGCAACCCGGTACGTTTAGTCACCTGAGAGGGACCTCGAGCCAAGATTCGGTGCAGTTAGTTCCAGATGTGGAAACCTCGAGGCGGACTCCGGTAACAAGAGACACAGAAGTACTGGGCTTAAGCTTAGCCCCTAAAAGGGGAACCTCAGAAGAAGATCCGGTTTTGGCAGTCCCCTTGCAGGGGTCCTCGGATGGGACTCTGGTGCACCTGTTAGATCCCTTGCAGGATACCTCAGGGAGGTCCCCGGTAATAGAGCCACTTGAGCCTCTCCCGGACCCATCAGACCCTGGGAAGGAGTCCCCTGGCCGGGGTGCCCTGAAAAGAAAAGAACTTACAGGTTGTTTCCTTTTTCTTCAATGAAGAGCAGAAAGTGTGGTGGAGGAACGCATTGAAATACCTCTTCCCACCTGACAAGCCGACACTGGAGTGCACGGACGGAGAGGAAGTTGCTGTAGAAACACGATTCCCAGAGGTGTTCCGGGCCTAAGCACTTCAGGCAAAGAGAGTGGGTATCCGCCCTCGCAGTTGACGTTCGCAGGATGAACAGGTCACAAATCCCAGGCACTCCGGCATAGACGGAGGAAAGATGATCGTGGAACTGCAGCAGGAATGAAGGACAAGGGAACAGAAAGAAAAATATTCCTATTGATGCAAGTGTGTCTGACTCCAACCGCACGGCGAAAGGGACTGAAGGGCGATGCGCGGGGCAGAGCTCAGGAAGGCAGTTTTATGGTCAAGTGTGGTGGCCCCGCGTAGAAATAAAAGAAGGAAAACACATTTAATTTTTTGATGCTTTTTTAAAAAAGTGCTCCGGTCCTGTTTTAAGGGACGGAATGTCCTACAAGTATGGAAGAAAGGGTATGAGAACCTGCTGCAGCAAGAGATTGGCCCTGAGAAATTGTCACAAAGGTTTGAGGTGGTAAGGGGAAACAGGTCCCTCCAGAAGAAACCACCGTGTGGCTCGCATCCAAGGCCAATCATTGCTAGAATCCGCGACTTCAGAGACAGAAAGTAGTACTTCAATTCTCCAGGGAAGGTGGGACTATACAGAGAGGCAATGCCAAGATACCAATATATCCGGACTATACGCCAACAGAGGCGGAATACATTTGTACCCTTTAAAGCACAGCTACGTTGGCTTAATATAAAATGTATGCTGATGTATCCAGCCAGGCTCAAGATTGTATATGGGGGTAGAAAACACTTCCTTGAGACACCAGTGGTAGCAAATATGTGGCTCAAACACAACAACTTGGGGAACGGGGAAGAAGAGAACGCCAGAAACCGTAGAGAACCGCCTATTTGACTTGCGATGGTGACAGGTTTAGGCTATTCTACATTCAGCTCGCCAAAGAGGCCTTGCCACATTGAGGCTTCAACGAATCGGCTGACCTTGCAGATTGGGCCCCAGCTATGCAGGTTGTGCAGAAAATGGCAATATGTTAGACTTAAACTGATCGAACTATGAACTAATGTGGGAACACCGCCGCTTGGAAGCTGTGTACAATGGTGGCCAGCAGTGTTCCCTCTGGGTAGAACTTGGATAACCCTGCACTTGGTGCTACTTGAGGCCAGCCGTTTGCTGGCCCTGCCTGGTACACAAAGGCTATGTATAGCTTTGGTTGTACGGATATGCCCGAACGGGGACTCTGTTGAGCAATGTTTAACCCCTGGATTTAAGGGGCTGTTGAATTTGGTTTTGTTTGTTATATAGAGCTAAAAACAGGTACGCAATGGGGGGTATAAGATATGAACAGGAAATAATACTGAGCTGGTGTCCGACAACTTTGGGGAATGGGGATCTAGGTAAAGATGGAAAACAGATCATATGGGCATGCATAAGGTGCGAGATGTGGCTGAATACTAAATACTTCTATGACACAAGTAAAGTTTTTTTTATCTTGGAATGTGAGAGGACTGGGTTCAGAAATAAGAAGTAATAGGGTGATGTCCTACCTCTGGAGGAAGCGTATGTACATAGCACTGCTACGGAAGGACATGAACAGTGTAACGCTCACCTGATTCTCGCAGAGGCGCCGGTCTTGACTGGGCGACTACCGTATCTTCAAAGGTGATGTGTAGCACCCGGTTGGCTCTTTGGGCTGGACCTCTGTGCACTGACGTGTAGAGTAAGATGTCTTAGGTAAGTGAATGCCGAGCTCTCCATCTGCCTCGGGGCAGGGTGCTGTAACCAGTTTCTTCACTGGATAGGTAGCGCAGGCCTCTTGACTTCAGAGGACTGCTGTCCGTCGTTTACTGCACGAACGGTAAGTTTCGAGTCATTCAAATGTCTTTAAAGTTTTTAGTAATGATGTCTCTTGTTTTGCAGGGTTCCGGCGATGGCGGATGACGGGCTGAAGTGAGTTGAAGATGGAGCCCGTGTGATGAATAGAAGCGCCTGGAAGCACGTAAGTAAGCGCTTGTTGCCTGCTTCACGATGCGCTCTAACTGTCTTTTTATTTTGCAGTTACGAGTTCGGAGAGGCTGCAGGGTGCCGGAATACCCACTGGATTAGATGTGGAAAGGAGTAATGGCACGTGAGTATTAAAGTTCCCCAATGTCTTTAAACGCACCTTGTTTTGTCTTTCAGATGCGGGATGCAGCGCCGAAGGCCTCCGGAGCGTGCGAAGAGTTGGTAAGCTTTTGTCTTTCAGATGCCGGAATGCAGGGTGAAGACCTCCGGAGCGCCTAGGTAAGAAAAGAGTTCCTGCTTTCCAGAAGAGTTCTAGTGTTCTGAATCTAGGGAGTGGCTCCAGCCCCACCCAACAGGAAAAGTAGTTCCAAACAGAAGGGGATCAGAGGCTCAACTGGCAGGCAAGTAAGCAGCATGGTCTGCTGCAGGTAAGTCCACCCAAGCATTATGAGCCCGGCGCTTCCAGCGCTGGGACTGGGCATATTTATGAGCCTGGTGCCACTGGCGCCAGGACTGGGTCCAAAAGGTCCCAATTGGGACTGGTTGGCACTCGGAACCTGGGTTATGGATCTGCTTCCAAGGGAGTTGGGAAAACCCTGACGTTTTGGAAGCAGAGATCATGACAGTACCCCCCCTCAAGGCCCCTCCCAAACCGGGCTTCTCCGGGGGTTTTGGCTTGTCAGGAAATGTTCGGTGAAATCTTTTGATTAGGCGAGGAGCGTGGACATATTCAGCAGGTTCCCAGGATCTCTCTTGGGGGCCGTAGCCTTTCCAGTCAATTAGGTAGAATAGTTTAGATTTGGAGATCTTGGAGTCCAGAATGCTTTTGACTTCAAACTCGAGTTCTCCATCAACTAGGATAGGTTTTGGAGATTTGGTTAGTCGGGTGTGAGGTTGCACGGGTTTTAATAGAGAGACGTGGAAGACCGGATGTATCTTCATGTGCGGGGGCAAGTCCAACTTGACCGCTACTGGGTTTACTATGGTAGTGATGGAATAGGGACCAAGGTATCTTGGGTTGAATGTGCGTGGCCCTTTTAGAGATAGATATTTGGTGGATAACCAGACTTGATCCCCTACTTGATAGTGAGGGGCTTCCTTCCGATGTTGATCTGCTCCTTTCTTGTATTGTTCTTTAGCCCTTTGAAGGTGAGAAACAGCTTCCTTAAAGGCTTGGGTGATTGTAGAATGCAGGTAGTCTACTGCTGGTGTTTCAAGATCTTGGAGGGGATCCAACTCCGAGGTTCGAGGGTGACTGCCGTACAAAAGAAAAAACGGGGTTTTCCCAGTTCCCGAATGGACAGAGTTATTGTAGGCATATTCGGCTATCCAAAGGATATCTTTCCAAGTTTTTTCAGTTTGTTGCAGCATGCAGCGTAAATACTGTTCCAGAGTTTGATTGGTCCTCTCGGTTTGTCCGTCGGTCTGAGGGTGGTGACTGGTCGATAGTCTCACATCAATTTGAGCCGACCGACAGCAACTTTGCCAAAAATGAGAAATAAATTGACTACCTCGATCCGAAATTAGAACCGAAGGAAAACCGTGCAGTCGGACGATGTTTTCGAGAAATTCTCGGGCCAGAGTTGCTGCTGTTGGCAAGCCTTTGAGCGGAATGAAATGCGCCATCTTGGAGAATAAGTCCACGATTACTAGAATCGTATTGTATCCGGAGCATGGAGGTAGATCGGTGATGAAGTCCATAGAAAGCGTATGCCAAGGGCGAGGTGGGATGTCAATAGGGCGTAAGAGGCCTGCTGGTCTTTCCTTTTGACTCTTGTTTTGGGCGCATACTCCACAGGACATTATAAAGTCTCTGATATCTTTCTTCCAAGACGGCCACCAGAAGTAGCGCTTGATCTTTTCTGAGGTCTTGGCCATACCGGGATGACCTTCCATTAAAGAGTCGTGATAACAAGAGATTACTTTTTTCTGTAAATCTGTGCTGGGTAGGTATAATCGTTCTTGGAAATACAATAAGTTGTCCTTTACTGCAAAGTCCTTTCCCTGCAGATGCCAATTCTGTATGTCTGCTGGAGTTACAAGTTGCCTGGCTTTATCCTTAACTTCCTCTATGGATTCGGTGGCGATTACACCCAGAATTCTTTGTTCGGGAATGATTGGTACAGGTTTAGGGTTGATCAAGTGTTCTTCCACTCCCATTCGAGAAAGGGCATCAGCTTTACCGTTCTTTGTACCAGGTCGATAGGTAATTATGAAGTCAAACTCGGCAAAGAATAATGCCCAACGGAGTTGTCTAGAGGATTGGGCTTTTGCGGTTTTCAAATATTGCAGGTTTCGGTGATCCGTAATCACAGTAACGGTGTGTCGGGCCCCCAGCAGATAATGCCGCCAAGCCTTAAAGGCAGACTTGATAGCCAGAAGTTCCTTGTCAGTAATCGTGTAATTGATTTCAGGAGGCGAGAATTTGCGGGACCAAAATGCCACGGGATGCAACTGATTGGTTACCGGGTCCTTTTGTGATAGAACTGCCCCCATGGCAAGGCTTGAAGCATCAGTTTCCACGATGTAGGGGAGTTCTGGGCGAGGGTGTTTTAAGATTGGTGCAGAGATAAATTTAGTCTTCAAATCCTGGAAAGCTTGTTCCGCCTCGGTAGACCATTCAAAACGTTTGTTTTTCTTTAACAAGGCAGTGATGGGCTGGCCTATTCGAGAGAATTCGGGGATAAACCTGCGGTAAAAGTTAGCGAAGCCTAACATGCTTTGCACACCTTTTACGGAGGATGGTGATGGCCATTTGAGAACTGCATCAACCTTCTTTGAATCCATACGCACTCCGCCAGGTGATAATATGAATCCCAAGAATTCAACTTCAGTCACGTTGAAAACACATTTTTCCAACTTAGCGAAAAGTTTGTGTTGACGCAATCTTTCGAGGACCATTTTCACGTGTTTCCGATGTTCAGATTCCGATGAAGAATAAACGAGGATGTCGTCAATATAAACAACAACCCATACATCTATGAGCTCTCTGAGGACATCGTTCATAAAATATTGAAAGGCGGCCGGGGCATTGCAAAGTCCGAAGGGCATGACCTGATATTCAAATAGCCCATACTTGGTGCGGAAGGCCGTCTTCCATTCATCGCCCTCTTTTACTCGTACCAAGTGGTAAGCTCCTCTAAGATCCAGCTTTGTATATATGCATGCTTTTCTGACTTGGTCCAGGAGTTCAGGGATCAAAGGTAACGGATATCTATTCTTAACGGTGATCTGGTTCAGGGAGCGATAATCGATACAAGTTCTAAGGTCTCCTTCCTTTTTGGAACGAAGAACAAAGCTGAAGAAGCAGGGGACTTGGAAGGACGAATAAACCCATTTGCCAGGTATTGATCCAGGTATTGTCGAAGGTGAAGGTTCTCAGGCTCGGTGAGGGCATAAATTCTACTACAAGGAGGAGTAGATCCAGGTATCAGGTCTATCTGGCAGTCATAAGACCTATGAGGAGGTAGAGAGTTAGCCTGATCCTTCCGGAAAACATCTTGGTATTCTAGGTATTCGAGAGGTAACTGGGGAGTCTCTGAAGAAATTGCGGCCAGTGCAACACCAGGTGGAGGGTGACAAGTAGAGACACATTCTGGAAACTGGACCGTTCTTGCTCGCCAATCGATCAGAGGATTGTGTTTCTCTAACCAAGGTATTCCTAGTATAATCTGAAACTGAGGGGCCTTGATAACATCGAACACGATCTTCTCATGGTGTCCATCTTGACTTACTAGCGTCACCTCTTGAGTGGTATGCGTTACTGGCCCGGAGGCTATCTCCGTATCATCCACCGTAGTAATGACGTCCTTTACAGCCTTGGGACAAAGAGTTAGATTCATCCTCAAAACCATTTCATGATCCACATAATTGCCGATGGCATCGCTGTCGACGTAAGCTTCAATTGCATGTAATCGATCCGGATTATCAGGGCTAATGAGGACCATAGGTATCACGAAATGCGAGGTCACGGAACTGGTTTTCACGCTCGGCAAGAGGACCTCTATTCATGTCGGGCGAGGTCGTTTCCCTGCTCAGAGTTTGTAACTTTGGTAACTGCAGCTCCTACTGCCTTCTTGGCAGGTTTCACCGGACAGTCTCGAAGAAAGTGCCCTGAGTTTCCGCAATATAGGCATAATTGCAACTGTTTCCTCCTTTCCCGCTCCCTTTGTGTTAGAGGACCTTTCAGACCCACTATTTGCATGGGTTCCCCGGAGTCTACTCCTTTGGAAGGAGTTGGCGGTTTGGAAAATACTCGAGCATCAAACTTGGAACGATCAGCCTTCCTGTTCTGCAGCCTGTGATCTATTTGAACGACCAAGTCTATATAATCCGAACAGTCTTGTGGGGGATTCACTACTTGGGCTAAAACGTCTTTGAGCTCTCCACGTAGACCTCTATAAAACAGCATAATCCTTTTGTCCTCAGGCCATTGAGTTTCCACTATTAGTCTATTGAAAGATGCAATATAAGCCAAAAGGTCTTGATTACCCTGTCGCAACGAAAGAAGCTCATTGTCCAAGGCCTGCCCCTGTGAATGTCTTGCGAACAGTTTTTCCATACTAAGCTGAAAGGCTTGAAAATCATGGAGAACCGGATCGTCTTGATTAACTAGAGGGATCGACCAGTCTGCCGCATTGCCACTAAGGTACGAAAGTACAAAAGCTACTTTTGCTTGATCAGTTGGAAAGGCTGCTGGCCGGCATAAGAAGTGCAACCGGCACTGATTGATAAATACTGCAAACCTCTTTGGGTCACCAGAAAATCGTTCGGGCGGAGCCAGAGGTACATTCCCAGGTAGGTTGATCTGCACTGGATTCATAGAGGATGTTGAAGGAAGATTTGCCCCTGATGCGGGTAACGGGGTCTGTCCGGCTTGTGACTGTAGCACTTGTCTAGCAAGATTGTCTGTTCTCTCCTTGGAAATAATTAGTTCCCTTCTTAGAGCATTCGTTTCCTGACGAGCTGCATGCACTTCTGCCCTTAGTTCCCCAAGTAACCGGGCTAGGGGGTCAGTATCCGAGGTTTCCATAGCGCCTGGGCGAGAGTTTTGCGGTAGGCTTTGCGTTCTGTAACGCTCACCTGATTCTCGCAGAGGCGCCGGTCTTGACTGGGCGACTACCGTATCTTCAAAGGTGATGTGTAGCACCCGGTTGGCTCTTTGGGCTGGACCTCTGTGCACTGTATGCCTGACGTGTAGAGTAAGATGTCTTAGGTAAGTGAATGCCGAGCTCTCCATCTGCCTCGGGGCAGGGTGCTGTAACCAGTTTCTTCACTGGATAGGTAGCGCAGGCCTCTTGACTTCAGAGGACTGCTGTCCGTCGTTTACTGCACGAACGGTAAGTTTCGAGTCATTCAAATGTCTTTAAAGTCTTTAGTAATGATGTCTCTTGTTTTGCAGGGTTCCGGCGATGGCGGATGACGGGCTGAAGTGAGTTGAAGATGGAGCCCGTGTGATGAATAGAAGCGCCTGGAAGCACGTAAGTAAGCGCTTGTTGCCTGCTTCACGATGCGCTCTAACTGTCTTTTTATTTTGCAGGTACGAGTTCGGAGAGGCTGCAGGGTGCCGGAATACCCACTGGATTAGATGTGGAAAGGAGTAATGGCACGTGAGTATTAAAGTTCCCCAATGTCTTTAAACGCACCTTGTTTTGTCTTTCAGATGCGGGATGCAGCGCCGAAGGCCTCCGGAGCGTGCGAAGAGTTGGTAAGCTTTTGTCTTTCAGATGCCGGAATGCAGGGTGAAGACCTCCGGAGCGCACGAAGAGTAGGTAAGCCTTTGCCTTTCAGATGCCGGAATGCTAACCTGTTCTTTCTTGTCTTTATAGGTGTTGCTGAAGACTGGATTCAGGATGGTAAGCCTTTGCCTTTCAGATGCCGGAATGCTAACCTGTTCTTTCTTGTCTTTATAGGTGTTGCTGAAGACTGGATTCAGGATGGTAAGCCTTTTTCCTTAGGCCCAGGACCGGATGCAGAAGACACGATGAGCGTTCTGCTGCAGAGGTTGCAGAATAACGCAAAGCAAGATTCATCCACCGGGTGTGGTTTAAATAGCCTCCTGTAGTGCTTCGGTGTCTCCTTCCACAGCCACGCCTAGGTAAGAAAAGAGTTCCTGCTTTCCAGAAGAGTTCTAGTGTTCTGAATCTAGGGAGTGGCTCCAGCCCCACCCAACAGGAAAAGTAGTTCCAAACAGAAGGGGATCAGAGGCTCAACTGGCAGGCAAGTAAGCAGCATGGTCTGCTGCAGGTAAGTCCACCCAAGCATTATGAGCCCGGCGTTTCCAGCGCTGGGACTGGGCGTATTGATGAGCCTGGTGCCACTGGCGCCAGGACTGGGTCCAAAAGGTCCCAATTGGGACTGGTTGGCACTCGGAACCTGGGTTATGGATCTGCTTCCAAGGGAGTTGGGAAAACCCTGACCTTTTGGAAGCAGAGATCATGACAAACAGCTTCTTTCAAGATGGGGAGTGTACTAGCACTGAGAAGAGATGTGATGCTTCTCTGTGGAGGTGATATTAATTGTGTGCGGGATGTGCTCCTGGATAGATGTACACCCCCTCAGGGAGGTTCCCCTCCGGCTACAGAAGAATTGAATGCAGCCTTATCTGCGCTACCCCTCTTAGATATCTGGAGGGTTCTGCATCCAAATGTTAAGGGATACTCATACTCATATTCATCTCCACATGATTTGTGTACTAGGATTGACTACATGTTCGTAGTGGAGGAATACCTAATGGAATTTGTCTGTGCAGAATATATGGGACGCACTATGTCAAACCACTCATTTCTCATGGCTATATGGGAAAAGGGGGTTGTCCCAGGTCCCCTATCCCGATGTGACGAATGCCCTAAGGGATGGGCTATTTAGAGATCCACTCCATCAGACCATAGAGCAGTACTTGGAGACCAATATTGGCAGCGTGGATAGCTGGGGCAGAGTATGGGGGGCACTATACTTTTCCTCCAACCTCTTTTCATTTGCAGATGGGGAGCAGGTGCAAGTGTATCTAGGTCACCTGGCTTAAGCCCCGCCCACTTGGCACCTTCCAGATTGCTGCTCTTTTTACCCACTGAGAAAGCCCCGCCCACCTGGTGCCTTCCTGGTTGCCGCTCTTTTTCCCTACTTAAGGAGCCCTCCAGGCTCTTTCCCTTTGCAGATGGGGAGCAGGTGAAAGTGGATCTATGTCACCTGGCCTAAGCACCACCCACCTTCTTAGCCCTGTCTCTTCCTTCCTGCTCTTAACTCTTGGATCAAGGGGGTCTCTCGCACAAGGCATCCGAAGTGAAGGACAGATGAAGAAAAGGGCAATTCCTGTTTGGACCTGTTCGGACCAGGCGGACCCAGGGCCCGAACCCCTGCTCAGACAGCAGGTAAGCATGCACCAACATGTGTTTACTCCCTCTGTCCCCACAGGGCATCCCACCTCGTCTGGGGCCCCTGAGATGTTTCCTTGTGCCCCCCACCCTTCTCGCACACAGGTGTTGCCTGTTTTGCTTGATTCTTCTACCCTGTTTCCCCTCCCTCCCCCTCCAGCCTACTTCTGCAGGAGTCTGTCCTGATACATTCTGCTTTGACCATCATCGGCTTGTGGCCAATGCTGGATTTGACTTTTATGGACTTCATTGTTTCATGGTGCGTCACCCTTTCTCAACTCTCGTGCTGGACTTCCTTTTCATCTTGTACTCACGGTGGCCCTGAATCATGCTGTTCCCATCTTCATCTTGTATCCTGACTTGCAACGTTATGTGTTACTACTGACTTCTGCAATTGTATTTGCTCTGCCCTCTTGCTTCTGCACTCTTTTTGACTGTTATGTTTTGTTATGTTATGGTGACTTGTATAGCGCACGTTCACCCATAGGTATATTGGCGCTTGAAAGAGGAAGGACCATAACCAAGCAGGAAGCCGAGCAGAAGAGAGAGCAGGGATTCGGAAAAGATGAGTCTTCAGAGCTTTCCAGAAAGCCAAATGATTAGGAATAAGTTTAATAGAATGTGGCAGACTATTCCACAGAAGAGCCACCGAAACAGAGAAGGCACGGCCAGCGGTAAGGAGGTATGCAGAGCCTGCCAGCAGAGGCTGATCGTAGAGGGCGATTAGGTGTGTAATGCTCAAATTTGGTAATTAAATACTCAGCACCTATGCCGTGAGCAGGCCGATAGCCGATGCAGAGGCTCGTGAATTGAACACATCGTGCAACAGGAAGCAGGTGCAGCGAGCGTAATTCTGGAGTGATATGGGAACCATAGGGGGTACCCGTTGCTAGCCTCGCTGTCAGGTTTTATAGGCAGTGAAGTCTGCCAACCAGCCCCTTAGGTTGCACCAGGTATAGAGAATTACAATAGTCCAGCCTGCTAAGAATCATAGCTGCAACTACTGGAGAACGAAGTTATGCTGGAATCAGATAGAGCACTTTCCTCAATATTTTAAGCTGAAAATGGCCCTGTTGAAATACCGAGGCTACTTGGGCTGTTAAGGAGAGATCAGCTGACATGATTATTCTGAGGTTTTTCACCTTATGGGAGGGCCTAGGGAGCGGGCCAAGAGAAGAGGGCCAGAAGGAGGCAATCCACAGTGAAGGGTCAGTAGGGGAGCCTACCACCAGCACCCCGGTCTTGTCTCCATTCAGCTTCAGCCAGTTATGGCCCATCCACTCACCAACGGCAGCAAGGCACTTATGAAGGCATACAGGGACCCCCGCTGGATCAAGATCTAAATGGATCAACAGCTGGGTATCATCTGCATACGAATAGCACCTGATGCCGAGGGAGCGAATAAGGTTAACCAGCAAAACGATGTAGATATTAAAAAGAATAGGGTCAAGGCAGAACCCTGGGGGACACCACAACAGAGATGGTAGGGTTTAGACACAAAAGGTGGTAGCGAAAGAATTTGGGTTCTGTCAGACAAAAAAGATCCAAACCAGGTCAGTACCTGGCCAGAGACACCGATCTGGGCCAGGCGAGTGAGCAAGATGGTATGATCAACGGTGTCGAACGCCGCTGAAAGATCCAGAAGGATCGGGGCGCCGACACCTCCCTGGTCGACAAGTCTGGCCATGTCATCTTGTACAGAGACAAGTACATTTTTTGTGCCCCTACCGGGGTGAAAACCAGATTGGGCTGGGTCAAGCACCTTGGAGGACTCCAGGGAGGAAGACAATAGCGGAAAGACCAGTGATTCAAGGAGCTTCATGTGACAGGGGAGGCGAGAAATAGGACGATAGTTGGATGGAAGCGATGGGTCCAAGGATGGTTTCCTTAGCAGAGGGATAACAAGAGCAGCCTTAAATTCAGCAGGGATACTTCCCATTTGACAGGAGATTCTTTAACAGCAGTTGTGATCTCACCTAGGAGGTCGGCAGATAGTTGTTTCATCACTCAAAGTGGGAGTGGATCGACCGGGGAACAGGACTTAATCTTAAGCAGAGCTTTGGAGTCTGTATCCTCTGAGAAGAAAAGAAAAGATTCCCATGGTGAGCCATGGAGATCAAGTACTTCATAGTGAGGATGGTTATCAGATGGGGGAATGTGGGTCGGCGAGGCAAGACTGTTCGCAATGTTATTACGAATAGTCTCAACTTTCGTAATGAAAAAAGTGGATGAAGAATCACATAGCTCCTGGGTGGGTTTTATGGATGAAGTATATTTAGAAGAGGAAGAAAAAGCTTTAATTTAAAAACAGAGAATAGAGTCTAAGGCTGATTAAGTGCAGAATCAATCTTCTCATCAAAATACAGTTTTTTTGCAGTGAGAATGGATGCAGCATAAGCTGACAGTCCGGCTTTGTAGCGCAGTCTATTCTCAGAGTCATAGCCATGTAGCCACTTCCGCTCCAACTGTCTAACTTGCAGGTGTTCCACTCTAAGGAGATCAGTGAATCAGGGTTCAGACGGGACTCTGTGAGGTTGAAAAAGACATAAAGGGGCGACCTCATCGGCAGCACTCAGCAGCAAGGTGTTCATTAGGTACATAGAAGGGGATGGAGCTGCTGACCATTTGTCCCTAACGGAGCAGGCAAGTTGCTGCAAATTAGCTGAATGCCAAGAACGACGCATAATGGGTTCCGGCAGAATCTTAGGAGGGGCACACTTTAGCAGCAGACTGCAGGCGACCAAATAATGGTCAGTCCAAACCGTAGGTTCGACTGAAAGAACAGAAACCAGAGTTTTATTGGCAAATACGACATCCAGTGTGTTGCCTAACTTATGGGTAGGTCCAAATATCTGCTGGGGTGGGTCCAAATATAGCAGGCTATCATACAAAAGATCTAAGATCTAAAGCTGCAGTCCTAGGTGGATTAAATTTGAGATTGAGGTTACCAAGGATGATAAGATTATTGTATTGTGCTTGCAGACAAGCAATAAAGTCGGTCAGCGGTTCCAGTAGGCTAGCATAGACACCAGGAGGACAATAAATAGCCAAAATATGATAAGTCAAGGAGGGAGATATAATACAGCAAAGTAGTAGAGATTCAATATTCAGATTGTGTAAACAGTCAAGTTGAGAGCACTGGAAATCAGTGTTAAAAACAATGGCAATTCCACCACCATGGTGAGGGCCAGGACAATCGCAGTGAATATTATTGCAGCCCTCAGGAATGGTCTGAGCTAGGACTGGTGCTGAATGAGCCTGGAGCCATGTCTCAGTAAGCATGGCAGGGCAGCGATCAGTTAGAAGGGAGGTAACCTCTGTAGCGTGTGCTGTGAGGGAGCGTACATTCAAGAGTGGTAGAGGCAGAGACGCCGCTGTAGGTATAACCGCCGCCTGCTGATCACTATCAGCAGGCGGGGAACATTTACAATTTATAGTCCAGCCGACAGGAATGCAAGTGGATGATGGTGCTAATGACAACAAATTAGATCTAGTGTAGCAGTACAAATTAACTGTCATGATGCCTACCCCTGGGCATCCGGATCGAGTCCATCAGCCCCGGGAGCAGGCATCCAGATACTCATTAAAACCCCAACAGCCCCGGCTGGGGGCTGTTTGGATTCAGTCCTGGCGCCTTAGGCGCCAGGCTCATCATAGAAATCAGTCCTGGCGCCATAGGCGCCAGGCTCATAGACTTTACTTACCTTATGCAGACCATGCTGCAAATGAGTCCAAGCCAACATGAGGCCTGGATGGGACTATTTTATTAGAGGGACTATTTTTCACTCGGGTGTGGTTCTGGGGAACTTCTTACCTGGGACTACATTGCAGGCTATTTAAACCACGCCCGAACCGCAGCCCATGCTTTGCGTTATTCTGCATCCAGCAGCGTGACGCTCACCGTGTCTGCAAGTCAGCATCCAGTCTTCTGCCACGCCCGCCTCGAATCCGGAGCTCCTAGACAAAAGGCAAAGAAAGGAGAACAGGTTAGATCACAGACATTATTTGATTCCTTACCTGATTCCGGACCCAGCACATCTCTGAGCCTGGAAAGGACATTATTTCAGCACGCGTCGCTTCGCCAGCAGCAGCGCAGCGTTATACTCACCAGTCCACCGCATCTTTCGACTTGGCGCTGCCTCCATCATTTTCTTTGTCGAAACCCAGCACCTCGGGGGGGAAAACAAAAGGAATAACAAGGTGAGCCGAGAAAACCAACAAGGACAATCTCTTTGCCACCATAGGCTTACCTGCTTTACCACAGGAGGTATTATTCTTTAATTCGCCGCATCTTCCTATGCCGCACCTATATAGGGAGAGAAAACAGCAAGTTAAACTCATGCAACTTTTACCCGACAGTGTTTGGTAATACAGACTCTTACCTGAACGCCATCAGCTGCCTCCAGGCAAAATTCTTTTGGACCCAGCTGCAACCTAACGAGGGAATGGAACAAGAGTGAACATCGGACATATTGAACTCTTTGAACTTTATAGACACTGGAGTCAATATTCCTCCGGAACTCCTCCAGTACCTTAAACCCAGTGAAGTAACTGGTATCTACGCGCCCCTGCATGCCATGCAGGATGTAGAGCTCATCATTTAAAAACATAAGGTGAGGTTACCAAAAGGGAATATCGGAGGTGATTAGTGGGGAGAACGAGAACTGTTGGGGGGCCATCACTAAAGTCCATGGGTGGCTAAATCCCTTTCTCCACTTGCAGGAGAATACTTCTACGAGTCCAGCAGACAAGATTAGGGGGGCCAGTCCAGACTGTCATCTCTTCACTACGCATCACGTTGGTGGAGACCGCAGCTGTCCGGGTCCGATCGACGCCCCTGTGAGAACCAGGTGAGCGTAACATTAACGTTGTCGGCTGTTGCATGGACGGGCACAGACGAGCTTGCCTTAAGCGTGCCTTTGGCACGCTGGTGGCGCACCCGCTACGCCCATCCGCTGCGAGGGCGGTCAATGCGGCACATAAATGCCGATGCCGTCTCAGAGAGAGGCTGCGACCCGCCTTATAAAAAACAAAAAGAGGACTAGCCTCTGATCTGCTTCATCCCTTCGAAAAGGGGCAATGACAGAATGGCGCCATACACAATGCAGTGAACAGACGTGACATAATGCAGTAATGGGCTTACTCTCTGCTCTCTGTTCTCTCCTCCTCTCCCTGTCTCCCTTTTCCTATCTCCTCCACTCCTCACCTTACTTTCTTCTATGCATTTACTATATCAGAATTGTCCCTGGACCTAGTATGATAGCAACCGTGTCTGTCTCCTCCCCCTTCCCCTTACTTGTCCCCCCCCATTCAGCACTAGCAGAAATGTTGTCAGGCCTAGTATGATAGTCGCTTGTTTTGTTCCTCTCCTTCCTTTCTGCACCCCTCTCCCTCACCTTTTGTTTTTCTCTGGCTCTACCAGAAATGTCGTCAGGCCTAGTACGGTAGTCGCCTGTTTGTTTCCAGTTCCTTCCCACTCTCCCTCTCCCTTCCTTATCTATGTTTTAGCACTTGCACTATCTGAAATGTCTGTTCATGGCCTGTAAGAATGTCATTTTATTTTCCCTTATTCCCTCCCTTACCTTAAAGCGCTTTGAAACACATTTCATTTACGAGTTAGGCGGTAAGGAGTTAACGGCACCGGTAAAAGTGCCAGAGCCGTCAACACCTTACCGCCTAATTACGAGTGCTGCTTGCGGGTCCTGCGAGCAGACCAGGGTGCTAACAACGGGCCTGTTTTTAATGGGCCCGTTGTTAGCACCCTCCCCATTCCCATTGAGCCCTGTGGGGGCTTGAATGGGAATGGGAATGGGGATGTACCGGGTCTGGTACCCGCTAATAGCGGCATGGCTACCTCCAAACTTGTAATGACCCCCATTGTGTGTAGGCTCTATATAAATAAACAATCATGGTGGTAATCAGGGGAGACATCATAGCAAAGGCAGGGGGAACACGCAGATGATTGAGGGCAGAGCTGGGGACATTAGAAGACAGCATTACTAAGCTCGAAAGCAGAGGGCTCCTGACAGGTCAGCCCGAAAAAGATCTTGTGGAAATTAGAATGTTATGTGCCCAGTGATGGGGTAGACTTAACCAATTTGATTATGAGGCATGGGTGGCACAGATACATGCTGAGGGGGACAGGTCTGGTAGGACGATAGCATGGTTAGGTGCTGCCCATGCTGCTGCTAGATGAGAGTGGTGCCCCATGGAGGTCCCAAATGGCTATAAATGATGTTTCTGCTGTATATTACTCCCAGTTGTAGAGACACGACACTCAGATACCCAATGGGGAACGTGAGCATGCTCTTAACCAGATCCGGCTCCCTCAACTGTCAAAGATACAGGTCAAGGAATTAGACAAACCCATTTCACTGGAGGAGGTGAGGGAGGCAATAGTAGCGGTAGCTACAGGTAAGGCCCCCAGGGAGCGAATGGCTGCCTTCAAACTTTTACAAGACATATAGCTCAATATTAGCAACGCCGCTTTTAAAGGTCTATGAGGAGGAGTACGAAAAAGATGTCTTACCACTGGGTATACGAGAGACGATGCTGATACCCATACTTAAACCGGGAAAGCCCATGGAGTGATGTGATTCCCATCGCCCTTAAAACCATATTGGCCGGCCGCTTGTGCGGGGCAATAAACACCATCATACATGCAAATCAGATGGGATTTGTACCAGGCCGCAGCACAGCCTCTAACATACCTAGGGTACAACACATAATAGATCAAACTAACGATCAACAGGTACACCTAGTGATAGCATCACTAGACGCCATTGATATGATATATAATATGATATGGCATTTATAACGTGCCTATGCACAAGTGTTTCAAGGTACGACGAGGCAAGGGAGGGGAACAAAGGGAGGACAGACAATGATCCTAAAAGGCCAGGTGTCGTTCAGATTGCGCACGTGTGTGGGAAGGGAGCAGGGACAGTGCAGTACATGGGAATTCGATAAAACAATTAAGAATGGATAAAAAAGTAAGTAACGGCCAGAATGTAGCAAGTGCAGACATCAAGTGTCAAGGGCTGGTAGCGGGACTGTAGGGATACAGAAACAGTCCCCAAGTGCGGGGGTAGCCAGGTGGGCAGTGCAGGTGTGTGACGCTGGCGGGGGAGGGACCTGGGCCCGAGATCAGAGGGTGTCCAGGTAGCCAGTGCAGTTCCGGTTTCGGCATTAAAGCATTCAACTCAGTGTTTTGGGAATGGATGTGTGCAGTGCTGAAGGGGTTTGGATTTGCAGAAGAGTACATTAAGTGGGTTAAATTGCGGTATGCCAGCCCGGTGGCTAGGGTTAAATCTGGGAAATGCATATCAGAGATATGGACCATACAAAGAGAGACCTGCCAGGAATGTCCACTCTCGCTGATGCTATACATATTGGCGCTGGAGCCACTACCGGTGTACCTGCGGCAGGAATATCTGGCAGCGGGTATAGACGTTGGAGGTACAAGACACCTTATATCTCTTTATGCAGGCGATGTCTTGTTATATATATGTGAGCCCATCGATTACCTTGACATATTACTGGAGGTTTTAGACGACTTTGCAAAATTTGTTGGGAATCACGTTTAGCAGGCAGAACTCGTGCCTGTTCCCACTGGCGGGACTCCTATGCGTAGTCGCAGAGGATTTACCGGACCTGGTATTAAAGTGGGAGACAATCACATTCAAATTCCTAGGGGTTCAGATAACGCACATGCCACAGGACACACAACAAATTAACACAATCAGGATAACAGATGGGATAAGGAAGTCAATGAAATTCTGGGCCCGACTGCCACTCTAGCTTATGGGTACAGTCTATATAACAAAAATGATTATTCTCCCAAGAATGCTGTACACATTTGCAAATGTACACTATTACATAGTGCCAAGGTTCTTCAAGAACCTAGAAATTATTTTCAGAGATTTCCTGTGGTGGCTGGCCGTCGCAGAATAGCACTTAAGATACTATACTTACCGTACCAACAGGGTGGAGTACAACTCCCTAACTTAGAATTATATTTCCTGGCTGCCCAATTGCTATATGTGACATTATAGCTATCGGACGGAGTCACCACAGAAACTTACCTATTGCAGATAATAGGGAAGCCAGCTAAACTCAAAGAAATACTGTGCGTCCCGGGAACCTGCATGGGTGCCCAATACCTGATTGTGGGAATGGGTAGAAAGATTTGGGCCAGAGCGCTGAAGTTGGCCTGCCTAACGCACCCCTGCTCACAAAATTCCCCCATTATAGCAGACACCTGCTCAAATCTGGTTGACCTGAGAGTAGCTAGAACTTGGCAAAAATCATGGCATACACGCATGGGGGGACATGTTTACGGATGGGCTATTAAGGGAGTTGGGCTGCCTGATGTTAAATGAGGGATTGCCTGGTGGGCAATTCTTACGGTACACAAGGGTGCGAAAGGTGGCTAAGCAAAAGTTGCACGATTGACCTGCCAAGCTGGAGGAGGAAGCACTTTATCTCTGCTGTATGACCTGGAATATGGCTGTAGGCCGACATCTAGGATTTACAAATGTTCCTACGGCAGGTCCAGCATGACACATGAAAGGGTGAAGAGCAAGTGGGAGGGGGATATGGATACACAGATCATAGAAAAAGAGTGGTAGCAGGCTTTGTCTTCTGTAAGAAATGTGTTGAGAAATGCCCGGTTTAGCCTTATTCAACCTAACGTACTGCATCGTACGTACATGGCTCCCATCAGAGTGGCACACTTTAACAAAGGTGCGGTGCCTGAATGCTCCTTGTGCAATGAAGAAAGGCCAGACCCAATGCATATGCTGTGGAAGTGCAGGAGGGTGCAATCTTTGTGGTGTCGCATTTAGCAGGCATGTAGGGGCGCAGGGGTAGTTAGGTTTGAGTGGAACTCGCTAGAATGACTCCTGGGAATATAACCCAGACATGCAAAGAGTAGACATGTGATTAAATGTATGGACCTAGCGTGTGTCTTGGCCAAGAGACGTATAGCTTTGTCTTGGAAAGATAAGCAGGGCCCCCTGTATAGTCAGTGGTACAAGGAATTTGAATGCTGGTGCCTGGCCGAAACAAAAGCGTGGGCTGGGGCTACACGAGATGATGAAGGGGAACAGTCAGATGCGTTTGTCGCATGGAGACACTTAAATGCACAGATGTTTCCTCCCACCAATAACAAACCACCCTGAGCAAATAAGGTATCAGTATACGGATGGTATGATTAGTAGCACGCCTATCATTGACTTGTGATGTCCCACCCTAGAGCAGTTATTCCCGAACTTGCCCATATTATGACCCCCTCTCATAATACCCAAACACTTGCTGTGGATATGGCCCAAAAGCGCTCTACTGTTCAGTTTTACTGTTGTTTACGTGCCGTTATGTACAAGTCTGGTAACAAAATTAGACTGGAAATACTACATACTGCTGTCAATGTAGCCCTGTAGAATGTGGGAAATATTATATATATCGTTAATTCTGATGGTTATATTGTAAGATGTATTTTGACTCTTACTGCAAAACCAATAAAATAAACTTTAAAATAAATACATGGAATGCTAGGGAAGTGCTCCATACCACATTTCAGTTTCATACAACACTTGTTGAGACTAAACATTAGCTTTCAAGCGCATTAATCAGGTTAGGGCATCCCTATATCTCTTGCTTGACAACCTGTCCAACGACAACCTTAAAAGCTGGCAACTGGGGGGTGCTGTTGCGCGGGCCGTAAAATGGCCGCAGCCTGAGTGCTCAGGTGTCGGATAGTGAAGGCCAGTTCATTCTGGTGGCTGGTGAGATCGCGGCCTGGTCTGCTTCATTCATAAACACATACGGCCCTAATTATGACTCTCCCGGGTTTTTCCAGACATGCTCGGAACACCTCCGAACATTTCCGGGGTACGAAGTGGTTTGGGTGGGAGAGTTTAATTTAGCCCTCTCTGCCACGTTAGACAGGTCTACATCGGCCCCTAGGCCACTTGCAGCTCAAAAATGGCACTCCATTGCAACAGATATCCCTGGTTGATATCTGGCGTTGGCATCACCCTAACGCTCAGGAATTCACATACCATTCTAGTGTAAATGGGAGCTCCTCTAGAATCGACTATATCTACCTGTCCCTGGATCTGTCACGGGTGGCGGATGGGAGGGCGATTCTCCCTCGCACTTTGTTGGATCACTCCCCGGTCATAGTGAAGTTCAAAGGCCCATCATCCCCTCCTAAGCAACTCCGATGGAGGTTCCGGGCCTGCACACTGGAGGACACAGAAGATGAACTTCGTAGAGTGATACAGTCGCTCCCAAACGGTAAGGCCCCCGGAACGGACGGGATCACGGCTAAGTTATACAAGGCTTTCCCTGATTTGCTTATCCCCCATTTATGTAACATGTTTGAAGAGGCGGCCTCCTCCGGGGTGCTCCCGGAATCCACTCTGACCGCTTTGATCATGGTACTGCTCAAACCTAATAAAGACCCTAGAAAATGTTCATCCTAACGCCCCTTGTCACTGATAAATACAGACAACAAAATCCTGGCGAAACTGCTTGTGGACCGGCTCCTTCCCCACATGGCCGCTCTGGTCCTCCCAGATCAGGCGGGATTTATCCCAGGACGATCTACACAGAACAATCTGCGTAGATTATCCACTTTAATAAATAATGTGAACCCGGACGTCCCTATTTCTGTGGTGGCTTTGGACACGGAGAAGGTGTTCGACTCTGTTGAATGGCCTATTCTGTTCGAAGTCCTCTGACGCACGTGCGTAGGTACCTCGTTTCTTCACTGGATCCGGTTCCTCTACTCAACCCCGCGTTCCCTGGTATACACAAATGGGATTCAATCCACTCCTATTTATCCAACTCGAGGTACTAGGCAGGGTGCCCCTTTTCCCCTCCTCTTATTTGCCCTGGCTATCGAACCAGTGGCTTGCGCCCTGAGAGAGTTTCATTCCCACCGTAGAGTGACAATCCGTTCACATGTATCTATTGTCTCCCTCTACGCGGACGATATGTTGCTATACATAAAATACCCTCGGACCAACTTACAGCCTGTAATGGAGGAGATATCCGCATTTGGTGCCATTTCCGGCCTACAAATAAATTGGTCTAAATCCGAGGTCTTTCCACTCACAACACAAGATGTTGGGGAGGCCTTTGCTTGGTGCCCACAGGGAATTCGTTACCTGGGTATAAGAGTGTCCACTTCCCCTAAAAATCTTTTTGAGGAGAACTACATCATGGCCCTGTAACACCTGGAACACAGGGTAGATACTTGGACACGGCTCCCCCTTTCCCAAGCGGCCCGCACCTTTCTATCTAAAATGGTTATCCTACCGAAACTACTATACATTTTCAATAACGTCCCGGCAGTGCTCCAGATAAGATTTTGAGGTGGGAGTATTTTACGCATGATTTTTCAAATTAGAGCGTAAATGCAATTTCAAGAGAGTAAAAATGAGTTTTCTCCTCTGCAAGAGAGTAAAACTTATCCAACACATACGTTATGGGTATGAACACATTTTAAAAGGGTGCATGCTTTATTGTGTTGCTCGCTTAGCTGTCACAGATTTGGTCTTTCAGTTGGAAATTCACCATCATGCATAAGAAGGCTATGCTGCTGACAAAAGAAATGCTACATTGCCATCTAGTGGTGGAAAGTATGTTTTTTTAATGAATAAATCAAAGCGTACACAGTACGCAGTACAAAATTAAATGGTCCGTATTTGCCATGTTTACATGCGTAAAAGGGCAAGATACGCACGTTAACTGGTAGGCTGCGTCCCGGTATGGCCCCCTATATCCTTCTGGAATCACGTAAGATCAATGATGTCTAAGCTGATCTGGGCAGGGCAACGTCCTCGCATATCCTTACGCACATTGTGCTGTTCGTATGCTCAAGGTGGACTGGAGGTCCCCAATCTTTTTCTTTATGACCTTATAGCTCAGATCCAATATTCAACCTGGTGGTGGTCCCCTACGAATAGTTGTCCCCATTGTCAACTCGAAAGGGCAATCGCTCAGACCGACGACCTAAGGGGCTTCCTCTGGGCAGCCCGGGAGCGCCACGTGAGGGCAGAAGTTCAACCCGTAGAGATCACACTGAAGGCTTGGGATCAGCTGGCGAAATGAGCAGGGTTGGGACCATGGTACTTCCCAATGATGGCCATATATAGGGTCCGCGGGATTCCTCTTACATTTGAGCACATTTTTATTCAGCATTTCCAGAATCTGCATATACACACGCTGGGGGATGTTGCGCCGCATGGAAAGTTTATAACTTGGGAGGAACTTAAGTCCAGGGGCGACTGGTCCCCGATCACTATGCTACAGTATTCCCGTCTCCGTGAAGTGTTGAAATTAAGATGGCCTGATTTCCCGATGGCTCCTGAGGTTTCCCCAATCTTGGAGTACGTTACAAACCCGATATCCACTAGAAGGGTGGTCTCATCCCTGTATGGTATGGCTCGATTGTTGGTGTCCCCCTCATCATCCCCATTTAGGACTAAATGGGAAGACAGTATGTCACGTTCTCTGTCAGAGACTCAATGGGGTTTTATACTTGCTCAGTCCAAATCGATTTCCATCAACAATAGATTTCATTTGATTCATTATAAATTCCTATATCAATTGTATTACTCCCCTCTTTCTTTGCATAAACTGTTCCCACTTAGGTCCCCAAACTGTAAGAGATGTCAACAGGCCTCAGCCGATTTCTACCATGTTGCCTGGCTCTGTCCTCATACTCAAACCTTCTGGATGGCTATTGCAGAAGTTATGGAGAAGTTAGTAGATGATCCAATCCCATTTACTCCCGAAACCTGGTTGCTGGCATTGCAATCAGGTAGGATTAAACGATTGGTTGGCATGGCCTCCGTTATCACTAGGTCATTGGTTGCACGCACATGGGGGGGCAGCTACAGCCCCTACCTTATATCAGTGGGTGAACTCTATGTCGATGTGTGAACGGAGAGAGGCGTAGTACAATCAGACGCTCCCTCTCAATAGCAGGCCCAGGGACTATTGGTTGGCCTTCAGGAGCTACATATCTGATGGACTGAACTGTGAGAGTGTCTCATTGTCGCAAGGCGCCCTGGAGGCTACTCCGACAACGCATTTAAGGAATTCGACCACTGAGTCGGAACACTCACTTTGTTTTGGTGTGGGTCTGTCTTGGGGTTATATCCCTTATAGCAATAGAGCACTTTAGGTTTTCTTTTTGTTGGAACTCTAGTTGTGACACGAGCACGCTGACCCGTTATTGTGATTTGCATGCAGGGCCTGGAAGGGGTTGGGAGGGAGGTGGTTGGGGGGGGTGTTAGTCCCCATGAGGGGGCTTTGTTAAATTGTATGGATTGTATTGTAAAAGTTAATAAAAACAGTTTAAAACAAAAAAGCTGGCAACTGATGGAAATGTTACTTGTTTGTAACCCTTGCTCTCTTTTAGGGATGTCATCGTTTATAAAAAACGTAATAGCTGAATTCACTTTTAAGAATAGGTTTTAGGAGATTTGGCTCATAGGCGGAGCAATTCAGTGTTTATCAATATTCATGAAGATTCTTAAAGGAGAATGTCCATTTTCCTTGGTCCAAATCTATGCTCCGGCTGACCCGGAAGGTCCACCATCAGCATGGCCGTGGAATGGTTGGAGACATGCAGGATGTGAATAGGGTCTGCACTTTTCACACTGGGTTAACTCAGAACATTCGCAAGTCGCAAGTGCAAGGTACCCTTTGGGAAAAATTCAACAAATTAGTGCTGTATGCAAGTTGAACCAGTCCTTTAATAGATTCACCACAGACATCCAGCCAGAATCAGATACCCTTTTTGGAAAAACCTCAGCAAAAAAAGTCTGTCCCTCACAAAGACGGTCATCATCACTCTTACTCAGAGTACTGTGAAGGCATCATGAAGTAGACACAGACAACTGAATAAGATTTTGGATATAAACTTTTATTAATGTTGGGAAGGGGGCAGCCCCACCCTACGCCCTTAGGCCCTTTAGTGTGAGGCAAGATGCATTTGAAGCACTATGATGGGCCACGGAGGATGGGGGGCGATCAGAGGACCACCTCCCAGTTTAACAGGACCCTACTTCAATATAACCAAATACAGTCTATCCACATAGTACGGCATACGGCGTGAGCAGCATAGCTATTTTTGCGTAGAAATTAGTAACTAAAGGTAGAAGGGAAGGCCTGCACGGTAAATGTGGCATTGCATACACTAGGCCCAAAACTCCGAGACAAGAATTAACGCCAGCTATGCCTGAGCTCCCATGGGCACAGTCCACACCCCCAACCACCGCAATGTCTATTCATTGTTCTAACAGTGTTACGAAGATGTTCAATAGAAATATGCAAACAAGGGCGTCAATTTACACAGACCAGCGCCTTAATAAACTTTACAAACCACTCGCTAGGTCCCTACCTTCACCTAACATCAAAACCAACCTCCATACTACCCAGAAAACTACAAGTGGTATGCCTAACCCTATCAACCATGTCTATCAGGCTACCTCCAAACAACACTCCTTGAACAAATACAACAAATTAGACCCATCACCCTCATCTTCCACCAATACAACACCCGCTCTCCCACTCAAAGTAGCATTAATAAATGCGAGATCCTTGGTGGCACATGCCACAGACTTCGCTGATCTAATACTGGCTAACAACCTTGACCTCTTAGCCATTACTGAGTCCTGGCTACATGAAGTGGCAGGACTCCTGCTCGCCCTAGCTGTCCCAAATGGTTTTACCATAATCAGACAGGACAGAGACAAATCACGAGGCGGAGGAATCGCCATGATCTCCAAATCTAGCCTCTCTATGAGACTAGCTCCTACCCAAAACACCCTCTCCTGCGAAATCTCACAGCAAAACTCCCTCTAGTTAACTCCCAGACATTAACCGTTCACCTTATCTATATGGAACTTTTGAGGAGAACATTCACACTCTTCTGTCCAATAACCTTAAAACTACATCTCAAGTTTTAGTCTTGGTTGATTTCAACTTGGGCTTCAATGACCCTTTAGACAAGCATGCCTTTTGCCATTGCTAATACTCTATCCGAATTACGCTTATCCCAAAACAATCACCCAACCTACCCACATTAAAGGGAGAACCCTCGACTGGGTGTTGGAACACAACTGCACAGCCAATATTAGATCCATCACCCCTTACCATTGGACAGATCACTTTCTCGTGTCCTTTTCACTTCTTACTACCAGACCTCTCCCGCTAACCATTCCTACTGCACCACCTTGTCTAACAACAAACAAAAAATATATAACTAGGGACAAAGTGATCCCAGCGATCCTCCCTACCCTCAACCTGCTTGAAGACCACCTTGACCCAGTCTCACTGTCAAGGAGTATAACAAAATCATGCTAACTAGACTTGACACCATTGCTCCCAGCAAACTCAGACACAGTAAGCCTAAAGCGCATCTGAACAAATGGTTCTCGCCTCAACTCAAAGACCTCAGAAACCTAAAGAGAAGTTGTGAAACCACTTGGAGACTACTCCCAACCCCAGCTAACAAAACAAAAATGTCATCCCATTACAAAAAGGAAATTGTCCTAGCCAAACGTAATTCCTACAATAAACGTATCTCTAGCGCTAACTCTAGCACTAAAGAATTATTCTCCATCCTCAAGGAACTTGAATTCCCTATCAGTACCCTTGACATATACAACAGGCCCTCTCAAATAAAATAACTACCCTTCAAAACAAAATTTCTCAAAAAAAACAATCCCTGAACCATACTACTAACCATATTACTCCAAGTGTGCCTTCGAAGGAAACACTGGCTAACCCAACTCCCCGATTTAACTTCAACAAAATCTCTACCCTTGAGGCAGAGAAAGTAAATATTTCACTCAAGCCCTCTAACTGCCAGGGAGATCTCTGCCCTTCTCAGCTTATAAAAGACGCGGCAAGAGTCCTTGACCCCTTCATAGCCAAACTCATTAATACCTCATTTGCATCTGGCACCGTCCCATCTAATCTCAAATAATCAAGGGTGCTCCAGCTACTAAAGAAACAAACTCTAGATCCACTCATACCCTCTAACTACCGCCCTATTACAACTGTCCCCTTTCTGCTTAAGATCTTTGATAAGGTTGCATATCCCCAAATTCAAAAATACTTGGAGCAACATAAACTCCTTGGAGCACGTCAATCAGGCTTCCGCCCCCCACATGGAACTGAGACTGCCCTCATCGACCTGAAGGCACAGGTCGACGAGTTGAGAGACAAGGGGAAATCAGCCCTCCTCCTACTACTTGACCTCTCAGCTGTATTCGACCTTGTGGATCACAAGGTCTTATGCAGACACCTGGATTCAGCTGCCCACTTCTCTAAAAATGCTATAACTTGGATTGAGTCCTTCTTAAGCGACAGAACCATGAGAGTCTTCTCTCCCTCAGCAGCAGCAGACCCCATTCCCATCACCTGTGGTGTGCCTCAGGGGTCCTGTGTCTCCCCCACATATTTACCAAACCTCTCTTTGAATATCTGGACCTTCTCTGTATCACCTATACTAATTATGCAGATTATACCCAGATTCTCCTCCCACTTTCCAGGGATTACGAGAAGGATTTGGCCTTGGTGAATAGGGTGTATCTCATCATCCAGGCATGGATGGCTACTCATGGTCTATGCCTGAATGATGACAAAACGGAGCTCATCATTCTGGGCACCCACACTAACCTGAAGAAACTAGGACAGGATTACTCTTCTTTCATCATTGATGGTAACCTTATTAAGGTTGCCAAGGAAATAAAAACGCTCAGTTTTTACCTTGACTCCACCCTCTCCCTAGCTAAACAAGCATGCATTATGGCCTCTGCCACAGCCTACACATGTAAGTTGATCAGAACTGGCAGAGCCTTTCTCTCGGATGATAACTGCGTCACCTTGGCAAGAGCGGCTTGACTATTGCAATGCATTATACATTGGGGCCAACAAATCTATCATCCAAAAAATTAAAATCCTCCAAAACAATGCCTTAAGAGCAGCCCTTCGAGTGCCCAAAAGATCACATATATCGGTGATAAGGCGCTAAAATAATTGACTCTCTACCCTTAATAAAATTCAATTAAAAACAGCCTCCATGACACACAAGGCATTGAACAACGCTGGCCCCAGCTATCTCATGAACAGACTTCAAAGAAAAATCTCCAATAGACCCACGAGACTTATTAATTCCAACCGCATCACCATCCCTAGATTCAAGCTATCTAAGGTTGGTGGAAATAGTTTCCACGTCAAAGCTGCTCAATTGTGGAATTCCTTACCACACTGGTGTGAAAGAAGCTTCTAGGCTCTTTAAGATTTCTTCATATAAGTTAATTCCATCTTCCCTGTTACAGTTTCACATGAAAGACATATAGGACATTAGCTGTGACAACACTGGCTCCCATCACCCAGGCAGGCCAGCTGTAACTGCCACTACACAGAACACTCACTCAGAACATTCCATCATCCACTCAAACATTCCACATGACAACACAAACTACCTCGCATCAGACAGGCACAACACAACACACACCATTAGAGAAGATCAATCCTATCCAAAGTTCAGAAAAAGTTACATCAACTGGCTTAAGTCAAATGACATCTAATGTCTGCACATACACATCTATCCCACAGGACTACACTCTCGTACCACTGTACTCCTTCTTGTATGTTTGCCTGTAGCCCCCCGTATCCTAGTTGTACGAACCATGCCTCTGCATCTGGTCTATACTGTAATGATTTGTCTATGTATATTCCATTGCGTTTTCTTTTTTATCTCTGTGATCCTTATCTGCACTACTGTTTTATTGCACTGCCAACTTTGTAACCTGTTAATTAATCTTCGCATTATCTGTAGCTGCTGCGCCCTAATACCCCTGGGTCTGGTGCACATTATAAATGAATAAACCAAACTAAACTGGTGTGTATGTTATCTCACACTGGCCAAAGCATGACCCGGCCCTTCCCCGGGCGACCACGAGTTATAGCCCATATAACTGACTAAAACCTAAGACCTCTGAATTCCATGGCACCAGGTGCCCTTTGACCACTAACCCCAAAGTAACAAGTCCTGAGGTGTTCAAAGAGGACGGACAGGGCACATCGTTGAAGCGACAATCGTGTGATTTGTATTGTGAGGTGCTGGGCGGGATAAATTATAGCTCAAAACGAGGGTGGAGAACTTGGAGCTGGATGGCGCGGAGGGGAGTGAGTGAAATATGTACGTGAAGGACCAGAACCTGCCCCAGAACCTTCGTTGTTCCCATCGAAAGGCTTGCCAAGTGCACAGTATGAGTGATAAAATAGTTGTATGGTAGGAGTATAATTAATTTTTTTGACCTACGACGTGAGAAGATGATGATCACCCCAGCACCTGTGTGATGGAAGAAGTACGAACTGGGCTGGAACCAGTGGCCTGGCATCCCTTATGGGGCAGGCGCATCCTGTATAGGTGCACACCAACCAGCTGCACAGGATTTTACCCTATGTATTGTGTCATGAATAACAATGCTTATAAAATTCTGCTTGTACCACTTTTCGGCAGAGCGTTCTTAGCAGCAGAGTTTGTTGCTGCAGCTCTCATCTGCGTGTGAGATTAAAAATGTGTTATCCTTACAAGATCATATTAGGCCTTTCTTCTCTAGTGGGTTGCATTCTCTTTGGTGTCAGCGTTCAGGGACATGCCTTCATTAACTATGAGGAGGTTGGAAAAAGGCCTAACTTGCCCTATGCTAAGTTGGGATTTCCCTACCTGAATAAAACTGATGATAGTCTGTGTCAGGCAGTCCAAAGTAAATATCTGGCCAAGTCCAAAACCTATACTTGCGCTCACATCCTTTTGTATACACTGTGTAGGGATGTCAGCATCAAATAAGAAGTGTTCAAATAAAAGTTCAGAGCTTCATCCAGGTCTTGGATGGAAAGAGGGTTTCCCTTCCCCAGGTTTCAAACAGTTCACTTCACAACAGAGGGGTTCCCTTCCCCAAGCTTTCAGGTCTGTCAATGTTCCAAAACACGAAGCCTTAGGATATTCAATGTTCCAAAATAATATAGTCCCTGGGAACACTTCCCAGCTCTTCTGGTCTGGTTACTTTTCACCAACTTAGAAAGTTCAGTTCTCAAATTCAATTCAATCAGGTTTTCCTTTATTCAATTACCAAGTGTATTTTCTGTAGGTGGGTGTATTGAGACTAGGCGCAGTTGTTGGACCACCCAGTCCACACAATTAAAGGTCATGCAACAGAGACACCTTAGTATCTGCTTCTTAAGAATGTTGCCACCATCTCAGCTTCGCAATAAGGATTGACTTGCTCTCCTTTCAAGTGCCCTTGAAGCTTTATTGTTGCTTCTTCTTTCACCATTCACTTGTTTAAAAGCTTCCACTTGCAATAACCAACACAGGCTTCCTAGTATGCTATCCTGCTAGGAACCTCAGTTTAAAGTTCTTTTTCACCAGTTATCATACGCTTCCCAGTACACTCTCCTGATAGGAAACGTATTCACTGTTTCATGCCTTCTGCTCAAAACCTCTGATGCCCTTTTGCCAGGTTTCTCTTGCATACAGGTTTTCTGCTTTCAGCATTCATGTCTTTCAGTAATACACAATAATATCCGCCTGAATCTTGGCAATGCTCACTTGACTCTTGAAAGATGTTCAGCTCAAACATTCACTTATGCTTGCTTAATTTGGCTCCCTTTATTAGCATTGCTTTTCATCTCCGTTCAAAATCAATGTTCTGGTTTTTATCAGAGTTCATTACTTCGTTGTTGTACTTATTCTGTATTTTCACCAAATTCGAATTATTTCAGGACATTCACATATAAATGTTTTCTTTCATACACATGGCATACAGTAATTAGCCCATTGAAACCTGTGTTGGTTACGCCCGGGACTCCCAGTGCTCCTGGGCATACTCACTCGGGTTACTTGGCATGTCCGACGTCGGTTGTGAGTCTGCAGCACTTGTATCTCCTGGAAGCATTCTCTGCCCTGCCGGTCCTCCCGTGGCTTCATGGACAGTTTCTGTCTGGCCCGCTGGTCTGTCCGATTCACCTTTCTGCCTCCGTGATTCCACCAGCTCCTTCTCTGCTGTGGTTCATTCGGCAGTGCTTCTCCGGCTTTCACCCGGCTTCTCCAGCTGCTTGTCCGGTTCAGATATAAGCTCCAGCTTTCCTCTGCACAGCTTTTGCGTGCCGGCCTGGCTTCCTGCTGCGCATGCTGTGCTGCTTCTCAGTCTGTCGCTCCCACACGACTGTTCTCTCATTCAGGTTCCTCTTCTGCTTCCAGCACTGGCCTTTAAATATCCAGCCAGCTTGATTTGCCATTCAGCAACTAGACTGCGCAGAAATGAGTTCTGCAATCTGTTGTCATTCTTTGTTGCATCTTCGTCGTCCCAGTACCAAAGTGGTGTTCGTGTGTGTGAGAATTAAGAGCACATGCATAGCTCTGGTGAGTCTCTTCTTCGTCCCAGTACTTGACTGGTATTTACTGGGAGATGCTTTAGGTAAGAAATATGGAAGGGATTGGTAATAACCTATAAAGGCCTGGGGACATTAGGTTCATTAGAAAAGGGAAATGGGGGATACTATGTCTCACCCAAGGGTCCCTCATCCCCACTCCCCAAGTCTCCTCCACCCAGATGATACTTCCTCACATATCCACCCCAACGTCAGGCTCTGACAGCAACAGCCTTTCGCTGGTCCACTGGGAGGAGGATATTTTGAGGAAAGAAGTGAGGACACCCTCAGATTCCTCACAGTACCCTTATTTACATTTGTAAACAGGAGGATCTGTCTCATATGACAAATAAGAGCTCTCTGATCAAGTTAGGCCCCATGCAAGATTCCATTAAAAGTCAATAGAGAATTAAAATTCAGAAATACTTAGAATATTGCACCGCCAGGCGATGCATTCAGTATGAATGCCAAGCACAGGAACCATCACATCACTTCTGCTTTCATTTAGTTCAGTTGTATTTTAATTAACTGTGAAAGCATTCAGACATTAATTTGTGCAGCGTTCACAAACGCCATTTGATGTCAGAAATCCACGTCACCTTAGAACTCTTAAAATGATAGGTACGTTCAGTATAGCATGTAATCAGAGAAAGACGACCGCCCATATACTTGATCTAATAATATATTAGATACTAGAGTAAATATTCTCTATTCATCATATTTACAGGGTCTGTCTTAAAAAAATGAAATAAGTGATTTGAAAAATGAATATTAATAACCAGAAATGCTTAGTTGCTTAGTCTCAACAGATTTTATGGACATTATGTCTCATGTAAGTCCTCCCATCTCCCTTATCCTTGCAAAATACATTAACAATTCTAACTTCATTGTGTCTGATATTAATACTTTTTTCACACACACTTAACATGTTTGTTATTGTATTTTTCTTTAGCATTAGATTGGTCAAACACAAGCATGACAAATAAACTATGGGAACAGGAAAATTACATTTCACATGACAGATCGCCTTTATTGAAGTGCAAAAGGTAATCATAAATATTATATTTTTCTATGGTATGACCCCAAAATGTTCTTCATCACTAACAATATAAAAGATACTCAACCTATCACAATAAGCATATAATTCATACATTTCTAAAAATATATTTTTTCAAGTAGAATCCATATGTTATAAATGGCTGCATTTAAAATGGTTCTTTCTCCAGAGAACAACATGGAGTAAAATGTATCTTTATGCAATACGTGATATTGCTGTAGGCTTTACAATATACTGCCTCTAGGACAATACATTAAATGAATAAATGTCGACATGTTTCAACCTCAACATTACAACATCTACAAAGTTTTTCAGATCATGGTATTTTTCTCCATTGTCCCATTCTGGCTATAGTTGGCAGTTGGTCAAAATGTAATCCAATCATAAATCGTCTGATTTTAACATTCCTAGTCACAGCAATATATTTAAAAGAATGATTTCAAGGAATACCTTGTTGGACATACTGTTTAAAAAGGTATTTTTAACTTAATTTCCGAATGTTGTTACTACGGTCCCATGCAGCCGTTTCCTTTTTCAATTCTTTACTTAGGGCTGGCAAATTCATTGGATGATATAAAATGTAATTTATATCAGAAAAGAACTGCCCAGGTGACAAAAATCTTTCTAGCCACATCTGATACAAATGTCTTTAAAGTGCAAAGTTAACTGGGCAGGATCCTTGCTTGCCTCTTGAATCTTCAGATACCCAATACCACAAGCAATCCTCCACTTAGTGGTCAAGGACATTAAGCGTAGCTCTAAACAGTTGCCCTCATGAGAAGTGAACTTCAAGATACTCAAGGATGACTGCCAGAGTTTACCCTCCAAGTTGTTAAGCCAACGCACTTCTTTTTCTGCAATATTTCGAGTCCATAAAGGACACTTGGGACACTACTCGTTTTATAGATATTTAAAAGACCCTTGATCGAAAATCCACATCCTTCGGAGACAAAAGCTTTTATGGTTCTAAATGTGCTATCTATTCTAGTACCAATATCTTTAGATAGAGAATTGATACACAAGGTATCATATATAGAAATACCCAACTAAGTATATTTGTGAACAATTTTCAAAGGTGGATTTTCCAGACATCTATTTTTTTTCCTTACAGATTTTATAATAATTATTTGTATCTTATTTAAATGTATCTTCAACTTATTATTAACTGCAAAATCATAAAGAGTGGTAATACTTTGCTGCAGTGCTATCGCGTGTGGTCCAGAATCCAAGCATCGTCCGCATATGAAAGCCAACTCGCACCCTGTTGACCAATTTTTGGTGGGAAGTTGTGGCAAGTTTGCAAGGTCTCATCAAAATCTGCAACATAGAAATTATTTACTCGGGGTGCTAGGGTACAACCCTGTTTTAATCCAACATTAGTAGGTATTATGTCAGTTAAAAATCCTTCCTGGTTTAATCTAAATCGAGATGAAGTGAAGTACAGTATATAATTCTTGAATGAAATATAAAACAGATTTATTTAAATACCATCTTTCTAATGTTTTCTTTTGGGTACGGCACAGAATATTCCACAATATCAAGTGTCACAGATAGCCTTAAAACCATACCAACTCCAAAGGTAACATTCTTGGAATGGGCTCTAAGGGCTGTGCCTTTCTCTTGTGTCTGGATGAAGCAAGGCCCTTCCTATCCCAGACATCCCTATTCCCCAGGTTAGTATCTAGTGCTTGTTAATTTTTATTATCTAAGTCCTACTTGCTGACAGTGAGGGCCCAAAGGGGTCAGCCTTCTTTAGCTAAACTTCCTTTTGGGACTTCGTAGGTGGATCCTACACTTTCCAATGGTTAGATAGAAGGGGAATGTGTTTTTGCCTCCAGACACTCAAGCCCCACCCTATCACCATTCATGTCCAGATAGTCCTCTCCCTATGTCTCGCGAAAACTGTAGACACACGTTACTACTCTTGTCTCCCCAAACCCACCTACTTTCTCTCCTCTCCTTTCCTTTCCCTTCCTGAGTCTTCCGCCTCTATTCCAATAATGGCTCTCTCTCACTCTCTCTACTTCTGTCTCTCTCTCACTCTCTGTCACCACAAAACCTAACTCCACCCTCTGGTATTACTCCTTCCTACTCGATCCCCTGCTACTCTCCCCCATCTACTCCAGTACCACTCTCCCCCATCCCCTATCCACTCTATTATAACTATCCACGCTCCACTACTGCACTCCCCTTCTTCTCCACCCCTCCTTCTACTAAGTCACCCTCCACTCACTCTCAACACATTCACGAACACTCTCACTCACCCACCTTACACAAACACTCACAACACAGTGCCACTTGATCTCACAACCAATGCCTCACCTTTTCTGGAAATTGGCGCCACACTCCTGTCCATCATCCTTCCTCCTTCTGGTCTCTTGGTCTGCCACTTCCTCCTCCACTGATCTCACCCTTACAACCACAACTTTCCTGTTTCCTATCCCCAGCTTTATCCCCCATGTCCCTCTCCCATTGGCCTGCTTATCTAGGCCCATCGCACCCTTTTATTCCCCGCTCTTGAGGTGTCACAGATACCATAAAATGAGCCTTTGTGCCTCAAGAGTCTGCGGTCCCAGGAAAATGGTGGTCCAGGTCAAGTTAGAAAATGACACTGTTCATGTTGGCGAACCACCTTTAAGGTAAGTTCTTGCATGTCTGTGCACTACACTTCAGAGAATCGCTCCACGCCAGCTACAGCAGTCCAGTCAGTATGTTTGATTACAGCTATTTGCTCATGGTTCGCTCTGGTGACAGCAGGCAACCGGTCACATTCCCTGTGGCCAAATAGGCTCTTTGCCGCTCCGTATAGCAGTTCCCTCTCTCCATATGCTTCGCTCTGAGCTTGTGACTGGAGTGGTTTAGCTGGAGTCTCGAATAGGCTTCACATTACTTGCAGTCTGCGCCAACCAGGTCTGAATGCTGTGGCCTGCAATAGAAATACTGGCTTTGGCTTCCACCATGGTAGGTCGCCTACCCCAGGTTGAGAGAGGATCCCATTCCATCTTGACAAGATCAGCTTATTGACCTTATCAAACAAGAAAAATATAAAAAAGAGCTTAAAAACAGTTTACGCAAGTGGATAATTATATACAAGGATTTAGGTTAATGGAAAGCCTTGAGTCAATGAATTTTGAATGGAGTGAACCCGATTTAATTTAGATTAACTTATTGTCATTGATTTATATTATTCAAAGTATGCTAATTACTGTCCATTATTAAATAGATTGTTTGAATATTTTGTTTTCTTCTTTCATCTCATCTAAAGAAAACCGTGTTCTCTGTAAATTGTAATTTACTTTGTTGTATCTGGGGACAATTCATTGCCCGATTTGGGTGTGCCTATTCGATATCCTATAGGTTTAAATAGTTTTAGCCTAGTCGGACAAGATTCCATGGATAAATTCAATGATTTCATCATCAATTATGCTTATTTCGAGTAAAAACTCATAAAACAGCAAATACAAAAATGTATTCATAGGTACACTTCCAAAATTTACATAAGGAGAATGTAAAAATGCATATATAGTTTTCCTCCTGTACCATGCTTGTCGCAAATATGACAGCACAGACCTTCCAGTCTCGAGTCTGCCCGTTATAACAACAGCAGCACAGGTTGCATTGGGAAAATTCAATTTCTCTATGAATCTGTTTCAAAGTTCTTGTGTGTTTAACAGAGTACATTGTGCAGAAAAAAACATACAATGAAGCAAATCGTCTTCCTGGGCTAAACATAATAAACGCTGTTTTTCCAAGAGTTTGCATTGCCAGGCTGCTATTATTGATCTGAGTGGTAAACAAGTGAATCTTGCTTCGGTTAAGATATTTCTCTCATAGGGATTATTAGCTCATAACAAATATTTCTATATGAATGAAGATGCAATAATCATATGTTTCCGGTTGGTGGGTTTCATTATTTCAGTTGCTTCACGTATTTCATAAAGGTAAGCAGACATCCGTGCTGTCAGTTGATTTACCGCAATATATGGTTGGAGCATTAAAATAGCTCATAGCGTTTATTTTTCCAAGGCAAGATATAACAGTATGTAACCAAGGAACACAATCCCCTCCCTTTTGTCCAATATAACCTGAATAATTAATTTTATTAATTTAGCCTTTGGGTACTGTTTAATTTGTCAATTTAATGTTTAAAGTGCAGACGTAGCTCAAGAGCAGCAGAGCGCAGAACAGAATGTGGGTAGCCAGCATTTAGGCTGTCAACTTTTAACCGTAGCGCAGTACTGTGAGGTCTGCACGTCGATACATGCCTCCATTGGAATTAGACCTTGGTCAGGCATTGTCAAAAGAGACATGTTTTGAGAGATTTGTGAAATTGGAAAACTGTGGGGGCATTCCGAGCGGACACCGGGATCGAGTTTCAGAGAGTGGGTGCATGACAAGAGAACAGTGGCGTCACTAGAAATCAGTATTAAGGAGGGGAGGGGGTAAAAATACAACATAGTGGGGTGGGGTGGTGGCCCACCAAATAAGGGTCAACAGGCCAAATTGGTTTAAGTATACTTATATTTTACTAATTTGGTTAATAAAAGCTTGTCATTAAGCATGTTCAGAGTAGGTTTAATGCAATAAAAGTTTTGCATCAAGTTTGATTGAGTGATTTGTTATTTATTATGCGCCTATACACCAGTGTTTCAAGGCACAACAAGGCAAGGGAGGGGGCAACAAGGAGGACAAGACAACGATCTTACTAGGCCTTGTGTCATTAAGATTGTGCAAGTGCACCCAGAGTTGGGTGGGTGGAGGGTAAAAGGAGAAGTGCACCCAGAGTAGTAGGACCCCGAGTTAAGTACTGGGGAGGTTTGAACTAGGAGGGGAAATCCCAACCCAGTGGTGCAAGGTTAGCCAGGAGGCAGTGCACGTAGGGCCAGGTGGCAAGAGCTGGGGGACTGGTCAGGGAAGAGCGGGGGTGGGGGAGCTGGTGTCTTGTAAGACTCAGAGGACAACCAGGCAGCCAACTTGAGGAGTTTTTGGAACTTATTTAGGTCCGGCTGAAGGCGGAGAGAGGCAGGGAGGCCATTCCAGAGGAGGCACCTACAGAGGAGAGAGTTCTACCACCCAATCTCTGCTGGGAGAAGTGACACACCCGCAGAGAGTTAGAAGTAGACGAGCGAAGGGCTCTAGGAGCAAGGTACTGTGAAACACTGTTTCACAACCTTTATCCCATACTCAGGCGGCCAGGGTAAGGCCATCGCTTTCGGATCCAGACCCTGCGAGTTGACGAGCGAGGGAGGATCACCTGGGTAGAGGGTCCTCAGGGAATGGGGGAGAAGTACCCAATGGTGAGACATGGTATCCCCCTTTTCCCACAACCCATCTCACCCCTATCCCTGCTTATTCTATGGGAAACTACAACTCCGATAATTCCTCCTCATTCTATCTTGACAAAAGTAATGCACCAAAGAAGATGATGAATGAGGCTAGAGAGATTACCTCCCCCGATTTACATTCAGGCGCATATCTCTAACAATTTACACCTGCCACTTATTAGTACCCTCTAGGAGGATAAACCGTGGTGCGCACAGGCACACTTTGAGCGAGGCTGGGTACGTGAAGGAGCAGCTCTGGCAAGGCCGATGAAGACCGGACGGTGGAAGCTGGAAGGCCAATGGGCTGGTCAACAGTTGAGAGGATCAAGAGAAATCTAGGCAAGCCATTTCCATGCTTTCGGAAAGCTGTGAGTGTTTGAAAAGCAATGTCAAGAGAGCAGATGAAAGAAACCTTTGGGGTGCTAGAAAGCGACCTGCAATGCTCCCGGGTGAACGGTGGAGTTGGGGAGGAGCAGAGGAGGCATTGGTAACGGCCTTGAGCTGCAAGAAAAGAGGAAAGACATCCAATTAACACGACCAGTGATTTATCGAGGGGAACAAAAGTCTGATTGATGTCAAAGTGAAAGTGACTAAGTCTGCAAGTTGATGGTTACGTGTGTGCCGATAAAACACAACTGAAGAGAAGCATTGTTTAAAGAAAAAGAAACAAAGTAGCAGAGTGGTCGTGCGAGGGGAAAATAGACTTTCAAAGGTCTCTGTGAAATGTTATGAATAATTATGAAAGATATTACAGTGGAGATCAAAGGAAAGAAAGTTGAACAAGTGCAAGATTAAAGATTTGAACTGTGAATATGCCAAGAGGGCAAAAGCAAATTATAAGAACTTTGGGAAAAGGCCAGAAAGGTTAGTGAAAGAGAATAAGAACTACAGGTATCAAAAGGCGTGGTGCTGCAAGAGAAGATTGTGAATTGACCAATTGTTGAAAAGAGAGGTCAAAGTGGTTATGCAAAGGTCTATGGAAATTGCTTGCCGTTTCAAAAGTCTACAACAGTGAAAAATATACTTTGGATATAATGTGGGGAAGGGAACCCCCACAAAGGAAAGAGGCTTGAGCCCGGCAGAGGAAAGCCTGTGCAGAACTGTGTGAAATTGAGAAACATGTGAACTGAGTATTGATGGCAAGGTGGGCTAAACCAAAAGAAGGTGATTGATCTATCGGAAATAGGAAGCCTAAGATTGAACTGTTGAAAGTCTACTAGTAAGCCAAAGTCTGCAAGATTGAGAGAACTGCGCCATCCAACTATCTTTTTGTTTTTCTTAAAAGACTCTCTAGACCACGTGGGGTTGAACCTGGGGAAGGGAGCAGGTACTGAAGCCATTCTGACATTTGTTTATGAGACACTATTTTCCTTTTGTAATCCCTTCACACATTTTGTTATTCTGAGAAGGAAATAAAGGTTAGGTTTTCTTGGTATAGGCCTTTTAATTTTGACCAGACTGACTTGGACGTATTTGTAATTGTTTAATGATCAAGATTACTCCCCTTTTAGAGTTCGAGCCCGTGAGGAATTCTACCATCCCAAGCAAATCATTGAATAAAGGTTTTCAAAACTTGTATCCATTGTGTCTGTGTCGAATGCTCGATACCATGCCTTCATCACAGTACTTAGGAAGAGATAGTTCAAGGTCGTAAGGGCCACTGCTCCACAAAGCCTTGTGGATCATGCAGAGGTTCTTCAACTTGATCCTTGCAGCCACCAGGAGCGGTGGAGGGATTTCAGGGCTGGAGAGATGCGGTCCCTGGGCTTGAGGCCAAGGATAAGTCTTGCAGTCCTGTTCTGGATGAGTCTAAGTGAGTGAAGTGTAGAGGTAGGCAGATTGAAACATTTATTTTATTTATTCGTATCTTTAAAGTGCACGCTCAGCCCGTGGCCATCGTGGCATTGTTACATATAAGCATTTGGCTGGTTACAGAAGGAAGGGTGTTAAGTTTACAGGCATTTTGATTTGCGGTATCATGTTTTAGATAACAAACATTTGCAAGGCATTTAGATTAACAGTATCATGTTTTTGTTACATACATAAGACATCAGGAAATATGTGTTGTTCATGTCGGATGGGGGGGTGGGAGGTGGTTGTGTGAAGAGCATGGTTTTGAGGGATTTCCGAAAGGAAAGCAGCGAGGGTTCCGCTCTGAGAGAGTTAGGGAGGTTGTTCCAGAGCTTAGGTGCTACGTGTGGGAAGCCGATGCCGCCAGCTTTCGCTCTTCTTATGGTGGGAACTCGGAGTTGGTTGTCATGGGGGGTTCTTATGGGACGAATTGAGGATTTCCTGATGATGTTTTCTGCTAGGTAGGAGGGAGCGGTGTGGTTGATGCATTTGTGTGTAAGGGAGAGTACTTTGAAGTTAATTCTTTCTTTAACTGGGAGCCAGTGAGCATTTCTTCTGGCCTGCAACACATGATCGAATTTGGGGATGTGCAGGGCAGCTCGGAGCGCATTGTTTTGCACTGTTTGGAGCTTGTTTAGATTTTTAGTTGAAGTGCCGGCTAAGAGGACGTTGCAATAGTCTAGCCTGGCTCCTATGGTGGCTCTAGCGATGGAGAGGCAGTTGGGAGTGGTAAGATAGGGTTTTATGGCGAAGATGAGTTTGGTGGTCAGTGCGGAGGAGAAGGAGATGACGTTGACTTGTCTCGTCATGGAGAGAGTAGCGTCTAAGTATACTCCTAGGGTGTTCACAGCAGTGGAGACAGTTATGTTGGTGTTGTCGATGGTTATGTGTGAGTAGTCTTGGCTGAGCTTGGAAAGGATTTCGCTGGGGGCCAGGATGATGATCTCTGTTTTGTCTCCATTAAGGCAGAGGCCATTGATCACCATCCATGCTTGGATCCTGGAGTAAATGTTAAGGAGGGCTTCTGTGTCTCGGGCATAGTCTCCAGTGAGGGGGAGGAGGACTTGTGTGCCATCGGCATAGTTTGTGTAAGCTATGCCGAGGGAGTCCAGTAGGTCGAAGAGGGGTTTAGTGAAGAGGTTGTATAAAGTCGGTGCAGTGCAAGACCCTTGTGGGATTCCACAGCTTATGGTGGTCGGAGGAGCATTGGCTTGGTCAGAATACACCTTCATGGCTCGACCTTCTAGAAAGGAGGTGATCCAAGAGGTTGCTTTAAGGGAGAAGTGTGCTGCATTGAAAAGGTGAGATGTGAGGATGTCATGGTCTACTAAGTCAAATGCTGCAGAGAGGTCGAGTAGCAGAAGGAAAACAGGTTTGCCTGTGTCCATTATTTTGGTGATTTGATTTTTTAAATCTAGTAGGGCAGTTTCGGTCCCATGGCCTTTGCGAAAGCCCGATTGTCTTCTGCCTAGGATAGCATGGGTCTCTATGTATTGCTGAATTTGGTTGTGGGCTGCTTTATCGAGGATTTTGAGGAGGAAGGGGACGGTGGTGATGGGGTGATAGTTGCTGGGGGAGGTGGGATCTAAGGAGGTTTTTTTTAAGAGGGGGCGAACCCAGGCTTCTTTTAGGCACTGAGGTACGGTTCCTGAGGAGAAGGAAGCATTGATGAAAGCTGTGATGATGGGGGTGAGGGCTTGTGAGCACTCTTTGATGATAGTGGGAGGGCATATGTCCCCCTTGCAAGGGGAGGGTTTGATGTTTTTGACTAGAGCGGCGGTTTCTAGTTCTGTGACTTCTCTGAAGGCAAAGAGGGGTGTTTGCGGGTGAGGATTGTGAGGGGGGAGAGAGAGAGAGGCGTGGCGGAGGTATTGAGTGCTTTACGTTGGGATGCAATTTTGTCTTGAAGCGTTTTGACTTTATTTAGGAGGGCTGTCTGGATGCCTGTGCACCAAGCTTCATCCTTGATGATTTCGAGTGGGCTGGACTCGGGAGTGGTGAGCTCTTTAAAGATAGAGAATATTTCTCTGGTTTTGGAGCTGGACTTGGTTATTCTTTGATTGTATGATTCGGATTTAGCTTTGAAGATGGCCTTTTTGTAGGTCTGTGAGATTTCTTTGAACTCGTTGAGAGAGGATTGGTTGGGCGTGGATTGCCAGTTGTTTAGGGCTTTGCGCTTCAAGGTGCGCAAGACAGATAGTTCTTCTGAGAACCAAGAGTTGGAGTGCATGGATTTTTTTCCTTTTTTGTCTTTCAGCGGAGCGATAGAGTCAATGGCTTGGGCGAGGGCGTTGTTGTAGATGTTAGCGAGCGAGGTGGGGTCTTGGATGAAGGAATGCTTGAGTTCAGGGATATCAAGAAGAGGGGAGAGATTGGTCGCTGTGAGCTTTTTGGAGCTTCTGACTTTGGCGAGGGGTGCATAAGTAAGGGTTTTACGGGTGGGTGTGGTGGGGATGGAGAATTGGATGAGATGGTGATCTGTCCAGGGGAGGGGTGAGATGGAGGTGATGGATGATGAACAGTTATGATCTGCTACCCAGTCGATGGACCGGCCTTTGCAGTGAGTAGGTTTGTTGATTTTGTGGATGAATCCCATGTTGGAAAGATCGTCGGCCAGGTGTGTGGCAGCTTTGTCCTTAGGGTCATCTAGGCCAAGGTTCAGGTCACCAAGTAGAATGGTTTTGGTGGAGCTTTTCAGGTTGTTACTAATGATTTGGAGGAGATGCTTTTGGATGTCCGAGGGAGAGCCTGGTGGTCTGTATGTGACTAGGAGGTTGATGGTGCAATTAGGGGAGAGAGCTAGTTTGGCATAGATAAGATCAGTGTTGTTGTGCCAGTGTTGGTGTAACGCTCACCTGATTCCCACTGAGGCGCCGACCTGTTCTGGACTGCTGTGACCTCTTCTAAGGGGATGTGCAGGACTCGGAAGACGGACTGGACCGGACCCCCAAACCTCGCCTGTCTGGCCCGTAGAAGAATCCTTCTGTAGATGGAAAAGGGGATTAACTGTCTGTTGGATAATGTGTTGGATTCCCCCCTTCCCCCTCTCACACTCCTCGAACCCCCTCCGCGATTCACGTAGAGTCTCACCTTAAGAGTCTGAAAGGATGAGCTCTCCATCCTGCTTCCGATGCAGGGGCGCGTTGATTTCCAGTTACTTCACTGGATCTCGGGTTTGGTGAGTATTCAACTCCACTTGACTTTATGAGGCCATAAGTATTCAGTAGCAAAAGTTCAAGCCTTAATTGTCCGCTGTCCTTTTCTCTATTTCAGATGCAGGATGAAGAATCCGCGTAGAGGAATGGATTCGCCGAAGGTAAACTCTGGTGAGTCTTTTTGATGGATGGTTCCCTTAGCGGTCTTTCTTTCACCCACTAATGCGTGTGTCTTTTTCCCCTTAGGGGCCGGGGTACGGAAGTGCCAAAGAAGCGGTGCCGACCCGAGGTGAGGAAAGATTGTCCCAACAATAATCAGGTAAGTCTTAAGGTGGAAGAATCAGGCCTTCCTCAATCTGTTCCTTCGCTCACCTTTGTTTTGTCTCTTTTTCTCCTTAGGCGCTGAAAGGGGGCGGATGGTGCCAATGGTCGCTGAAGAGCCCGTGGGCGCCTCGTGAAGGTGAGTGGAACGCGGCGCTGCAGCGAGCGATGCGATGCGCTACTAAAAATAATGTCTTTTCTCAGGATCGTCGGAGTGATGGTTCCGGACTCCGGATGGAGGTAGGTAAAGTTCAATTATTCACCTTTCTCTCCTTTCCTTCCTTTTCAGGTGTTCCAGGTTGCAGGCGGGCGTGGCTGGAGCCAGGATGCAGGAGCAGACACGGTGAGCGTCCAGCTGCTAGATGCAGAACAACGCGAAGCGTGAGCTGCTGTCTGGGCGTGGTTTAAATAGCCCCCCAAAGTAGTTCCGGGTAAGTATTCTTCCTCAGCCATGCCCGAGTGGTAAAATAGTCCCATAGGTAAAATAGTCCCTTTCAGACCTCAAGGAGGTCTGGATCCGGCAGCATGGTCTGCATCAGGTAAGTCCATCCAAGCACTCCCATAATGAGCCTGGCGCCTATGGTGCCAGGACTGATGCCTTCTATGAGCCTGGCGCCAAAGGCGCCAGGACAATGACCAAAGAGCCCCTATAAGGGGTTGCTGGGTCCCTCCCTGGGGACATGATGTCTGCTTTCAGGGACGCTGGGCCTGAACTGGCTCCCCGGGAGTAGGCATCATGACAGCACTCTCCCCCAAGGCCCCTCCCAAGATTGTTCCCTCCGGGGGTTTTGGTTTGTTTGGGAAGATCCGGTGGAATTTCTTAATTAATCGAGGTGCATGTACATGGTCACTGGGTTCCCACGACCTCTCCTGAGGCCCGTATCCCTTCCAAACGATTGGATAGAAAAGTTTTGACCTTAACATCTTTGAATCTAAAATGTTCTTCACCTCGAATTCAGGTTCTCCATCTATTTGAATGGGTTCTGGAGGCTTGATTAGTCTGGTTCCAGGTTGCACTGGTTTCAAAAGTGACACATGAAAAACAGGGTGAATTCGCATATTAGCTGGTAAATCAAGTTTAACGGCCACTGGATTGATTATGGCCGTAATGGAGTAAGGCCCCAGATATTTTGGATTAAAGGTTCGAGGTCCCTTGAGCGATAAGTGCCTGGTAGCCAGCCATACTTGGTCCCCAATCTGGTACTGAGGTGCTTCACTCCAATGCAGGTCAGCATTCTTCTTGTATTTTCTCTTGGCTTGTTGTAAATGTGTAGTTGCTTCTTTGAAGGCTTGGGTAATTGTAGAATGCAGATGGTCCACTGCGGGCATTCCGAGGCCTTGAGGCGAGTCGAGGTCTGAGGTTCGAGGGTGATGCCCATATAAAGTATAAAAAGGACTTTGCCCAGTTCCAGAGTGTACCGAGTTATTATATGCATATTCGGCTATCCAAAGAATGTCTTTCCAGTTACTTTCAGATTGCTGCAACATACACCGTAAATATTGCTCAAGGGTCTGATTCGTTCTCTCTGACCATCGGTCTGAGGGTGGTGACTAGTTGATAATCTTACATCGATGTGTGCCAATTGACAACATCTACGCCAAAAGTGGGAAATGAATTGGCTTCCCCGGTCTGAGATTAGTACAGACGGGAATCCATGTAAACGAACAATATTTTCAAGGAATTCTTTGGCTAGAACCGAAGCTGAAGGTAAACCTTTCAATGGAATGAAGTGGGCCATTTTGGAAAATAAATCCACAATAACAAGAATAGTGTTATATCCTGAACAAGGAGGTAAGTCCGTAATAAAATCCAATGACAGGGTGTGCCAAGGTGCTGGCGGAATGTCTAAAGGTTGAAGGAGACCGGCTGGTCTTTTCTTTTGGCCTTTATTTTGGGCGCAAACACCACAGGACATCACAAATTATTTAACATCTTTTCGCCAAGAAGGCCACCAGAATTGTCGTTTCACCTTTTCTTCCGTCTTGGCAATACCGGGGTGCCCCTCTATTAGTGTATCATGATAACGAGAAATAACGAGCTCTTGTAACTCCTTGTGTGGCAGAAATAAGCGCCCTTGGAAATAAGGTAAATCATTATTTATAGTAAAGTCAGATCCCTTTTGTACCCAATCCTGTAAGTCTGTAGGGTCCAGGAGTTGTTTAACTCTAGCTTGAATGTCTTCATGCGTTTGTAAAGAAGTCATGCCCAAAATTCTCTGTTCGGGAATTATCGGTACAGGTTCTGAGTAAGTATCAGTTTCTCCCATTCCTATTCGGGATAGAGCGTCCGCTTTGCCATTCTTACAGCCAGGACGGTAGGTGATTACAAAATCGAATTCCGCAAAAAACAAAGCCCAACGGAGCTGTCGAGATGACTGAGCCTTGGCGGTCTTTAAATACTGTAAGTTCCGGTGGTCGGTGATCACCGTGATGGTATGTCTAGCGCCAAGAAGATAATGCCACCAGGCTTTAAAGGCGGATTTAATGGCTAACAGTTCTTTGTCAGTGATTGCGTAGTTAACCTCGGGTGCCGAGAATTTTCTGGACCAAAATGCAACGGGATGCAGTTGGTTAGTTTCGGGATCTCTTTGGGACAGGACAGCTCCCATGGCTAGGCTGGATGCGTCAGTTTAGAAGACATAAGGGAGATCTGGGGGCGGGTGCTTCAATACAGGTGCGGAGGTAAACTTAGCTTTTAGTTCCTGAAAGGCCTGCTCGGCTTCTTCAGACCATTCGAAACGTTTATTTTTCCTTAAGAGCGCAGTGATGGGTTGAACCACACGAGAAAATTCCAGGATAAACCTGCGATAAAAATTGGCAAAGCCAAGCATGCTTTGAACACCTTTCACGGAGCTAGGCGATGGCCATTTGAGGATAGCATCCACTTTTCGTGAGTCCATGCGGACTCCTTTAGGTGTCAGGATGAAACCAAGAAACTCGACTTCTGTGGCATGGAAAACACATTTTTCAAGTTTAGCAAATAGTTTGTGTTGGCGCAATTTCTCGAGAACTGCTCTGACATGTTTTCTATGATCAGATTCCGAAGAGGAGTACACAAGAATGTCATCGATATATACGACAACACAAACGTCGATGAGTTCCCGAAAGACATCGTTCATGAAGTATTGGAAGGCAGCCGGTGCATTGCACAATCCGAAAGGCATCACCTGGTACTCGAATAGCCCATATTTGGTGCGGAAGGCAGTTTTCCATTCATCGCCTTCCTTTACTCGCACCAGATGGTAAGCACCCCAGAGATCTAACTTGGTGTATATGCAGGCATCCTTCACCTGGTCAAGGAGTTCAGGGATCAGAGGCAAAGGGTATCGGTTTTTAACAGTTATCTGGTTCAATGCGCGGTAGTCAATACAAGTTCTGAGGTCGCCTTCTTTTTTAGGCACGAAGAATAAAGCCGAGGATACAGGAGACTTAGACGGGCGAATAAAACCATTGGCTAGGTACTGATCTAGATATTGTCGTAAATGAAGATTCTCGGGTTCGGTAAGGGCATAGATCCTGCTGCAAGGGGGTTGTGCACCGGGCAATAGATCGATCTGGCAATTGTACGACCTGTGAGGCGGTAGAGTGTTGGCCTGTTCCTTTTGGAAGACGTCTTGAAATTCTTGGTATTCTGGCAGTATTTGCAAAATGACAGGGGTTACTGTAGCTAGGCCAATATTTGGATTACTTGGATAACAGGTTTGTGCACAATCTGGAAAGGTTATCCTCTTTGCTCGCCAGTCAATTCGAGGATTATGTGTTTCCAACCAAGGGATTCCTAGAATTACTTGAAATTGCGGAGCCTTGATTACATCAAACACAATTGCCTCCCGATGTCCGTCTTGACCCAACAATGTCAGTTCAGTAGTGGAGTGTGTTACCGGCCCAGAGGCGATTTCGGTTCCATCCACTGTGGTGATGACATCCTTACTGGTTTTAGGGCAAAGAGGGAGGTTGATCCTGGAAGCCAATTCATGATCCAAATAGTTTCCAATAGCCACACTATCGATGTATGCCTTAATGGCATGTAACCGCCCAGGCTGCTTCGGATTTACGAGGACCATTGGCATGATGAAATGCGAGGTCAGAGAGTTAGTTTTTAAGCTCGGCAAGCGGACCCCTACGCTTGTCGGGCGTGGTCGTTTCCCGACTCAGATTCCATCAGGTTTTTATCAGCGACTCCTACCGCCTTCTTAGACGGTTTTATAGGGCAATCTCGTAAAAAGTGTCCAGAAGCCCCACAATAAAGGCATAGTTGCTTTTGCCGTCTTCGTTCACGCTCTTTTTGAGTTAAAGGTCCTTTAACCCCTCCAATTTGCATAGGTTCAGTAACTTCGGCACCTTTGGGGTTAACATGGGTTTTGACCAAAACCCGGGTCTCAAACTTGGACCGATCTGCATTTCTGTTTTGAAGTCTGTGATCTATTTGGACCACCAAGTCTATATATTCAGAGCAGTCTTGGGGTGGATTTACGACCTGGGCCAGGACATCCTTAAGTTCTCCACGTAGACCTCGATGGAATAACGTGATTCTTTTATCCTCCGGCCATCCAGTCTCCACAATTAACCTATTGAAGGTCGCGATATAGGCTAAGAGGTCCAGGTCGTAGGGATAGAAGCTCGTTGTCCGGGGCCTGTCCCTGAGAATGCCGCGCAAAAAGTCTTTCCATGCTTGTCTGGAAGGCTTGAAAGTTCCGAAGAATTGGGTCATCTTGAGTAACCAGTGGAACTGACCAATCCGCAGCACAGCCGCTGAGGTATGATAGTACAAAAGCGACCTTGGTTTGGTCGTTAGGGAAGGCCCCAGGTCTGCAGAGGAAGTGCAATCGGCATTGATTCATGAATACGGCGAACCTTTTGGGGTCCCCGGCAAAACGTTCCGGTGGGGCCAGTGGCATATTTCCAGGTAGATTAATTTGCACAGGGTTATTTGAAACCACTGGGGCGGAATTACCCCCAGAACCTGGTAGAGGAGTTTGACCAGCCTGGCCTTGTAATAGCTGTTTGGCAAGATCATCAGTTCGTTCTTTAGATACAATTAACTCTCTCCTGAGGACATTCGTCTCCTGGCGAGCGGAATGAACTTCAGCCCGTAATTCCCCCAATAGCTGGGCCAGCTGGTCTGTCTCGGAAGTCTCCATAACGCCCGGGTGGGAAATTGTAGGTAGGCTTCGCGTTCTGTAACGCTCACCTGATTCCCACGGAGGCGCCGACCTGTTCTGGACTGCTGTGACCTCTTCTAAGGGGATGTGCAGGACTCGGAAGACGGACTGGACCGGACCCCCAAACCTCGCCTGTCTGGCCCGTAGAAGAATCCTTCTGTAGATGGAAAAGGGGATTAACTGTCTGTTGGGTAATGTGTTGGATTCCCCCCTTCCCCCTCTCACACTCCTCGAACCCCCTCCGCGATTCCCGTAGAGTCTCACCTTAGAGCCTGAAAGGACGAGCTCTCCATCCTGCTTCCGATGCAGGGGCGCGTTGATTTCCAGTTACTTCATTGGATCTCGGGTTTGGTGAGTATTCAACTCCGCTTGACTTTATGAGGCCGTAAGTATTCAGTAGCAAAAGTTCAAGCCTTAATTGTCCGTTGTCCTTTTCTCTATTTCAGATGCAGGATGAAGAATCCGCGTAGAGGAATGGACTCACCGAAGGTAAACACAGGTGAGTCTTTTTGATGGATGGTTCCCTTAGCGGTCTTGCTTTCACCCACTAATGCGTGTGTCTTTTTCCCCTTAGGGGCCGGGGTACGGAAGTGCCAAAGAAGCGGTGCCGACCCGAGGTGAGGAAAGATTGTCCCAACAATAATCAGGTAAGTCTTAAGGTGGAAGAATCAGGCCTTCCTCTATCTGTTCCTTCGCTCACCTTTGTTTTTTGTCTCTTTTTCCCCTTAGGGGCCGGGGTACGGCAGTACCAAAGTAGCGGCGCCGACCCGAGGTGAGGAAAGATTGTCCCAACAATAATCAGGTAAGTCTTAAGGTGGAAGAATCAGGCCTGCCTCGATCTGTTCCTTCGCTCACCTTTGTTTTTTGTCTCTTTTTTCCCTTAGGGGCCAGGGTACGGCAGTACCAAAGTAGCGGCGCCGACCTGAGGTGTGGAAAGATTGTCCCAACAATAATCCGGTAAGTCTTAAGGTGGAAGAATCAGGCCTTCCTCAATCTGTTCCTTCGCTCACCTTTGTTTTGTCTCTTTTTCTCCTTAGGCGCTGAAAGGCGACGGATGGTGCCAATAGTCGCTGAAGAGCCCGAGGGCGCCTCGTGAAGGTGAGTGGAACGCGGCGCTGCAGCGAGCGATGCAATGCGCTTCTAAAAATAATGTCTTTTCTCAGGATCGTCGGAGTGATGGTTCCGGACTGCGGATGGAGGTAGGTAAAATTCAATTATTCACCTTTCTCTCCTTTCCTTCCTTTTCAGGTGTTCCAGGCGGGCGTGGCTGGAGCCAGGATGCAGGAGCAGACACGGTGAGCGTCCAGCTGCTAGATGCAGAACAACGCGAAGCGTGAGCTGCTGTCTGGGTGTGGTTTAAATAGCCCCCCAAAGTAGTTCCGGGTAAGTATTCTTCCTCAGCCACGCCCGAGTGGTAAAATAGTCCCATAGGTAAAATAGTCCCTTTTAGACCTCAAGGAGGTCTGGATCCGGCAGCATGGTCTGCATCAGGTAAATCCATCCAAGCACTCCCATAATGAGCCTGGCGCCTATGGTGCCAGGTCTGATGCCTTCTATGAGCCTGGCGCCAAAGGCGCCAGGACAATGTCCAAAGAGCCCCTATAAGGGGTTGCTGGGTCCCTCCCTGGGGAGATGATGTCTGCTTTCGGGGACGCTGGGCCTGAACTGGCTCCCCGGGAGTAGGCATCATGACAGTTGGTGACACTGCCTAATGGCAAGTGAATTTCTATGGATGAGGGTGACGCCCCCACCTTTAGAAGTTTTGCGGTCCGGCCTAAGGATGGTGTAATCTTGAAGGAGAGCAAGGTGTATGGATGGGTTGGTTGCCTCATGGAGCCAAGTTTCGGATACTGCTAATATGTCTAGTTTGTGGGTAGTGATGAGGTCATTGATCTCTATGGTATGGGCATGGACGGAGCGTGCATTAATGAGTGCACATTTTAGGATGCGGTTGGTAGGTGGTGGGTTCGGTGGGAGTGAGGTGGTGGGAGCACTTGTGAGTGATGGAGGGAGGGTTGCATGTTTGAGCACATGTAGGTGGTGGGTGTGTGCGTGGACTGGAGGGTGTGAGCGTAAAGATGTTATGTGGGTGCGATAGCTGAGCTTTTGGTTCCTACTGTAGGTAGACGGTGGGGAGCTGCAGAGCAAAAATGAGGGTTTCGTGCAGGTTCTTAGTCTGTAGCACCTAAGGTGGTGTTCAGGGGGGTTGGTAATGCAGTGTTTGAGAGTGGTGTGTGGTGAAGTGAATAGGGAGGAGAGAGGCATGGCGGAGGATGGAGGCGAGAGGTCTGGGTAGGCAGGGAGCAAGCTGCAGATGGCCCAGAGAGAGAGTAATGAGCAAGATAGAGGAGGAGGAGAGGAGGGGAGTGGGCGCTGTGAGGTGGGTGGCAGGGGGATGCATTAGAGCACTGAGCTGGATGGTGCTATGCGGTATAGTGCAGTGCTAGGGGCCGGTCGTGATGGGTGTAGTGGCCGTGGTAGGGCAGGCAGCTAGGGGCTGGTGGTGGGGTGCGTAGTGGCAAGGCCGCTAGAGGCTGGCAGGAGAACACAATGGCAATAGCAACACAGTGGCAAGGCCGCTAGAGGCTGGCAGGAGAGCACAATGGCAATAGCAACACAGTGGCAAGGCCGCTAGAGGCTGGCAGGAGAACACAATGGCATTAGCAACACAGTGGCAAGGCCGCTAGAGGCTGGCAGGAGAACACAATGGCAATAGCAACACAGTGGCAAGGCCGCTAGAGGCTGGCAGGAGAACACAATAATTGAATTCCGTGAGAATAACTGCCTGGATGCCCTGTCCTAGGTGAGGTTCTCTTGTTTCAATACTGCAAGGAGAGTCACTGTCATTATTGCAGTGGTTGTGTCTTGTGTGAGGTGCATTTGCACCAGCCCTGCATTGCAGATCCGGATAATTAGGTTAATGGTTTTTCTGAATTTTCTCAACCTGCTGATTACGTGAGGAATCAAGGGGACTGGAGGAAACGCATAAATAAGTGGAAATACCCAGTCTACTACGAACGCATCCCCTAGAGCTCCTCTAGGGGGAAATTCCCTTGAGCAATACAGTTCGCACTTCCGGTTGGCCCCGGTAGCGAACAGATCCACTTGAGGGGTTCCTCAAAGAGCGAAGATCTCTTGAAGGTCTTCCTGAGCTAGCTCCCATTCGTGGGAGACTGTGCTCTGCCTGCTCAGAGCGTCTGGCACCGTGTTTAGCTCTCCGGCGAGTTGAACTGCCGACAGAGAGATTCCTTCTTGCATTGCCCAGAACCAGAGCTGCATTGCCTCTCTGCACAGTGGAAGTGATCCTATGCCTCCTCTTTTGTTGAGGTAGTACATGGCCACTGTGTTGTCCATTATTATCAGGACATTCTTTCCCTGTATAGAGGGCAGAAAAGCCTTCAGCGCTAGTCTGATTGCTCTCAAAAGGTTGATTTGTAGTTTCGACTCCGATGGAGACCAACGACCGCTGATTGTCAGATTGTTGGTGTGGGCTCCCCAACCCGTGAGTGAGACGTGCGTCACTACCGTTATCTCCGGCCATGGTTGCCAAAAGTTTCCCCCTTGAGGATATTCTCCTTGCAAGCCCACCATAGGAGATCTTGAGCCACTTTGGTCAGGACTTGTAGAAGATCTGACATCTCCCTGAAAACTGAGACCATTGAGTCCTGAGGGCCCACTGAAGGGATCTCATCCTCAATCTGGCCTCTGGCACCAGAAAAATGCAGGATGTCATGAGGCCTAGCGACCTTAGAAAGTCGAAAGCCGGTAGAAGTTGGGGATTTTGAAACTTGATTACCATCTGCAGAATGTGGTGAGCTCTCTCCTCGGGAGGCGAAGCTTTCCCCGAGGAAGTGTCCAGGATTGCTCCGATGAATTGGAGTTTTTGCCTTGGAATCATTTGTGACTTCTTGTAATTGAGGGAGAAACCCAGACTTTGTGAGAAGTGGCAGGTCAAGGCCAGATGCTCCTGGGCTCGTTCAGATGAACTTGCCCTGATTAGCCAATCGTCCAGATAAGGGTAGACGTGAATCCCCCTTCTTCTGATATTCGCTGCCACCAGCGCCATCAGTGTGGTGAAAACCTTCAGGGCAGAGGTCAGCCCAAATGGTAGAACCCAAAACTGAAAATGAGAACCACGAATTGCGAACCTCAGGTACTTTCTGTGCTTGAGGTTGGATTGGCACATGAAAGTAAGCATCCTGAAGGTCCAATGAAACCAGCCAGTCCTGAAGCTGAAGAGCCTGAAGGATCTGAGAAAGGGTCACCATCTTGAACTTGTCCTTCCTGAGGAACTTGTTCAAGCTTCCCAAGTCCAAGATGGGTCTCAATCATCCGTCCTTTTTGGGGGAGGAGAAAATAGGGGGAGTACCAGTCCTTGTTCCTCTCCGCTACAGGTACATGTTCTATTGCACCTTTCTCTAGCAGGGTTAAAATCTCCTGCACAAGCAGGGGGTCTGGAGTCTTTACAGAATTGGCTCCCCATGGATGACTTTGAGGTCTTTGACCATGGGTCACTATCTCTAGTGCCCAGGCATCGGACGTAATACCCTGTCATTCGTCCAGATACCGAGTGGTTCTGCCTCCCACCGGGGTTTTGTGGGTTAAGACCTCAAAGTGGCTTTGCAGCAGTGGCTGATGAGGTAGTAGCCGCTGCTGTGTCTGATCTAGCACCTCTCCCTTTTCCACCACGAAAGGGTTTTCTCTGTTGGCCTCTCCGACTGGCCTGCCCTCTCCCTTTTCCAAAAGAGGAATAGAAGCGAAAAGGGCGACTCTTCCAGGGAGATGAGCCTGTGTTAAGAGTGTTGCTGAGGTTGTCTTATAGCGGCGCTGAGTGATTTCGCTGCCGCTTTCGAGGTCAGCAGCTTCTCCAAGCTCTTGTCTGCCTTGCTGCCAAACAACCTCAAGCCATCAAAAGGCCTGAGATGTCTAAGAATGTTTTGGAATTTGTAGCCTCATGTGCCGTTTGCGCCCAATGTAAGGTCGTTCCGTAGAAACCCATCGGCTTATTACAACCAATGCCGATTCATGAAGAACCTTGGGTCACGGTCTCAATGGACTTCATAGTCGACGTACTTGTGATCATGGTTATGACACTGTTTGGGTCGTTGTCGACTATTTTACTAAGACGGACAAACGGAGAGGTTAAATGCTACTCTGGAGCAATACCTAAGAAGCCTTACTTTACAACATCAAGATTCCTGGTTGTCTTTGCTAGACATGGCAGAGTTCACCTACAACAACTCAATCCATACTTCCACAGGAACGTCACGATTTTTTGCAATGTATGGGTGGCATCCATGCACTCTTCCCATTCAACCGGTCCCGTCTTCCTCCAGCCCTGCTGCCAGTGAGTGTGTACGTGATCTGGCCAGGATTCGAGATAATGTTTCCTCTCAACTACAGAAAGCCAAGGTACAGCAAAAAAGCACAGGCAGATGCTCATAGGTCTCCAGCACCCACATATAAGGTGGGCTCCAGGGTTTGGTTGGTGACTCGGATTCTACGTATTCCGGGACGTCGTTTCCTTCTCCCACGTTTTGTTGGCCCTATTCGAGTTGCTGCTATCATTAACCCTGTAGCGGTACGTTTGGACCTACCGGATAATTGGCATATCCATCCGTTCTTTCATGTATCCTTATTGAAACCTTGCCTTCCTTCCACTATATTGCCCTTGCACCCTTCTCCGACTGATGTACAAGGATCCGATGAATACGAACTGAGCCGCATCCTGGGTACTAGGGTACGTAGCGGGGTTCAGCTTTACTTAGTGGATTGGAAGGGTTACAGTCCAGAGGACAGGACATGGGAACCTGCACATAACATTCACGTTCCTCTATTGATTGCCAACATCTGGTCCAAAAGAGGGAGGCTTCCTTTGAGGTGGGGAACTGTCAGGATAAGCTCGAGAAAGCAAGTATTACAGACCTCAAAGAAACATCCTCTCTGCATTAAAAAGCCTCGAACCACTCGTCCGAGCGTCCCGCAAAATGCATTTCTTTGGTTTCGCATTCATTGTCCCAGAACACACGCCGCGAGGTTGCCATGGCGACTATGGCATCCTCTCCACGCTCACAACGTTGTCATGCCTCGGAGAGGAGGAGCCAAGCGAGCTCGCGGCCACCCGTTATAATGCTTCCGGGTTGTTGCACTCGCTGCTTCTGATTTGTTTTGAATCGTGGCTAGCGTTTTTGTGCCTGTTTAGTGTTTCTGCATTTTGGTCCTTCTTGATCGCGTCCTTCCCTTCCTTGTTACAGACCCCCCTGGTATTTGACCATGGCTCGTGCCTTTTGATCTGTCTTTGTCTCGTGATTACCAGACCTGGTATTGCCCGCACGCTGATGACCATTCTACTGCCTCAAAAATGTAACTCATTTGATCTGCTGCTAACAGACCTTGGAACGTTTGACCTTTCTATCCTGTCTAGTCCAAAGAACTTCACAAATTCTATTCACTGCGCTTTACCTCATACGCGTGGGATTGCCAGTTCTTTCAGGAAAACTGCAATTTGTAATGACACAGGATTACAGCATTCGTCTCCTCCTCGTCCTGGCATTAATCATTGTAGCAAGTCATCTATACCTCGCTCCAAGCTGCTGGGAGTAACTACCACACTGCCTTGAGAGAATCTGCATGACCCAAAATACAAAGCGCACTAACTAGAGACTGCTACCACTGGCGCTAGGGTCGATAGGCGTCCTCGTTTCATCAGGGCAGGTACTGGACTAGAGACTACTGATTCCGCCTAGGCGTCCTCGTGCTGTTGTGTGTCAGGAATAGGCTGGGTTGTGCAGAGTTCCTCGGTAGTACCTACCTCATCCTCCCACATTGGTAAGTCAACCCTTGATTCATGTCTTGACCCACGTTGATGTAACTACATCCTACCATTGTCTCTTGACTTCTGTTATACGGTGTTCTTGTTCAAAGGAAGATTGCCTCTGATATTAGGTTTCTTCTTTTCCTGCAGTCAACGGTGTCCATGTCCTTCGAGAGCTAGTGCAGTGTTTCCATCTTTCGACTAATTGATTCCATTGTAGTTTACTCTGGAAATACAAAGGGTTACATTGGTAGGAAGAATTCAACGGCTACTCTTCCAAGTTCTTCTACCGTGCTCCTGATCAGGTCCTGGTGTATCCTGACAGCCAGGCATTTGGAAAACACTCTTGGTGCTGACTTTAGCCCTAACGGTAGCACCCGGAATTGGAAATTCAAGTCTCCTACCGCAAACCTAAGGAACTGTCTGTGGGCAGGATGAATTGGAATGTGGAAGTATGCGTCCTGCAAGTCCAGAATGGCTAGTAAGTTGTTTCTGTTTAGCCATGGTAGGATGCCCTGCAGGGAAATAATCTTGAATTTGATGCGTTTGATGTATTTGTTGAGCGCTCTCAAATCTAATATGGGTCTCCACTGGCTGTTTTTCTTCTTGATTATAAAGAAACATGAGTAGAAACCTTTTACCTTCTGAGGGTAAGGAACTGGTTCTATTGCTGCTTTGTGCAGTAATTTTTGAATTTCGGACATGACTTGCTTTAGCATATGCACTTTGCGAGGGGTGGGAGCAAGGGATGGAGGTTGGTTTAGGAATTCTATGGTGTGACCCTCGCGGACCACCTGCAACACCCACTTGTCCGATGTTATCGAATGCCAGTGTTGGAAAAATTGTCTTACACTTCCCCCCACAGGAGTGTGACATTGAGGGGGAAGAACCGACCTGTCAATTTTGTTTGTTCTGGGCTTTACCTTGGGTAGAGCCGTGTCTTCCTCTTTGGGAGTACTTGTTGGAGGATTGGTATCTGTTGCCCTGAAATGTGTTTCCTTGCATCTTTTGACCATAGGAAGATCGATTATATCCTCTGTCTTTTGACGATGAGCCTCGAAAAGGGTGAAAAGACCTAGGGACTCATTACGACCCTGGCGGAAAGTAACTGACACGACCGCCATAGCGTAAATAGCGTTTCCGCCATTGCACGATGGAGTAAAGTGCGGCTAATTCCGACCCATCGGGCACGAGCATTACGCCATGGCGGAAGTGCAAAGTCTGCGATGGCGGAAATGACCCCAAAACGCCCCTTACCGCCGTCGTACGCCGCCCTAGGTGCAATTCCGCCACCCATCTTAGCGGTCACCATAATGAGCGGTCAGCGCAAATTACGGTCACCGTAAATATACGGAAACGGAAGTAAAAACATGGGGCCGGAACGGGAAACAGCACGCCGTACACCTATAAAATCAGAATCCCAACACAACCATTGAAAATCCGACCCTGAGACACATCCCAACCCGTTAGCCACCCCATTTAAAAAATTAATATGGGAAAAGTTGCTGAAAAAGCGTGCGATCGCAAGCGGCAGGTCCACTTCTCCCATGAGGAACTCACCGTGCTCACAGAGACCCTCCAGGAGAATGCTGCCGTCGTCTTCTCGACGCAAATGACCAGGACGGCACTTGCGAACAAGAAGGCCATATGGGCCCTGGTGGCACAGCGGGTAAGTGCGGTGGGGACCGCACCCCGCAACCCACAGCAATGCAGAAAGCGATGGGACGACTTGCGGATACGCGTCCGGAGCATACTTTCTGCCAACCGAAACATTGCCACAGCTACCGGGGGAGGATCGGAATCACCCATCAAGTTGACCCCCTGGGAAGAAATCTGTGCCTCCACCATTGGAATGGAGAGCATAGAGGGAGTCGGAGGGATGGAGAAAGGAGTGCAGACATCCGAAGAATCTGGTAGGTGGCCCAAATAAAACAATGCTAAATCCACAATGTCCAATCATGTGAAGTACCATGTGCCCCCATAGTGCAATAGAAACACATGTCCAGGCGAACGTCCACATACATTGCCATGATAGCGCCCTTCGAAAGTCAGATTAAATACATAAATAAGTAAAAACCCTAAAAACACCCTCTACATGTGCAGCATGCACACCCTAACTGCAGGCTGCAAAATAACTGCATCCTCAATCCACACAGAAATGAGACCACCTCCAAGGCCCTGACCCAAATCACCCTCAGGCACCACCCCAATGCATGTGATACATTGCCATTCCAATTTCCACAGACCCATAAATAACGCTCGCCCTCCTTTACTCCACCACAGGGTCCGATTCAAACGACGAGCTTCAGGACACCCCTACCAGCACACCTGCAAAGAGGGCCAAGACCAACGGCCAAAGACCCTCCACCTCAGCTGCACGGATCAAGACACGGCAGCAGCACAAATCAAGTGGCAGCACACTGGAGGGGACTTCAACAGGCACCCCAGCAGCCAGCATGTCCACAACAGCAGCACCACAGGTCCCCCCAATGGATGCCACAGAAGGCACTGCTTCTGGTGGCAGCAGCACCATAGATGACACTGCTTACATGCCAGCATGCTCCGACACAGAAAACGGTGCTGTCGATGTAGGACCCATCCATGACCTGTCTCGATCCCCCTGTTTGTATCATCCCGTACACCATGAGGAAACCACGCAGGGGCACCCACAAGACGACGACTGGCCAACCCCCACAAGGCCTGTGGCAAGGCAACATGAGGTGATCAGCCCCTCTGTGACACCACCGCAAATGGCCATGGCCCAGCAGAGGCAACAGTCCCTCGAGCAGATGATTGTGCAACAGCAGCAACTGGCCACGCTCCTCAAGGAGCATGCTGCTGAATGTGGGGGTTCTAAGGCAGCCATTGAAACATCTACTGAGACACTTAGGGCAGAAATGGAGCGAAGTACCGAGACACTAAGGGCACAAATGGAGGGAAGCACCGAGAGCCTGAGGGGACAAATGGAGAGAAGCACCGAGAGCCTGAGGGGACAAATGGAGAGAAGCACCGAGAGCCTGAGGGGGGAACTGCATGCGACGTCCAAAGACGTATGTGGTGAACTTGCCGCTGTGCGCCGTGTGCTCACTGATCTCACACAAACCCTTAGGGACATGCATGGACGTGAGCAGGCAGAGACATCATCCGTTGCAAGTTCCGTCCAGGGCAGCCCCCAACGTAGATCTGGGAGGAACCTGCGCTCCACAGGCAGGGGTGCCCCTGATACCCAGAGAGGGGGCTTGCAATAGCGTCTGCCCACTGACAATGAGCATCTTTGGACACTGGTGTTCGGGGGGGAGGTAGGAGGGTGGAGGGGGTGTGTTGGGCTTTATTGGGTGGCGGGTTGATTGGGTGTGTAATATCATTTCACATTTGCTATACATTTCTCCATATTCATCCAATGAGATGTGTGGACATTGATCTTTGTGTATGAGGCCTTTCTTGGCGTACAGTCCACATTGTGCATGTTCCAGACACACACAGTGCCACAAGTCCCGTGTCCATGTAACAGCCACCAGGCGTGAGTGCTAGAAGCATGCATCTATGAGATTCTGACGAATTTCACGGGCCTCCTGTGCCCCGCGGACTCCTTGAGGTGCTGCCACATCCCCACCCTCATCCTGACCATCTTCAGGTGCTTGCAGTTCTGCGTCAGGGGGCATGGCCACATTTCTACGTACGCACATGTTGTGTAGCATGACACATGCCATGACCATCTTTGCAACCTTCTCATGGCGGTACAGGAGTGTCCCGCCAGACCTGCTGAGGCAGCGGAAACGAGCCTTCAGTAGGCCGAATGCCTGTTCTATGACTACACGGGTACGTGAGTGGGCATGGTTGTAGTCCTCCTCATGCTGGTTCTGTGGGTTCCGGATTGGTGTAAGGAGCCATCTCTTCAGTGGATACCCGGCATCACCTGTATGTGGACAATAAAGGATGTTTGTGGAATGACATTGCTACGTACGCATCCCCCCCCCTTCCTGCCAGGTCATTGACGCATCACCTACCCCACATTCTCATGCATTAAATGAGACTCACCGAGTAGCCAGGATCGGTGCCCTGCGTGTCGCTCCATGTAGCGTGGTATTGTAGAGTTCCTCAAGACCATAGAATCATGGGTTGATCCTGGAAATCGGGCACAACAATGTGTAAAGATCCTGTTGGAGTCACACACCATTTGTACATTGATAGAATGATATTGTTTCCGGTTGCGGTACTGGACCTCCATGGCATGTGGGACAACCAATTCCACATGGGTGCAGTCGATGGCACCAATGCAACCCGGTATGCCGGCAAGTGCATGGAATCCCACTTTTGTGTTTGTAATCTCCTGCTCCGAGCGTGGTAAAGAGATGTAGTCGTCTGTGTGCTTCAGGAGGGCATCAAGCACTTGGAATAGTGTCCGTGACAATAGTGGCTGTGAAATGCCATGCAACTGTCCGACTGTGTGCTGGTAGGTGCCTGTGGCCAGGAAGTGGAGTACAGACACCACCTTCAGTAGGGGTGGGATGGCGGTTGGGCTATCTATCATGCTGACAAGGTCAGCGTGTGTCATGTTGACAATGGCGGTTATGGTGTCCCGGTCCAAACGGTAGAGGGTGTGGATCTGCTCAGCAGTGAGGTTGAACGGATTAGCTCGGAGGCGTGGGATTGCGGGCTGCCTGCGTGGTGGTAGTGGCTGTGCTGGTGGGCCTTGCTGCCCCTGCCTTGCCCTCCTCCTCCTCCTCCTCCTGCGTCTCCTCTGTGCGGCCGGTTGTTGTAGTAGTTGTTGTTCGTCTTCTTCTTGAAGTTGGAGTACTTGCAGTGCTATCAGGTCCCCCAGGCCCAACATCGCTAGTCCTGCCGGTAGCATTTTGGAGTGGGTGTGGTTGTGGGAGGGGGTTGGGTGTGCAATTTATGTGTTTTCAGGCTGTATAGCCTCCACCTGTGGTGATTCATTCCACCTGTGCCAGCTGCAAAAACTTTTGGGCGAGCACGTCCCGCACACAATGCTGCAATTTGACGCATGGCATCTTGCAATTACAATCATGTATTTAATCCCGATGGCAGTGAAATATTGGTTTATATGTTGATTCTGCTATGGTCCCATTGTTTCACATACTATATTTGCAGTCGCGAACGAACTTGTGAAGGGTCAGTGGAATGTAGTACTCGATCAGCGGTGGACCCTCATGCAGCACTGTGCCGACGTTCACCGACGGGCGGGGAGTCCCATTAGTGATTGAAGCCAGTTACCATTATCACACACAGCCGCACTACATAGATGTATTTGTGAATTCAAGCGTTCACAGATGCCTTTTCGACGTGATGTTGCAAATGAGGAATTCGAAGGACAGCGCTTTTGGTTTTCAACTAGCGGCGAGGAGACGCCCACAGGTCTGACTGGAAATATAACGTTCTATTGTTGAATGTCCTTGGGACAGGGCCCATGACGAGAATGCAATGATTGATATGAATTGAATGGGATGCGCAATAGCGTAGTGGACGATAAGGCAGGACGTTCCCAAATACATGTTACTTCACTACACTAGTAATCCGGGCCGGAGCACAGTGGATTTTGCAGGCTGCATTACGCACAGACTCAATGGAAATTTCAAATGTTATGTGAGTAAATATTGAGGCGTTTTTATACCGGGATGAGGGAATGATGAATGGATGCATGGACAGATGATTTGATTGAGAGTTTGCCATGTACATGGCTTTTTGGGATCTATCCCCTTCCCCTGCGCTATGTGATGCAAAGCTGCCATAGTGGGACCATCGTCTATCTGCCCTTGTTGAACCCTCCCTGTCTCGACGCGCCTTCAAACACTTGTGTCTATGCACGTTACTAATCCCATCTAATGGATTCTGTTTTAACAGACGCATGCACACAAACACTCGTTTGTAATAGTGTATTCACCTCGATTTATATCGTTATGATTCGCAAGTGATTTTTGGGTGAAATTAATCCTTTTGAGTGGGCTAGCATGCATATGGTTGTAGATTTAGTGTGTTGAATGAAGTGAGTAATACATATGAAGTTCGGATGCCCATACTATTATTTATTTTCTCATTTGGCTGACAGGTATCTCCTCCCCTTTTGCCGCTGCCATCTGTACGCCACTCCTGCAGATGGCATTTACAGTCGACACCTGCAGCTTCGAGTTAATCAGTGGAGCACCATTACGATCTTATGGGACGATCGCCAATGGGCCACATGCCCTTACGCAGTACTAGTGGCTAGGTGCAACATATCCACCTTTCAGCTGGACTAGTGCCTACTTCATGGGACGGCCCTGCGGTTCTAGGCGCTTCCATGTTGCCTTTTTGAACGTAAATGTAGCCCCTGTGTACCATGAAGGAACAGGGCGTCACACAAGGAGAAGCTGGTCATTTATTGCGGATGCAGCCCACAGTAATGGAAATTATTTGGGAGTTTATGAGCAAATGGCTGTATGAGCTTGGTGATTTTGATGTCCATTAAATTTATATTCAGATATTAACCGTGTAGCGTTATTCTTTGCTAGTAATGTAGCATATTCTGATTTGTGGCGCGATGTATTGTGATATGATCTGCATTGGGTTCCGGCTTCTGAGTAGAGTTGTGTGGTACTGTACTGGCCCAGTTTGCCTACGAAGCCCAGTAAGGTCAGGGATAGGGGCTGCCATTATGACTGTTTTTATGATGTCATGCTCAGGGGCGGGGGATTAGCTTATGTGCAACAGATGCCGGTCAGCCAGGTGGATTGGTGGAATGATGGGATTATCAGAAAATGGCTGGTCACAGGTGCCTGTGTTTGCGTGCGTTTCTTGGAGGGGGACTGAGGTCAGGTCCATTGGAATTGCTTCTGTATTCATGCCATCTGTGCCCTACAGCTCCCATTGGCCCCTCTTGAGATGAGCCTGGCTGCTCAGTCACTCTGCCAACTTGTGTGGTACATGCTTATGCTGATGGTTGGTTTGTCTACTGGCAGGAGTACAGGGCTGGTGCAGTCTCCCTCAGGATACTGCTTTGAATGTTGGTTTGCACTGGTGGCAAGCGATGGGGGACTATTGTTGTTTTGTCTCATGGAATATTTCAGTTCATTTTGGTGTACTTGAACCTTCAAATGCCTGTGCTGCATCAGTACGGCAATGGTGACATGCCAAATATGGATGGCCACTCACAAGGCACTTGGAGCCCCTGCATGCATTTGTTCGTTGGCATGCATGGGTGACTTGTACATTTCACTGGTTGCATGGTGTGACTACATTGCGCCTACGAGGAGTTGTGCAATGTGGGCAGGGAGTGGAGTACAGGCACTCAGTAGGGCCATTTACGGTTGGTTCGCGATGCCGTAATTCTCACCATGGCGGAATGGTACTTTCCGCCATGCTTGATGGCGTTAAGTAAATGTCCGCTAGGGTCAGAATTCGCGTACCGTTGCGCCATGGCGGAAATTACGGTTTTGCAAGGCGCGCGTACTTGGTGCAGTTCGCGTTGGCGTTCACTACGGTGTCGCTAATGGCATCGTACTTTACGGTGACGGGTCATAATCGCAACGGGCGGTATTCGATGGCGTTATTCCATTTCCGCCATCGTTTTTCGAATTCCGCCAGGGTCGTAATGAGGCCCCTACGGTCTCTATTTATCCTTTAAGGAACTGATGGCTTGAGCTGTGTCCGTGTCCGTTTTTATTCCTCTTAGGTGGTCATCAACCTTCTTACTAAATAACTCTTGACCATCAAAGGGCATGTCCAGTATTTGTGCTTGCACCTCAGGTCTGAAATTTGTAGCTTTCATCCAGGCCTGTCTCCTTAGTACAGTGCCGTGAGACATCTGCCTGAATCCTGACTCAGCCACATTGACTGCAGCATCGATCATGTGATCTGAAGTAGCTTCTCCATCTGCAATGATCGACTTGGCTTCTTATTGGAGATCCACAGGTAGATGTTTGGTCAGCTTGGACATGCAAAGTCAAAGCTCGCGGTCAAACCTAACGGTCATGGCCAGTGTGTTACCCGTTCTAATAGTGAGGGATGCTGAGTAAGACACTTTTCTACCCATGGCTTCCAACTTACGGTCTTCCTTGTCTGGCGGTGCTGACTGTGGTGATGAAGGGTTGGCTAACTTTTCTGGCCGCTACAGTGACAACAGAGTCTGGCTTAGTATGACCCCTAAGACAAAGCGGTGCTGAGTCTGGCGCGTTGTATTTGTTTTCAGGTCTTGAAACCAGAGCCGGTGTGGATAATGGTGTGGCCAGTATCTTTGACCCAGACTCCCATATGGTGTAGAGAAAAGAAATGTAGGTGACCGTTCTTCTGCGCTTGTCCCTGTGCTCGTAAAGCACTGATTTCTTCTCTTCCGATGCAATTTGAACAAGTCCGCAGCTTTTCCGATAATAGTATGAAATTATACTAAATCGTCCGGTGGTGAAGAATCACCTGGAGAGTCTTTCTTTCTGGGCTTCTCAACGATATAATTGTCCCATTCATGGGAGCGTCAGGCTCCTGTGTGATCTCCCCTTCTTCAGGGTCTCAAATCCCTGAACGGGTACTCTTGCCAATCAGAGACCGACACAGACGATGGTACCATAGTTGGAACTCGAACCGGAGATCGAGGTCTATGTGACGATGCTGGAGACTGGACCCTTGCCGGTGAAGCACTGAGTGTTCTGCTCCTAGATCTACGTGGAGGCTCAAGCGATCTTGCTCTTTTCTGTGGTCTACTACTGAAAGGGGAGTGACTTGGTGTACTATATCGAGGGGAGATGTCCCTCTGGTGGGTTCTCCACTCTTTCGGTACAGATGACCTATTCTTTTCTTTTTGCCATCTGTTGAATTCCTCAATGATCCTTCGCATCGATTCCATGAGCACAGAGTCATGAGGATCGGCAACGACCTCAGTAGATAGCTGCCACGGAGGACTGTTTTCCTTGGGGGTGAGAAAAGGTTGCTCACCAAGAAAGTCTGTGTCTGAGAACTCCTCTTGAGTTCTGTCATCTCTTTTAAAGGAGATAATTGTGCTCCAAGTGGTTCAGGAGCCTTTGAAACTGGAGGCTTTGCTCCAATAGGCTTGGGGAGACTGCTCACATTGGATGGTTTATCTGTGACGTCCGCGAGGGGCGTTTTGGGCCTTATTTTTCCGTAGACGAAGAAGTTTGTGGTGTCGTCGACGGTGGCTTCGTGGACGACGGCTTCGACGATGGTGGTTTCTTCGATGGATGCTTCATGGACGATGGCTTCTTCGATGATGCTTCCCTGGACGAAGAATTTGAAGGTGTTTGGTGACCCTTATCCATCGACAAGAGGTTCGTGGATGAGAGCTTCATGGACGAGAGCTTCGTCCACGAGTGATGAGCTTCCTTTGTCGACGACTGTTTTGTAGAAGTTGACCTCAACAAGGATTTGGTCGTGGACAATGAGGCTTGTAGTGTCGTCGCGGTTGATGGGGGTTTCGTCGACAGCCTGGTTATCGGTGGGTCCCTATCCTTGCTGCCGCTCGTAGACAGCTTCTCTGTAGACGACTGACCCCCCCACGGTTTTTTGAAAACACCTCCTTACCTTTGGAGGTGTTTTTTTTCTTCAGGATACCGTATCTTGTGGCCTCCAAAGGCCAAGGGGGGCATGGAAGAAGTGGTTTCCAGCTTTCACTAACTCTTTAGAGTGGGACAGGAACTCCTTTCCACTGAAGAGACCCTTCTCTTAGAAGTTTGCCTCTCAGATGGTTTAGTAGACAGTACAGGAGGTGTTTTGGCAGACTCCATGTCAGAGGACAAACCTTTGGCTTCTAGGTGTGATAAAAGTCTCCTGTGTCTGTCTTGCAGGGTTTTGGTGGAGAAAGACCTGTAAATGTCACATTTATTGATGTCATGAGGGTATAGGAAGTAGATGCAGTGGTCATGTGGATCCTTCATGAAGACCAGTTTTTTCCTGCACCTTGTGCAGTCCCTGAACAGGGAAGGCTTCTTGGCAGCCTGAAGTTCGGCCATGCTGAGGAGAAATTCATTCGACGAATTTGAGGCAAGAAAAAAGATTCTCGGTGCCCAAAAGGTCAGAATAGATAACCCCTAAGCAGGGTAAACAGTAGAATATACTTCACAAAAAAGGAGAAAAATATTCGAAAGCTCAGAGAGCTGGAGGATTTCCTGGGTCTGTTAGACTGCAGTGAAAAATCTGAAGATGGCTGACTGGGACGGAGCTTAAACCCTGTCACCTCATTGGTTGGGGCCATAAAGGACCACAGTGAGGTGGAGGGACTACACAATAGAATGGTTCTTAAGCCACAATAGGGTATTTACATGCATTCTCTATGGAATAATGATATTGGATGCATATAAAAAATGTTTTTAATAATTATTTTTTATCACAGAGGATTCCCAGTCTGACGACGGGGAATATTCAAGCATCTGAATCTATGAAAGATCCAATGCTGGAGAACCAGTGTAACGCTGAGGCTGTGACATGGGTCACCTTCCATATAACCACTATGCACTTATTTTATCATCCAGTGGATTTCCTGAGAGCAACGCAGCTGTGGAGGCCATGGCTGTAGTAGAAAGGCTCCTGCTCTTCTGTGGCATAGTCCAATGCACGTTGTCAGCAATGTGACTAAGCCTGCCTTGGAGATTCCGTTTCCAGTTCCATTGGGGCTAAAGGCCACAAAATGTTGTGATGACTTAAGAATTCCTAGGAAACAGTTGATATAGTATATCAAAGTCATTTTGCTATCCAGAAAATTGAGAGATCTTTCTGCTCGTCTGGTAAGTTTATCAAAGAATGCTGGAAGCACTACAAGAATGTTCAGATGGAAGGATATTGGAACTGTAAGCCTGATATGGTAGGTGCAAATAAATGCCTTTTACTTATAAAACCTAAGTTGGGGTATGCTGACCCCAAAGGCTTTGATTTCACCAACTCTACTTGTTGAAGTTATGGCTACAGGGAAGGCTGTCTTCCATGAATCAAATTTCATGTCAGCCATAAGTATAATTGGCTCAAACAGGTGGCCAATCACTTTTGAAGTTCAGAGTTGAACTTTCTTGATAGGGGTATATGTTCACAATAGGCCTCTCATGCATTCATTGATAATCCCCTGAGAGCCCGGGGGGGGGGGGTGTCTTGGCATTCAATATAACAGGAAATATCTGCTGCATGCACTCTGACTGTGACATGAGTGACTATCTTTAACTAGAAATAACAGGTATGGTAAGATTTGATATAGGAGGCAGATGAAAAGAGAACAATTTTACCTGAAAAAACCAGCAACACACCTCTTCATCTTCTTGTCATATGTAATTTGCTTGTTGAGGCTGAAGCAAGGAGCTCCCTGCATTCATGTGGCTTTTGAAGATGTCCACATTTTCAGAATTCAGGAGCTAGAAGCTCAAGTTGAGGGAGGTTGGGTTGTGTTAAAGGATTTGATCCTCTTGCCACGTTAACAGATCCTTTGGCAGGCAAAGATTGAAAAGATCTTCCATTGACAACCATAGAATGTCTGCGAACGAGTACTGCCTGCACAAGGCTTTGGTCATTAGGATCATCCAGCATCCCTGCTAGCATATCTTGTGCAAAACCCTTGGGGTGAAGTGCTGCATAGACCTGTCCACAAGAATGAGAAAGCCTCTGACAGGCTCAACTATCTGTTGGCAAACCACAGGTACTTGAGTATCGCACCTCCTCTAAAGCATGGACTACGCAAAGCAGCAACCTCACCCATATCAGCCACCAGCCAATCAGCACCCCCTCACCATCCACAACACAAAAGTTGATGCTTGCTAATGTCCGCTCAGCTATCACTCATGCATCAGACATTGCCAACCTCATCACTACACACAGACCTTGACACCATCTTCATTACAGATACCTGACTGACACCCATCTCTACCCACATCCTAAACGACATTGCCCCCAACGGCTACAGAGACTGGCCGAACAAGACAAGAGGAGGCCTCCCAGTCATCCACAAGACTTTGTGGCCCTGCACCAGACTTGACGTCGACAACATTGGCTCCTTCGAAGTCCTCTCCTCCCACTTGGACAGTCATCTTACATCTCATCTATAGACCACCCAAACGCAACACCACCTTCATCTGAGTCTTCACTGACCTAGTCACCACCATGTCCCTCACGCACGCCATCAATATCTTCCTAGGCAGCTTCAACCTCCCAGGCAACAGGGCCACCAAACCGATGAAGGAACTGTCTTCTTCACACCCTCAGCCTCCCGCAGCACACAAAAGACCCAACGCATGAGAAAGGTAATATCCTCAACCTAATCATCACCGCACTGCCTCCCCTACACTAAATCTCTCCTCTCCTGCTTGACTGGTCTGGCCATCTGGCCGTGCCTTGCAACATCCTGCACACCACACCAGTCAAGCACTCCCAGCAGAAACACAACAGACAAACCTTCAGGCCCTTCAAGAACTTCCTGGTGGAAGCCCTCACGGAAGACCTTGCCAACCTCCACCTCACATGGACCAAACAACCCTAACCAAACTGCCACTCTCTACTAAAAGCATTCAACGCCACCTTGTCAGCCTCCATCAACCGGCAAGCGCCTCTGAAACAACGCGCCTGTAAACCGGAACTGTCAACGCCCCCTGATCCACACAAGAGCTCAACCTCATAAAAGAGTAATCGGGAAACAAGAGAAAACCTGGTGTCGCTCCAGGACCACATCCGGCCTGGCCATGGGCGTAATTTTAGGGGGGGACAGGAGTGCTTGTCCCCCCGAACTTTCATGGCACACCATTTTGTCCCCATTCATTTGGCTGGGCCACCTTTTCTTCAGATGTCATGTCCCCCCCCAACTTTCTCAGCAAAGTTATTCCACTGGACCTGGCACTCCTCAAGGAACTCTGAGCAACCCACCAACAACTAATCAACACAGCAAAGGCCTCCTACTATCAGATCACCATAGCAGAAGCCGACAAAATCTTCAAAGCAGTCAATAAATGCATCAGTCCTCTACCCAGAGCCTGCCATACCACACTCCATGGAGAAATCCACCACCATCTGTCACGACCCCTGACCCACAATCCCACTGGCATGCCCACATGCCAGGCAGGGCCAGGACTTGGGGTTCAATTGGGGCCTCAGGGGCCTTGCACTATCTTCCTGGACTCTCCTGCAGTCAGTCCTGGCGCCTTTGGCACCAGGCTCATGTGCATAATAGAGAACTTCCTTTAAGGGACTTTTTCTGTGGGGGGCCTGCAGCCAACATGGAGGCACTCACACAGTCTAGTTCCTAAGAACCAGACTGTGCGGTGCAGTGTTTTCGGGTGTGGTAGCCTGGCCTACTTTACACGGACTACTTTACAGGGGGCTATATAAACCACACCCAAGTTACAGAATATGCTTTGCGTTATTCTGCAGCCAGCAGCGTAACGCTCATCGTGTCCAGCGACCTAATAACAGCGATCCCTGAACAATGGACCTGCAGAGGAGACAAAGAACATCATTATTAGTCTCTACTTACCTGCGAATTCCATCCCGCTTCTGTTCGTCGTTCTTCCATCCTTCTGCTGCTCGCGATCATCCATCCAGTCATCAGCAGCTTCAGGGCACCACGAACACACCAGAACGAAGTAACCTAGAGAAAGAGAGAGAGAGAGAGAGAGAGAGAGAGAGAGAGAGAGAGAGAGAGAGAGAGAAGGACAACGTTAAAACAAGTCAAGTACAGCGCTAGCTGCAGTCATCACGAGAACCTCACCTGGTTGGGCATTTCTCGGCCGGCATCATTCCGGAACACATCGCATGCCAGGAAAGACAACCACGACCTGGAAAGGAAGAAAGAGTACAGGTTAGCAAATAAAGGACAAAATAGCGCTGCACAGCGCGCATTACCTACCAAAATTGTAATACGCACTTGCGTTCTCCATTCCGGCAAGAGTCCGATCCCAGCTGCACATTCCCGAACCTCCACTCACCTAAGGGGGAATAAAAAAAGACATTAATCACAAGAAAGAAAGGCAAGGACATATAAAGACTGCGGCAAACAGACTTACCTGCCTTAAAAAGACACTTGAATGGGCTGGAACCAGTGAAGTTAACTTGGTCGCTCAAACCCGCTGAAAACTACGCACCCCTGCAGAGAAGGCAGGACGGAGAGCACGCCAGACATTACTACAAGGTGTGGAGAGGGCCATCGGGTCGAACCCAGGGCAGGTGGGAGGAGACTGAATCTGATCCTAATTCGAGTCCTCCTGTGCTTTCAGGCCCGACTTCCATCAGAGGCACCATCTGGGATCGGGAAGGGGTCCGGGGCGAACCCAGCAACCAGGGCCGAGTGGCGTCCCCGTGGATACCAGGTGAGCGTAACACATCAACACCTTCTGCATCCACAGACCCACCTGACATCCCTCCTCACTAAATCTCCTCACGCTGGACAACATTCAAGTCACTATCTACAGATGACTGGGTAGAAACCCTGGCTGCCCTCAAAGCTACATTGTTTTCAGACGACATCCCCCCAGCATCCACCTGAAGACCCTCCCCCAGAAGCTCGCTTTCCCTACCTGTAGATCATCAACAGCTTCCTAACTCAAGGCACCTTCCCATCGACCCTAAAGACAGTATAAATCCTCCCTCTACTAAAGAAACCCACTCTACGTCCGACAACCTATTGCCCATCACCCATCTTCCCTTCCTAGGTAAGATCGAGAAAGCGGTAGCCGCACAACTGCAGCTACACATCAACACCAACAATCTCTTCCAAACCTACCAATCTGGTCTCAGACCCAAATGCAGCAGATAGACGGCAACCATACAGGTGTTCGACGACGCCCTCAAAATCCTTGACGATGGTCACCCCTGCATCCTAGTTCTACTCGATCTCTCAACCGCTTTTCACACAAGACCACCAGGTGCTCACAGACACCCTACAAGGGCGCATCGTGATCAGCAACCATGTCCTACGCTTGTAGCACTGTAGTGTGGAGGATTTAGGACTAGCTTGGAGGAGGGAGTAATTGTGCGGAGGACGGAATATCAGTGTGGAGGAAGGAGCAAGAGTGTGGAGGAGGGAGTAGATGTAAGTAGAAGGCAGAATTAACATCAAAGAGGAGGAATTAACTTGAAAGGGTGAAGGTCAGTGAGAGACATTTGAGGGACACGCAATAAATAGGAGGGAAGAAAGCAAGGAGGAGGAGACTGGGAAATGAGGGTAGTGAGAACAGGAAAGGGAAGCGAGTGAGTGAACGTGATAAATTCCAACCACGCTTCTGCAATGCATAATTCCTGTGTCCCTATAGAACACTAACAACTGAAAAAAGTAGGACCAGTTCAAAAGTGCCTGAGGGAATTTAGATAACCGACATTTAGATTATCATCTCTAGTGTAAAACAGTTTATAGACAGAAGTGGCGCAATATTCTGTATCACTAACCTAGCGGTTAAGGATACGTGGGTTAGGGAGGAGTTTGTAACAAGACAAGAGAGAGGGATGTCCCCAAGGCCCAGTAAAGACTCAATAAAAAAAACCTCAAAGAGTTGGAGTGATACTTGTGCCAATATATGCAATGGATTCTTATCTATTATCCAGGACATTAAGTGATTAAGAAATTGGAACAACTAGCACAAAGAATGCATGTATTTTATTGACAATGAAAAGGTAGTAAACCCGTAAATTTCCCCTCTTTAAACATCTATCCTATTGAACATTTTAAATGTTCGCGTGCATCACAAAATCGATTTAATAATGATTAACAGAAACAAAAGTTGACTGTTATTCAAGGTGATCATTAAAAATAGCATGAATGATATGCAATGTTATATCTTCAACCATGTCCTTCTGAAAAAAGCTTTTTCAAGTGAGAAATATGTTGGAATAATGTTCATTGTAAAACAAAGAATCATATCTTGTATACATTCAAGTGTTGATATTCTTTAAAGCCATTTATTTTCCCAAATTCAGTTTGATAATTAAAAAAATTAAATAATCAATGCTTTATCCAGATGAGATAAAGTGTTCAGTTTGTACTGGTTTTCTGGATGAGAGGGGCGTGAGATTCTATCTCACGTGTGTGAATCATTATCTGCATTGCTTCAGCAGTGGTTGATCCAGAACAGTTCATCCACTGCATGTCCAGCATCTGCCAGCGGTTAAAGAGTCTCTGCCTTATAAGTTGCCAGCACAGACATTACCACTTAGCGTATCTGTCCACCTATATAAATACGTACAATAAGAAGCCACACACTGGAAGCCAAACCTAAAATGTTTTTTTAATGACATGACGAATCACCTTAATTTCTTCAATCCACTGCTCTGTCAGAGACACGATACTTAAAGAGAAGGAACAGTTGTTGAGCAGGTCTGAGGATTACTGAGCCTTACCTCAAGGAGTGTGAACCCAACAAACACATCGCTAACAAGTGCTTTAATGTTTAATCTGACCACTCAGTCCCAATTTACCTTTATCAATCAGTGCAAACAGTGAAGTTGAAGGCGAAACTAAGGGCCTTGAGCGAGGGCCAATGCAACTGATGTTGCAACTCTATTAGAAGTGACAATTTACCACAGCCTTAAACTGTGGAAAGAACCCATTTTATTGGTCTGTTCAGTGTGAATCATACATGTATAACTGACTTGAAATGTAATGTATCATGTGATTGGGCTTAAGTGTTTTGTTTTAGTGCCAGACTCAATATTTGGTGCCTTGGAAAACTCGATCGATTACTCTCATATGCAGAATGTAATTGTTGTGAGATTTAACAAGGGTTTTAAGCTCTTCGGTAGCTGCAGATGAACTAATACATTGAACATGTTATGCACTAACACAGTAGCAGTCTAGAGACCACATATTAAATAGCTCTTGAGACAGTCCACACAGAGAATGATTGAGACAGTTTTAACGAGGTCAAGGAAAGAGAGAAAAATATATTTTTTCAAATCGCAGACCACTGCACTTCAACTACCTAAAGAATGCTTCTCCCACAAGGCTGTGCACCTTATGTATTGTGGGTGTTCTTATAAAAACAGTGTGTGCACTCGTGTGAGTCCCAGAGAGTCCCACTTTGCCGCGGGCGTGTTTTGCAGTTACTTGGGAGCTACTCGGATTGTTTTCAAATCACAGACCACTGCGCTTCAACTACCTAAAGAATGCTTCTCCCACAAGGTGAAGATCTTCATAAGGACACTATACTTTAGCATTCATCTCATTCCATGGTTATGTATACCCTTTTCTCTCCTTGTTTAGGCTCTGCACCTCACGTATTGTGGGTGTGCCTATTAAACAGTGCACGCGTCCCCACCGCGGGCGCACCCGTGTGAGTCCTGCTTCGCCGCAGTGCGTGGTGTTACACTGATTGGGCTTTTTGTTTTCAGTATTTTTCTGTTTAGTGTGTGTGTGTTTGCACACTAACGTTTCCTTTTCTAACCCTTTTATTTTTTTTGCTTGTTCGATCATTGTCACCTTATGATCGATAAAAGACTAAGAACTTACACACTGCACACTGACATGCCTTGTCCTGCACGATTGCGTGCATTATGTGATTCCACGGCATCGGAAGGACCTCCGCTAACGCCAAAGCTCTCCCATCTTCTTACTAAAGGCTGTAACTTGGACAAGCGCGCGGGAGGAAACGCAGCCGTTCTAACACTCCGGCTGGTGACATTCGGCATTTTGGGTTCAGCACCTTGCGCCTCATTCGACCTGTAGCGCAGATGCCGGATCTAATGAATTTAAGTGTCTTGAATGTAGAGGCACTGCCGGTACTTATTAATCAAGAATGCTCTGTTATGAAACTTCCTCTGATGAGTTTGCCGTCAGTATCGGATTTGAATGTTTGTAATAAGGCTTGTAAAATGCTTTGTAATATTTTGTTATCTGATACTATGATTTTACAAAATGGTCGCTCAGGTAATGTGATTCCATTGTCAAATAAGCCTGAAAGTGTCACCCATAATGTTGATGATGCTGTTATTGATTTACACTCATCAAACTCCTGTTTCTCGGCTAGGGAAGATGCTCATGACCTCTCTAAATCCCCCGTACTATTCGTGGATGTAAGTCCATCTGAATCTGCTACTTCGATCTCTTTTATTCCACCAACCCCAAGAAGGCCGGCTCGAGAATCTTCTGCTGCATCCTTGAGGTCCCTATCAAAGAAATCCCCTATGATTACTCTTGAAGTCATGAACATTGCGCTAATGGCCTTGGCTAAATTATTTGAAGCTCTCGATACCAAAGTAAATTCTATTACGAACAGCCTTATAGATACTGCCAATTGGCAGAAATCAATCACTGATTCCCTGGCAGAGAGGCAGGTTTTTGATGGTAGGGTTGCCACCCGCCGATAAACCAGATCCTAGAGCTCAGTCCTTTCCTTAAAGTGGCAACTGAGCATTCGCGATCCCATCCCGAGGTATGCTCCTCTGACAAGACATCACAATGTCCTATGGCTGCAGTTCCGTTTGTTGACAGCATTATCCGTGAGTCACCCAGGGAGGTGGCTCCGGTAGTACTGTTACCAAGTCCAGTGATTGTCCATGAACCATCTTTAACTAATATTTCTCAAGAACTATCTGCAGCGAAAATTGTACCGCCTCGCAAAGAGGCGTATACTATATTTGCCAAAAATTCTACAAAAGGGCTGATAAATGCATCTGGTTCTGGGCCCGAAAATAACGTGAAGTTAAAAAAAACAAAAAATCAAATATCCAAGGGAATGGGCTCCATTGGTCAAAGGAAACAGTTTTTCAAATCACTCTGGAAGCCAGTAAAATGCTCTATGTTAGCTTCTAACGCTATAACTAAAAAATATTCTAATTTGGCACAAGAAAGGAAAAAAACTGTAAAAAATGGGACCATTGGCCCCAGGTGATACTAACGCACTCCCCTTTGGATGAACTTGGAGCTGATTCTGAGGGCTCATCTCCTGAGGATCAGTCCATACCACCACCTAAGGGGACCCCTCTGAATAGCTCCAAATCCTTTGTCTCGTTGCATAATACACAAGAACTTAGGAAGGCGGTGGATGACTATATGCGTCAATTTAATCCGACGCCTGTTGTGACTCTTCCAATGTTGCAACCTGTGCCTATTAATTCGAAAATTCCTTTGCAGAGCTCCCAAGCAGACACCAGACTAGTCATTTCTACTCCCACTTGTGGAAAGAATGCTATAGCTATAGAGAGTTTGCCCTCTATCCCAGCTACTCTCCCATCTCAAGAGAATACGCAGGACAATATATTACCATCCATTAAAGATTGCTTAGTTGCACTAACTGTGGAACAGAAGGTTCTTAAATTTTCCTTGAAATCACTTACTCATGCTTCTCATTCTGATCCTTTATTTTTCTTGGATCAGAGGGTGAGCTCTAAGTGTGTTACATTTAAAACTCCAGTAGAGGTTAAGAACTGAAATCCTTCTTCTGAGATATCTCATGGTAGAGGGGCGGCCTCAGTACCATTAGGTACCAAAAACAGAAAGTCTCCACAACCCTACTCAATATTCATAAGCTGTCGTGGTGGTTCCCTCCCGGTATTCGTTATGAATAAAAAGAGTATCATGGCGTTATTTTCTGACATTCCAGCACTAGAAGACATTGCTTCTGGAGACACTGAACAGGTAGAATTTCCTGATGACAAAGATTCAACCGTATCCTGTCTTTGGATAAGATCAGGTGTTATCCTCAACACCATCTGGTCTGCAAGATCTGCCCTGTTTGAGCTTGGTTTTAGACTAACACCTACTACTAGTGAAAGTCCCTTAATTGAGGTCTCTCAACAGTCTGAAAGAGTCGATGACGTTGGATCTCGTACTTCAGGCTTAATATGTGAGAGTGTAGTTTCTACTGTGAAACCCATCAATTGTTGTTGCTGTAAGAATGTGTAACTAGGATTGGATAAGCAATGCCCTCTGACATTTAAAATAGCGTTCTTGAGCTGTAATACCAAGGGCCATAAGCATTTACTGAATAATTCAAGCTGTATTTTAAGGAACTATGATTTATTGCTCCTACAAGAAACTTGGTTATTGGTACCTCCATCATGGGACAACTATCAGGTTCATTTGGTTCCAGCTGTAAAAGGTCAAAAAGGTAGACCAATGTCCGGTCTTGCAACTATTTCCAATATTTCCACTATCCCAGCTTAGTAGATCTTCCTCCGTTGAACTCCTATATGCAATGTACCGTAATTCTAATTCAGACACTCAAATTTGCAGTTATCAATCTATATTGGAATCCTGTTGCGATTTCAAACTCCACTTTCTTTAAGGACCTCAATTCACTTATGGGAGAGGTTGCTGTTATTCCTAACATTGTGCACATCATTCTTGCAGGAGATTTGAACATTCATATATTCACATCATCTAAGGAACTCTGAACGGGTCACTTTGTGGTCCCATTTTGTAGAAACTTGGGATCTGATTATGTTGAATGGGGGATTCAAAAGTGATATCCCTCCTTCTCACACGTGGTCAAGTAGTTCACATAAAGCAACCATTCACTATGTGTATGTTGATAGAACGCTATTTAGTCAGATCTCAAAGTTCACAATCCTGCCTTCTGTATCCAGTGATCATTTGATGTTATCGGCTGAAATCATGGTTCATGCCCAAGCCAAACCACATTCTCGACAGAAACAGTTGAGAACTTTGGTCATAAATCCTCAGTATAATAGACTGCATTGGACTAACTTTGCTTTGAAGGCATTTAATCATGATTTAGTGGAGGACCATCATCTCTTCTCGGAGCAGGGATATGACTCCCCAGAATATCGTGATAGAATGCATTTATTTCCATCCCCTGCTATATTTAGTGGCAAGATATCTAATAATGCATGTCCAACCCATGTCTTTGATCAATCTATTAGACTTAGAAAGTCTCTCTTTCGTAGACAAAAAAGGCAGATCCTGCTTCTTCCAGCTCACTATCGCGAGGTGTCATTACGCAAGTTGAAGACTGAATATAAGAATTGGATACGTGGTCATAAGGCGGAAATGTTTCAAAGAGATGGTGAGCAGTGGTTGCACACAATTAAGGGAAAAAACTGTGTTCAGATTTGGAAGTTAATCAATTCGGCCATATCTTGCTCTCAGTTATCCTCCCAAATTAACGGTGTATCAGAAAGAAGTTGGGTGGAGTACTTTACAAACATCTATGATCTCCCACAAACCAGCTTTGATCGGGCGCCGCTTAGGCCAATTGACCTTGCTTTCTTTCTCAACTTTGATCGAGAAGATGTGTTATTTTACATAAAGAAGGCTAGCTCCTCCAGAGCCCCTGGACCAGACGGCCTTTCAAATTTTGTTCTAAAACAGCACCCTGAATTATGGGCAAACATCTTATACACCATCTTTGTTTCTATCCAAGCAAGGCAACGCATTCCAACATCCTGGTGCCAAGCTCTAGTGGTGCCAATATACAAAAAATGTGATCGTACGAATCTGGCTAGCTACCGTCCCATAGCGCTTCTTGATGCACCTGGGAAGATCTTTAGCCGTATCATTTTGAGGTATCATTTGGACCACTAGTGAAAATCGTAGAGATCCTTTTCATACTGGATTTGTTGCGGGCCTTGGGACTGCTATTAACATTACTACGCTCAATGCTAATAAAGCAGCCTATGCAACAAGAAGTCAACCCCTGTACTTGGCCTTTGTGGACTTTTGAGTCGCGTTTGACTCTGTGGACCGTCAACTATTAATTAACAAATTGCTGAGTTTTGGCTGTCCACATTCTCTTATTTCACTTATAATCCTCCTTTACACAAATACAACAATGCAGGTTAAATTAAACTTGAGGGGACTATTATCAGACATAATCCATACTAAACGCGGCCTCAAGCAAGGCTGCATTCTAGCCTCAACTCTGTTTAATTTATTTATACTTGACTTGGGAGTTGAATTTCTGAAGGTTATAAATGATGCGCAAAAGCTTGGCAACCAGGTCATCGCATGGCTTCTCTTTGCAGATGACCTGGTTCTCATTTCATAAACGCCAAGTGGTCTACAGACTCTACTTAACCAGCTAGAAATTTCTGCTGCCAAAAATAATCTAATATTTAATTTGGAGAAAACCCAAGTCATGGAATTGGGAAAAGTTAAATGAACCAAACAAAACACTATGAGTGGTTCCTTCAGAATCAAAAACTGGTTTTAGTTAACGATTACAAATATCTTGGTGTCATATTTAGTAATTCTCCTGCAAATAACCCTCATAAATGTAGCTGGTAAACTTTTCACCCTAATATCTCAGGCGAAGGTCCTCCAGGCTAAGTTTGGTACATTTTCTTGTGCCCATGTACTAACCTTTTTGCAGCAGAAGGTAATTCCCATCATTATCTATGGCGCCGAGACCTGGCTCCCCCAAAAGCCTTTGCATTGGGATAGAGCGGAAGCTCAATTCTGGAAAAAAGTGCTGAAACTTCCCAACTCAACGCCAAATGCTCTTTTGCGGTTTGAGCTGGGTATTCTTTCAATTCAAATACAAGTTTCATGGAAGAGATGTCTCTTTCGCAAATGCCAATTGGGTCTTGACGCAAATAATATGCTTGCGATACTGGCAAACTATCTACTGCTGTCTCCTCACTCCTTTCCAGCAAACTGGAGAGTCAGTGTCCTCTCTGATTTGTCTGAAGCTAACATCTCGTTAGACCTTCTACTTAATAATCCTTCCAAAGCCAAACTTAAATTATATCAACTTGACTGGTACCATACCCAGCAGAAATGTTTATTGCTAAGAGATTTTGATAGATCATCATTTGGTCATAAAAAATGTCATCAAACTGCGGACTACTTATTGAAGGGTCCGTCACATACACTCAGAAGTCATATTCTAAAATTTCGCATGAACCTATGGCCAACCAACCAAATCTTTCTGAGAAGGGGTTTAATCCATGTTGATGCTTCGTACTGTCGGTTTTGTAAAATTGATGGAATGGAAGAGACATTAAAACACATACTAATTGTGTGTGTTGCTTTGAGGTAACAAAGGAAAATTCTCCTTCACAAGCTAACTCAAAAACATTATATGATGCACACAGATGATGAATTATGGTATGAATTATTTTCCACTCCTAAAATTTCATTAAGAATAATTACTATGCAATTTGTGTGTACAGTACTGCCTACAGAATGATTATCTAGTGAACAAGTTGGTCACAGTGTACCTAGAAGTAATTTGTAGCTGCTTGAGCGTAACCCTATTTTATTTCCGATTTTATTCTGGAATGCTAGTTGTTATATATGCTTAGGTTTTATTTTCTATGTGGTGTCACGTTCTGAATTGAGATTGTCAAGTTACATTGATTTTCATATCTTTTTGTCTCTCCTGTTTTTCCTTTTTTTTTTTTTTTAAGTTGTTACTGTCTCTTCCGAATGTGATGTGATGTCATTTGTAATCTGAAGTTTTATGTAAAATCTGTTTTGAAAGGTTAATTTAATTTAGCCAACCAAAATAAAATTAAAAATAAATATATTTTTTTTTAAAGGGAAAAGAACATATTTCTACAGGTCCTGCAACAAAATATATTCTCAAGTGATGGGATCATTATATAATGCTGAATAAATTAAGACAACGTTGCAAAGAATATAGGTCAGTGAATGCCTCTGGCTTTATATTTTCGTTTTCCCAGATATTTCAGTTTGTAAGCGAGAATGTCAAATCAGCACACGAAAACTTGACAATGGACAATTGCCTTAAAACACAGCAATTCATGTCTGATTCCTCCTGCTTCTCAGAGCTGTAATAATGTGATTTTTGGCACATTTCAATGGCACTCAATTTATAAACCAAAAAACGACCAAGGGCTGGGCCAATCCTGCTTGGAGTCAAACTGTGACTGTAGCACACATGCCAGAGGCGAATAGTTAACTCAGTGAGCACTTTTCCCCCAAAACAATGATCATGGCATTAAAGAACAGGGCACGGATATCTTTGCACACTTAAATCCAGCCCTATGTTTCTCCAGTTCAAGTATTAATCGTGCACTAACTATGTGAGCCCTTCGGTGAAAGAAAGGAAGCATGCCTGGCCCGTCAAACATTTGAGGATGCTCAGACATTTTAAACTCACATTCATTGCCTTGTCAGTTTACACACATCTTTATTTAGTTTTACTTTATGTATTTCTCAAAGTGTGTTTAGCATGCACAACCTACTTTCACGGCCAAGAAAATCTGAGCAAAGCAGCTGTACACCATCTGGGACACATATGCCGGAACTAGGTTAGCAGAAGGGGAATCACCTCTCCAATCAAAGAATGGCGTATGCCCAGAAAACAACGTTTACATAATGTCATATTCTTGTTTGACAAGCTGAAACACAGTCTGTTTGACAAATTGCCCTCGCTTGTGATGAATGCTTGAGCATCAACCTCTACCATTGATTAAAAGGTGGTGTTACTCGTACCCGATGGTACCGACCCTTTTAAATCTTCAGTTAACAAAGCAAGCTCTAGATTGCTGCCATACCTCCCAAATCTGTTACACAAGAAGTGAAAAGTATCCTAGCAGTAACATCGAACACCGAGTATGCAGGTCTGAAGCACAACCTGCCGCCATAGACCACCGTGATTATAATCACCCAGCCACACCTACTGGTTGCCAGTAACTACAGGACACACACACGGTATATTGCTCTTAATTGCGAAGGGCCAGGGTGACAGGTCCTAAATGTCTACCAGGAGCAGGAGGGGAATGGGTTATATGAAAATGTGTTTGTGGGGCATTGTATAGGACTAACTGGTGGTTATCACATGTTGGTAGTTTAAATGTGGTGATTTAACAGTGCTGGCGATGGGTCAATGTGGGACTTGTGAGGTGCACTGGACAGTGAAGGATGATGGCGTTGGTGGGGTTCCTTTGGGGGCAGAGGGAGTACAGTTTGGCATGTTGACAGTTAATGTGAGTGAAAGGACGCAGTAGAAACTGGTTAATATACTTGCAATGGATTAGATGCGCACTGATCTGTGGTGTCCATGTAGACTGGATGATCTTTTGGGAAAGGGCTGTAATAGCAACTGTGTGCACTTGTTTCCTGTGGTGTAACTAGTGAGTGTTAGGCAGAAACCTGTGCAGTTCCCTCTGGGACCACTGCAAAAGATTTAGGACTACAGGTGTTTGGCAGTAAACCCACTTGGTAGCAGTCTGTACCACACAGATTCACTTGGTAGCTGTGGCTGAGCAGTCAGACTTCCCTCAAGAAGAGTTAGGCAGTATACAGAGTATTCACAATTGGTCAAGAGAACACAATAGAACAAGTAAACACTGTCCAGGGCTTGGTGTAAAAGAGATATAATTATTTATTTAAAACCACATCTAGAAAAACACACAGGCACTAATAGTAAGCAATTCAAAAACACGGTCACTAAAAGATATACACTCCCTTAAAAGAATATTAGACAAGTCTTAAGTAAAGCCCCACTTATTTTCAGACAGCGGTGAGCGCTTAACGTAGATGGCACTATAATAGTTCGTTTTAAAAAGGGAGAGAAATGCAGAGTTGAACAGATCCCAACACTTATCAGAACATAACAAGAGAGGAAGGCAAAGTAAAACAGTGAAGTTCGAGTTCAAGAGGCCGGATCCACTTTCAGAAGATCCAAATGAAATGTGTCCAAGGTCACACGGTTGCAGTGCACAAAAGTCTTGTAAAGGTTCAAAAAGGAGTTGGACCAAAGAAAGAGACCAGTTAGAGGGTCAAGGCGGCCAGCCCAGTCCAGAAGGTTAAGGGGTTATTATTACCTTGTAGCAATCTTTAGAAAGGGAGGCCTGGCGGACACGGTACCTTAAAGTGGTGTTAACGCTCCAGCAGGGGCAGTTGTTCCTGGCAGCGGGTGCAAGTCGGTGCTTCGTCCGGGGGAAGAGAGGATCTCGTCGTGGAGGAAGACAGGAGTCCTTTGCACTGCCAGGGAAGAAACCAGCCGCGGAGTTTCTCAGGTACAAGGAGCGGTCCGGTGATTCGCGGTTCAGTGGCGAGTGGCTATCCGGCTGCTGGGGTGCTTGGCACGGGCAGTTCGACCACAAGACGGCCTGGGGTGCGAAGAAAGAAAGGTAAACTGGTTGTGCCCATCAGTCAGGGGAAGAAGCCTCTCCAGTCGGGAGATCTTCTCTGTCGTCGGGAAGTGGTGAGTCGGTTCTGCAGGGCTCCGCCGGTGGTGTCATCGTGGTAGGTCGGCTCAGCTTCTCCCTCGTCGGATTCTCAGGTCCTGTGGCGACTTCTGAAGTTCCAGTCCCCAAAGCCCTGCTTTTATGCAGAAAGCCCCCATTCACTCAGCCTAGCTGTCACTCAAACATGCTAAGTGGTGAGCCGGCCGGCTCACCACTGGGGCCAATCACACAAGAGTGCGACTTGAGTTACCAAGGTAACTCAGTCCAGGGTGCCTAAACCCCCTCCCACACCCACTGTGGTACCCAGACAGAGTGGCACCACTTTTGGAGGCTTCTGTGGAGAAGCCCGCCAAAAGGTGGAACAAAGGGCTCGACTTGGGTTGGAGTCACAGAAGAGAACACAAACACCATTTTAGAATTGATTCTTGGCAAAAAATACCAACCGGAGAATTAATATTAATTAAATAAACCGGCGGTATGTTCAAGGCTATGAGAATTAAATAATTAAAGTTGGTAGCCTCGAACAATGGGAAAATCCCATAGGAAAATATTTGCAGTCGAATATAAAAAGTAGTTTCCACTGCCACTAGCCAAAACTCGATCAGGGGGGACGGAGACGTGCCCCCTTGACTAAAAGACCCCGGGGCAATCGAATTGCCCCGACCAGTACGTCCACAATATGATGGTTTGCACTGGTTTCTGTTAATAATTTGGGACTAGTAAAGCCAATGGTGACGTTACATGCCCTGGGAGACAGTAGTCAGTCCCAGGGTTTGGAGTCTATGGTGGGGTGTCACTATGACACCCCTGTGTTACTGCACGGAGGGTGCTGTGTAACACACATAGGAAAAACACATGAGACCCTATGGAGTAAAGGACCCCATAGCCCACAAAACACATTACCAGTCAAAGGAATACCATAAATCATGTCCAAGAGTGGGAGAAAAAGGGGTCTCACTCTTGGCGGGAGGAAGGGAACAAACTCCAGAAATCCAGCAAAGCTGCTGGGGGACTCACTAGGTTAGGAAATTCAGCCTAAAGAGAGAATTCTCCCTAACACTAGTGAAGTATAATTAGACCACTGACTGTTATCTCTTGGAATGTACACTGGCAGAACGGACTTCAAATGAGGAAACTACTCTCATATCAACCCAAGGGAAATGCTGATGCATTTACAAGAAACACATTGAGAGCAAAGTATTATATCTTCAATAGTAAGTTCAATTTTGCTCAGTCTAGTTGTAATGCGACCGGTCAAAAGGAGTCACAAAGATGCTTTATAAAAACGTAGTAAGTGGTCAGGGAAGGGACAAAGGTATAAAATAGAGGGAGAAAAAGCAGTGGGGAATACATGTTACATTCTAAGAAGTATGTGTCTGAAACGTGCACACAGAGAGATTTTATGAAGAAGTTATAGGTGACCAGTTATCATTTAAGAAGGGGGAAATATACTACTGTTTAACCATTACATTAATGGAACTTAATTTCGTTGGTTGTACTATTTATTTTGGAATCTGATTTTCAACTCGAATTTTGATTTGCCTTTTTTCACTTACTGCCCCCTGTGCCCCTTTGTACTTGTTGTCATGCCAACTATGAATGTTTGTTTTACTTAATTCTTTGTTGCAGTATGTGTTACTCACAATTAATACTTATCAGCCTCAGATGAAGAGCCGGGTTTGGCTCGAAACACGTGTCAGGCTGACCATTCTACATTAATAAATACACTTTTGTATTCTTCAAAAATTGTCATTTTTGGCGCAGTGTGTCGTGATTTTAAAGATGTTTGAGACAGAATGTTTGATAGGTCAATAATTAATAGTGTTGGGCTAAAATTCATGATACATAGATTCATTTGTTAGATGTGTGGAGAGATTACACATTCCATTCACCAGTCCAGCACACTCAATCAAAATTGAATTTTCTGAACGCGGTGCTCTCCACAGATATAGGGCTCATATTACAGGGGTGGACTGGGAACCAAAAGAGTCCCTGGAAATCATTTTCAAAGTGGCACCAAATTGCACATTTTCAGCAAGCCTAAGCCTTTTCCCTTTAAGAAGATGTGTAAATAAAATAATTCACCACACAAAAGTGGCCCAAGATGTAGAGGCCTACCAGGAAATCTCCAGATTTCCCTATAGGCCAGTCCACCCCTGGCTGATAACCATCTATCATGCTGACATGTCTTTATGCATTGCACTTGGAGGATGCAATGGGTGTTTGAAATGTAATCTTTCATTTGTGTATTTATTGGATATTTGTAAGGCGCCTATACAACAAATGGTTCTTGAAGGCACCACAAGACAAAAGGGGTGGGTGGGGGAAGGGAGATAACAATAACGGTCCTACTAGGCCTTGTGACATTCGGAGCGTGCAAGTGCAGTAACAAGGTAGCACTTCAAACAGAAAAAAAGACGATGGCATGATTGAACTACTGCAGACGTGACAATGGATTATGAAGTGCTTAAAACAGAGGAAAAGATCACCAAGTGCAGTTTTATTGCTCGTCCACTTCTGAACACAGTATTTTCCAAGAGCGGACCTGATTTTATGGCTTTGCTCTCTAACAGGAGACCAAGTGATCTACAATATGATGTGAACCATGACACGAAAAGCCCCCCTTCACGCATAGACATATCTGGCCGACTAAGCCCAGTCCTAGGGCGGCAGATTGACAGCATTTTATTGCAGTTGATTTTTAATTTACTGGTTGTCATTTTTTAGTCTGGCTAGTCTGGCTGATTCACAACACTGCGAGTAATTATGAGCTATTAGCAGTCATTCCACTCTGACAGTTAAAGATTTTGACGTCCAAACTTGTATATATGCTGGACATTTACAACAGGTTTATTGTTAGGGTGACCGTTGTTTAAGAGAAAAAAAAAAGTCTACGCGTACCAAATGCAGCCTGCTTTGGTTATTCAGTGATTCAGTCATACAACTCTCACAGACATATATGACAGATACAAAGAGCTCTGGTCATCCTTATCTTCCAAAAACGCTCTCTAATATGCAAAACAGCATATTTGGAGTTCTTTCTACGCAATACACACATACACTTTGTTTATCAATCACTTTTATATTAAAATATATGGCATGCATTTTTTTAAAATCGTTGCAATAATTAGGGTTTTCCCTTCAGAAAAGTAAAGGTTAAAAATGATGCATCATTTTACAATATGAAATGCATGCTTATGCTTAAGTCAAGCACAGAGTTCCCACAAGTGGCACTAAAATGATGTTCAGAAGCAAGCACTAATTTCCCTTCCCAGCCTTACATTTCAGAGGTTTGTGGCTGCCCAAAGGGTGCAAGCATGAAATAGATCATGGAGAAGTTAAATGGCGAACAGTAAATCTTAACGCGCAAGTACATCAAGAAACCTATGAAAGGATAACCAAAGCCATAAAAGGGTGAGAACAAAAACTGTGTGCCAAAGGTACATACTGTTTCACAGCTGTAAAGGTGTTGTGTAAAGATATCCATTCATCCATCTTTACCAAAGCTGCTCAGTGCTGAGCAGGCAAATTGCATCCTTGCAGGGTTTATCATCTGTCTGATGACATTCTGCTGCACACTCAGTACTAACAAGAGAACCAACTGCAAAGTACACAATGCATAACTGATGTTTATAAGTAATCTTTACATTTATTATATTTTAAATACAAGGTAGGACTTTCTAACAACAGCATTACATCTATATCCATACGCACAAAGTTCAAAATGTTCCTATGTATTGTATAGTCCAACTCAACTCTACGGAGTTAAACATTTTAAATTAACTTAAACGCAAGATGGCAAGACTCATGGCCTAAACCATACCCACAAAGGTAATATTGTGCTGGAACGTCTGATCCATTGCTCACTTTTGCTCTTGGAGTTTCGGCTATTTTGAACAAATGCACAAACAGCAATGATGTAAACCGTGTGTGCCACTTTATTTGTTATAAAAGGTGCCTGCATTGTGCAGCTGCAAGGAATGCTGTTGCTTCCCACACATTAATGTTCAGGGTCACCCTGATCCATTACTCCACTGTGAGAATGCACAGCCAAAGATTCCAAGAACCTTCTCCAACTGCCTTTACTCTACTGAGATGTTTATGTCCAGCTTGAGTTTTACTTCAAACTTCACTTGTGATTTTTGCCATCTTTTAACAGCGTTCCAGCCCAAGGAATTGGAGGTACATGGATTGCAGCAGGTAACCTATTTCTATTTTGTACCCGACTAGTACCAGATCTGTAAACATGAGAAGGGGGTGGAGTTATTTTTATTCAACATTTCTAAAAGATGTGCCTGAAACACTTGCATATATTTCATATGTAAACCTTACCATTTGACAAGACCGGATGTAGAAATGTAGTTATGTAGCATTAATATTACAGACCACTCTAGGTGCGTGACTGCAGGCAATGTGTGAGATAAACCAGATATTAGCATTAAAACCAAAATTCCTTGTTCCAACCTTCTCTCACTTGTGTCCAGTTGGCAAACAGCTTATATTCTTATCGCTTCCTCTAAAAGATTGTGTTCGGCCCCAACTGAATGTAGACAATTAGCCATAACAATTACCTCTACTGCACTGTAAAACAAACTGTGCCTCATTATGAGTATGGTGATAAGCAGTAAAATTGTCAGTAACTCAGTTACTGTCCCCTTTACCACTATGCCAAATTACAAGTGACCCAGAAATTGCCAGTAATTTCACCAGCAGAATTACCTCTGTCAGAATTACCTTTAGCAGTAAATCCACCAAGAATCAGCAGAAACAGTGATGGGGCTAATTCTGCTGATGGAATTACCGCCGAATAACAAAAACCCATTACCACCAAATTATTTTTAAAAACAGCGGAATTACCTCCACATAAATTGTGGAGGTAAATGCATACAGGTGTCACAAATCAAGGCCCAGGTACACCAGATCCACTCAGGTGGAGTATTAAATGCCCACCCCGAACACACATCCAAGCAACATGCAGCCACAAGCAGACGTAGAGTAGCAGGTTGTAGAGCCCGTAATTTACATCAAGGTACAGCAGCATGCTGGACCACAGCAGGGAAGAAGATCGGTGTAACAAAGGCATAGGAGACGCATGCTGCAGAGGGCACCCATGGCACATGTCTGCCCATCCCCATGGACACTCACTGCCAGCCAATTAGTCACCTTATACCGACTGTACCGTCCAGCCATCGGCGTACTGCTCAACCTGACACAGGCACAACTGCAGAGTGCAATTTCTATCAGAACAGCCACCCTGCGCCCCCTGTTGAAGGTTGTGGCAGTCCTACATTTCTGTGGCACAGGTGCCTTCCAACACACTGTAGGGACACTGCATGGCATGTCCCAGCCCACATTCTCCAAGGTTCTTGTTGTGTAGTACTTGCTTTTGTAGGAAGGAAGACTGATGTCATGTGGAATGTTGTCCCCTGAATGATAGAGTGTATGGGTGAGGTTTCCAAGCCCAGGCAGTTAGGAATCCCCTGCCTGGGTGATGGGGGCCAGTGTTATGTCTGTCCTAATTATCTTGCTATATCCTATGTAACTTACTGGTAATGTAACTTAAGAACATGTTAATAAATACTTAAGTACCCACAAGAAGCCTGGAGGTCACTTTATAACAGTTCTGGACCAAGTCCTGGATGCCCTAATGATGCACGCACAGCTGCACATCTCCATGCCCATCCCCCAGGCACAGGTGCATGCAGCTAAGGCAAGGTTCTACAGCATTGACCATTTCCCCATCACCATTGCACCATTGGACGGCACCCATGTGGTACCCCCGACAGGCAACAGAACAGGCATACAGCAACCAGAAACAATATCACTCAATGAATGTGCAGATGACCTGCAATGCCGACCTCACCATGAGTCACTGCTGTGCCTGATATCCTGGGGCCAAACATGATTCACTGATTCTGCGCAACAGCACATTACCAGCTTATATGTAGAGGCATAGAGGACAGCACACCTGGCTCGTGGGTAAGTAGCACTCAGACCTGACTGCCAAAGGCCACGACATGCACCTGGGGTACATAAGCAGTAGTGAAGTGAATGAACTACAGGTCCCATGATGCAACACCACCAATACACAGAATAGGCCAAGCGGCCTCACTGACCCACCCCAGGACACAGACTTGAACACTCTCGTGATACCGGGCATCCAGCCATGCAAGGTAGCATCACGCAGTCAGGGCCATGTGAAACCCATGTAAGCATTGCCATGTACCTTACATGGCATACTGCCAAACCATAGTTAACCAGTGCAATGTTAATACCACAGCAGTGACAGCCACCACATGACTGCCGACTCCGACAACGTAAATGAATGCAAGTGAGCCATGTAGCCCATGTCCCATCAACCTCGATGCACACAAGGTGCACCGTGCCCATCCACTGAGTCATGCACATAGGGGTATACACGTTAAGACCATTGACTTGTTCCCCGGCCCACCCAACGTCATGTCTCACAAAGTCCATTCATGTTTTGCAGTTGCTGCTGGATACCTGGAGTTGCCATGGCTAATGACCCCTGTGAGGAACCCTGCTACACCACAGGAGATAGGCTATAATGAGGCACAGGAGGAGAACAAGATCATATATCGAGCGGCCATTGGGGCCTTCTGAAATCCAGGTTCAGGTGCCTATATCACACAGGCGGTGCAGTAATGTACAGCCCTGAAAACGTTGGGAAAATCGTAGTGGTCTGCGCCATGCTGCACAACATGTGCATAAGAAGGAATGTAGAAATGCCACAGATGAGCACAACACCCCCACAATCCCTAGCTCTGATGAGGAAGAGGCTGGAGGAGGGAACAGGGGACCACAGGACATACGTGGGAAAGTAAGGGAAGGATGGTCAGCCAGGAGTTCATGGAAATCTTTTTCTAACTACAGAGACATGACCCCCATACATGCAATAAATGCGTATGTCTCAATTGCATGGAATGAAAACCGTCAAATTGATCACGATTCAAGTGTGATTATTTCTGGCATCAAGGAAACCTCATCCCCAACACCAACTCCCACCCCCAAGTACTACTCCCATTAGCACTTGCGCTTATCCCCCTTGTCCACAAGCTAGCACATTTGAGGCATGCCGTTATGAGCGCCTGGCCGGGGTGCTTACCAGTGACCCCTCAGTAGGGGTAGAATACTGTGAGCTCCCCTGCACGCCCCCCCATTTATTTATTTTTAAATCTTTTTGTTGGCATTTATGATAGGTACAACAGCAGTATGGCATAAGAGTGCCCACTGCAACACAAAAAATTGTCCAAGTATGCCGATGATTCAATAAACAAAAATTGCAATTATAACATAAACCAATAACAAGAACAACAGTTGTCTCCAAATGATCTGCAATTAACTGCATTGTAGGAGTAGACACGGGGAGGGAAGTAGGAGCACAAAGAAGAAAGGGAGGACGAGAGGGGGGGCTATGAAGTGAAAGGGAGGGGAGCACAAGTATCTCAAGGCAGTGGTATATACAAGAGTTTGGCGATGTGTAGGTTATTGAACCTGGGGGTGAATTGTTCAGGGAGGTTTGTCATCGTTGGAAGGATGGAACAGTTCCCATGTGAGTTCCTTCCAAGCTTCAAAAGCTAGACTCACATCTTCGGGAGAGTTGGCAATGCCTTCCTCCCAGGCCGAAGTCTCTGCCCCCCACCCAGCAGCCCAGCTTGTTGCGCCACACATGGAAACGTGGCCCATCAGGTCGCTTCCAGGCCATGGCAATAGTCCTTTTGGTGAGGATGCAGGCCAGATCCATAAGCTTCACTGTATGCTTTATTTTAGCTAGTCTGGGATAAGTTCCCAAGAGGCATTCTCCGGGAGTCCAATCGTACCTGGACATGCCGGCTCTCCTGCAGGTCTCGTCGACCGCGGCCCAGAGTTGTCGGGCCTTGGTACAATCCCAGAACATGTGGATGAGATCTGCGTTGTCTCTGTTGCACCAAGGGCAGCTATGTTGGGGTCATCCATAGATTTTTGCTATTCTGTACGGTGTTAAGTATGAGCGGTACAGTACGTTGAGCTGGATCAGCCTGAATCTGGAGTTCCTGGAGACCTCTTTAGGGAATGCCAGTGCCCTTTCCCATTGTTCATCTGACATCTCTCGGCCTAGGTCTCTTTCCCATTTGAGTCGTAGGTCAGGACTGTGGGGGTTAGGCTTGTCTGTAAGGTGACAGTATATTTGGGACACTGGTCTCTGCCCTTCTCCCAAGTTATATAGAAGTGTCACGAAGGGGCTGGTCTCGGGCTCCTCAGGCCAAACATCCCATTTGGTTCTCGCTAGTTTCTGGGTCCTCATATACCAAAGGAATTGGCCAATGGGAATACCATCTTCCAATTGTAGGGAGGAGAAGTCTCGGAAGGAACCCTCGTTATACAAGTCCCCCCAGGTGTACACCCCCAGCCGTTCCCAGCTTCGAATGACTGCCAAATCAACACTGTTTTGACACAAGTCGGAGAGGAGTGGAATATCCGGGGCATATGCATTCTGCAGGTGAAGGAGCGACTTTGTTCTGTGCAATATCTGCATTCCTAGGGTGGCCAAAAAGGGGGCCTCACCCGTGAGGTGTCGGGGAGCCCAAATTAGTTTTTTCATCCGGATTGGGGTGATGAGTGTTGCAATAGTTTCATTTCCGGAGTGACATCATTGGCCAACCATTTAGCTACGAAGCTGAGCTGGGCCGCTAAATAGTACCTCTCAAGATCGGGGAGCTGGATGCCGCCCTGGCGATACTGGAGGACTAACGTGGATAATGCCAACTTGTGTCTGCCTTTTCCCCATAAGAAGTCTCTAAGCAGCGTCTCTAGTAGTCGGAAGAAAGAGGCTTTAATATAGTAAAACACATTTTGAAACCCATAAAGAAATCTGGGAAGTATAATCATTTTAACGATGGAAGCTCTTCCCATCATGGAGAGGGGGAGTCGTGACCAGAACCCTATTGACTTGCGCAGAGGAGGCAATGCTGCCGCTGTGTTATTCTCGTGCATGAGTTCCGGTGTGTGGTAGATGTTGACTCCTAGATAGCGGAATGTGGTGGGATGCCAGGCCACCTCTAGTGATGGCAGGTCATCCAAATGTTTACCTCTGAGGCCACCTAGAGGGAAGAGGCAGGATTTACTCCTACTAAACTTTATGCCCGATACTCTGGCAAAGTTGTTAAGGACATCCATCATGGTCGGGACATTCAGGTGTGGGTCTCTTATGTAGAGAAGAACATCATCTGCGTACAGGGATATTATATGATCTGTTCCGTCCAGTCGTATGCCAGCATCGAAAAATTGTTTCCTAAAATAGATGGCAATGGGCTCCAGCCCGAGTATGTAAAGCATTGGGGATAGTGGGCAACCCTGCCTAGTGCCCCTTTGTATGTCCCATGCTGCAGAGATAAGCCGTCCGGATTTCACTATTGCTCTTGGCCTAGTGTACAAGACCTTGACCCATCTGATGAAATTTTCTCCAAAGCCAAATTCTTGGAGCACTGCCAGGAGCCACTCCCAGTAGATGGAATCAAATGCCTTGATGGCATCTAATGAAAGCACAGCGTAGGAGCCTCTGTCCAGATTGGTTTGGGACAGAACGTGCTGGAGCCTGCACAGGTTGGCGGTAGTGTTACGGCCCGGAACAAATCCATTTTGGTCAGGATGAACCACCTCCCCTATCACTCTGGCAAGTCGTTTGGCTAGGACTGTTGTTAAAATCTAAACATCATAATTGAGCATTGCAAGTGGCCGGTAGGAGTCACAATCCTCGGCCGGTTTATTGGGCTTAAGCATTGGGATCACCAACGTCTCATGCATGCTCTCAAGGTAGGATCCCCAGTTCGTAGGCCTCCAGAAATACCCCATGCAAGAGTGGGGTTAACACGGTCTCGTAAGTCTTGTAAAATTCAGTGGGAAGCCCGTTGCTGCCTGGGGACTTCCACGTAGCTAGGGACTTGATTACCTCGCTTATGTCGTCCTTGGTGATGTCAGCATCCAGTGCTTCTCTGTATGCAAGCAGTATTTTAGGCAGTCCTATTTCTTTCAGGGTGTCTGAGATCTCGCCTGAAGACACCCAGTTGTCGTGGGCGTACAGCTGGGTGTAGAATAATTTGAAAGAGTCGTTGATGTCCTGTTGGTTTCGATGGAGTGTGCCATCAGCGCCTCTCAAGGATGTGGTCGGGTTCCGTGGATGCTCCTTTCTACACAACCAGGCTAGCAGTCTGCCGGGCCTATCCGCCTGGGCGTGGGTCCTAATGGTCCTGGTGGTGTAGTCGAACTTGGCTAGCCTGTCCCAAGCCTTTTTGCATTCAGTTCTAGACTGCTTGAGCTCTTCCTCCACCTGTTGTGATCCTCGTGTGCCAGATTCTAGCTGTTCAATCTCAGCTTCCCGTTGCTCTTGTTCCGTTCGTAGGTGCTTCCTGATGCCTCCCGCTTTTGAAATGATTTCTCCACGTGTGACTACCTTCAGGGCCTCCCATACAGTGCTTAGGTGGCTAACACTGTTCATGTTTTCCAGGACATAGTTCTCAAGTGATTCACAGAGATCCTCCTTGAATGCAGGGTCTTTCAGCGTTTCAATAGGCATTCTCCATGAAGGTATCGGAGATCTGGCCCCAGCGGTGCACCATTTTATTGCCAAGGGGGAGTGATCAGAGATAGTCCGGCCCAAATATTGCGCTGATTCAATCAGAGGGAGGCTTTCTCTGCCAATGAAGATGTGGTCGATCCTGGTCTAGAGTTTGTGCGGGGAGGAATAGAAGGAGTAGCCCCGGTCTTCCGGGTGTTGCTCACGCCAGACCTCCACCAAGTCCAAATGGTTCAGCATGGTATTCAGTGATGCGGTGGATGCCGGTGGGCCGCCGGAGAGAGGGGTGGACCTGTCAAGGTCCGTGTTGCAGACAAATTAAAATCGCCCCCCCAAACAAAAAACATTTCTATACTGTGTGACCTTGGCATACATCTGTCCCAAATGTGCTGGTATGTTATTGTTGGGGAGGTACGAATTTACAATACATATTTCCGTATGCTCGATGCTGCCCCACAATATTACATACCTCCCTTCTGGGTCTAGTTCGGCTCTGTTGAGTTGGAAGGGGATTTGGGGGCTGATCCATGTGAACACCCCTCTGGCATATTTAGAGTAGGAAGATCCAAACCCTTGCCCTCCCCACTGAGTCTGAAGCGTTGCAATGGACTCCTTTGTTAGGGGGGTTTCTTGCAGGAGGGCAATTCCCACTCGTTTCCTGCAGAGTTAGGATTTAATTTTATTGCGACGAAGGTAGGTGCCCAGACCCCTCACGTTCCAGTTACAATCTTGATGCGTGTGGCAATGATAGTGAGAAGCAAAACCTGTGAGCCCGCTCAAGGCTAGTCCGCCTCGTCTCTCCGTTAGATGTATGTTTCGAGCAGCAGCCTTCATGGCTGGTTAATATTAATGCATGGATCATTCCCCCTCGTGCCTTTAGTGACTGAACTGCTTTAGAAAGTGGAGACATGGTAACAAGTTCAACTTCCACTCGAAATGGTGGGTTAACAACGTGGAACAACTGTGAACTGCCCCCAGCAGCTGCTTCAGGGGAGCAAGGCTCGGGGGCTTCCGCGTCTCGACGGCCTGTCCAGGTCATGAGATGCGTATGTAGTGCCAGCGTGCCGACACTAATTGTAATGGGGTGGGTTGTGGCGGTGTCCATTCGTGGCTGCCTGAGCTTCCGTCCGACAGAACATATTTGCTTCTTCGAGGAGGATCACCTTTGCAAGCAATGACTAGATATCGCGACTGAGTGAAATTTCATTCTCGGCGATCGTGATTTCTGCGTGGATCTTCGGCTGCTGAGGCCTGGTCATCGCCCTCCGCTAGGTTGTTGTGCTCCAGCCACATGGCGGCTGCAGCGGGGGACTCCATGAAGACCGTTTTCCCTTTGTAAAGGATCTTGAGGCGCGAGGGATATAGGAGCATGTACTTGAGGTTGAGCTTGCGTAAACGGGCTTTAATTGGTATGAAGGAGTTCCTGGCTTGTTGCACTTTGGGGGTGTAGTCGGGATACATGACTATTCGAGAGTCGTTCCGCTTGATCTCACCTCCTTCTCTGGAGAATTTAAGTATTGTTTCCCTGTCCCGGAAATTTAGAATCTTCGCAATCATTGGGCGCGGGTGCGATCCCGGTGGGGGTCTTTTTTGTAAGGAGCGGTGGGCCCTCTCTACTGAGAATCCCTGCGTGAGCTTGCTGGCCCCTATCTCCTGAAGTATCAAGGACTCTACAAATTCCGTTGGGTTGGTTCCCTCCATCTACTCCGGAATGCCAAGAATTGGAATATTGCTGCGGCGGGCCCTGACTTCTGCCTCCTCCGATCTCGCCTCCAGCTGAGCAACCTGTTTTTCAAGTGTGTTTACTTTAATTTTCAAGTTCGTGGCAGTGTCTGTAGTATCTTGCAGGTGAACTTCTACCTTATTTACCCTCTCTGTTAGGTTGCGGGCATCTTGGCGAATGAGTTGTATATCAACTCTAAGTTCATCTATCTTGGTTTCCATGAATGTTTGGAGTGCTGCAATAGCCTGTAGCACCTGGGCGTTGTTAGGGTCTTCCACGGAAGTGGGAGGTTCCGTCTGCGTAGGGATCTCATGTTGAAGGGGCTGTTTGGGTTTTGTCCCCGAGAATGAGTCCATGATTGTTGCCCCTTTGTTCTTATTCCGTGAGGTAGACATTTGCCCCTCGTTGCGTGAGTAATGCCAGCGGTTAATAGCCCAGGCCAGTATGGTGTAAGGTAGTCCCCGGCGGCGCTTTCTGTGCCCACAGTTTCGTGTTATAGGAGCTAGATCTCCAACTCACAATCAGACCTCTTGCCACCCAAGAGCATAAGAGAGTGCGGTCTCAAGGTCAAAACTCAGCCGAAAGAAAAAAATAACTTGCACCGACTGTGCGCTCCAACGGGGTTCTGTGTCTTCTGGTCATGTATTAAGGCACCCGATCACGTCACGGCGCACAAGGCCCTGGACCTGTTGTATTCCGTGGGCCGGGGGGGGGGGGACTCCCCGAGCAGAAAGCCAATTCCTAGGGCGATAGCAGCGCTGTGGCTAAGTGTGCATATAGTGTCTAGGTGGGCGCCTATCTCACGTGCAAAGAGATGCGTTCCCAGTCTGGGAGCTCCAACATGCGCTCACTTCGCTCGTGTCTTGTGGGTCTTGGGGAATTCTCGGTTACCAGCAGTGTAGAACCAGGGCGTGCAGGATTCCCGGCAGGAGGATGACATGCTGGGTCTCACCTCCCACGCTGTGTTGTTGTGCTGGCAGCTTCTAATCCCTCCGTTACGTCTGGGGGAACAGTACGGCGATCTGTGATGCGCTGACTCCGTTGCACCTTCATCCAACACTCGGCCAGTGGGATCGGGCCGTCACAAGCCCAGCATGTTATGGGGCCTCCATGTCACCACTGTTGGGGGCCGTGGTCCTTCCGCGGTCGCATAGTGACTACAGTCCATAGAGCTGGGCTGCCGTGTAGACCATGGGCGTTGTGATCTGCCCAAGTCGTTGCGTGCTTTATATTGTTCAAGTGCTGGATGCCACTCGGGTCCCCCGTCGCAGCTTTTCACTTCCGCCGCATCAGCAGTCTTTTCGTTTCCTCCGCTAGCGGGTCCAGCAGCTCCTTCACCGCCGGCGGGTCCGAGCCAGCGTCAGCGCCCTCACTTATCTGTGTGGATCGGGCTCCGGTGTCTGCTCGTTCAGACGAGGGTGAGGGAGCCCGCGTCCAGCTCGAGTTGGGGATGCCTTGGTCTTTCTCCTTCTAGCCCCGGGTGCTCCGCAGCCCACGCGCGGCACCTCAGTGGGCTCCCAGCTCTGCTTACCCGACCATGCTTGATGTTAGACCACAAGCGGGCCTCCCGCAGGCCCGGGGAGGAGGTGCTGGTCTGGAGGAGCAGGCTTCAGTAACTCCCCGTCTTCACCGCAGGTTCGCACCTTCGTCCGCCATTTTGTCGGTCGGGTGGCACCCGTTCAGAGGTCTCTTTCCGGGGATTGCAAGCTCCGATTTACTTCAAATTAGTTGCGATCATGTACGGAGTCGCTTCTTCTTTGCTGCAGTGTTATTTTGGATTAGTATACGTTGCTTGCCTCAACGACGCAGGATCTTATGCAGGATCAAGACAGGAGCCCAGGCTAGGCACGTCTTTACTCCATGAGCCCTTGGCCACGCCCCCCTGCACGCTCCCCCATAAATAGTCCATGCTGAGATGTATGGCTCTGCCCATGGACTCATGGGATGCAGACTTTTGTATAGCCAGCTCCCGCAACCTCAGGCTTGTGAGGCACAGGCTTGCATTGCATGTCACTGTGCTCCTGCAGAGTCAGTTTATTTACCTCAACAGCTGTCTCAAGGCCCCCTGGATGCGGTCACGCATGGCCTCAGCATGCACCAAGTGTTCCTGTGCGATGGCGCACATTTCCGCCTGCCTCTGTCCCATCCGGTACCGGACTTGGCGATTGGCCTCATTTATGCTCCTCTTGCTGGCCTTGACGGTGAGCATTCCTGGCCTGCTCATCAGATGAGACCTCCGCATAGCGCAGGCCACGGTGGGAATCACAATGGGATGTTGTGTGTGCAGCAGGGAGAGGCTGCGCAGGGGGGAGGACTCCGGCGGAAATTGGCGGGTGGGGGAATGTCGCTGGCTGGAGGCAGGGGAGGCACCGTCATACTCCTCGCCTATCGTGCCCTCAGTGGCCTGCATTGATTGCAGGCTGTCGTCCACACTGTGACCCAGCTGTGTGTGTGTGGTCGGACCTGCTGTGTTTCTGGTGGCACGGATAGCACAATTAGGGTCTGTGGTCGCCCCGTGGCTGCGGCCCGCAGGACGGCCAGAGTGGCTGTCAGTGGCCTGATGGCCTGGTGCCTCTTCATGGGTGGCACACTCCCCCTTCCCCTTGGCCTGGCTGCTTACTGGCAGTGGTTGGTGCTGGTGTCATGGAGGGGCCAGCCTCCTCTGTCCTTTTCTGGGTGTTTTGCCTTCCTGTTGGGATAAATTGACATGTTGTCATTGTGTGTTGGGCATACGGGGGGGGAGTTTTGGGGGTGCAGCTGGCATCATGTGTTGGCCACTGTGCAAAATGCATGCATTGCATCTGGACAGTAGGGTGGCCATCTTATTTATAAAATGGTTTCGCAGGACACAAAATCGTGTCACGTATACCACTGTAAACCAAAACGACCAGCGCCAACAGTGGTACACGTGTCACGATTTTCAGCCCCGATCAAGAAACAGATCACCAAACATTGGAATATCTTAACAAGTGACACCCATACGAAAGAATTATTCGCAGCAACACCAACATTTGCATACCAACGTAGCAGTAACTTGAGAGATTTGTTAGTAAATACAAGAGCAAACACAGAGAAGAACATCAGAAAAGAAAGCAGACAAGGCACTTTCCCTTGACCTAATTGTGGTAATTGCCACAATATCATAAAAGGAAACACGATTTCTCACCCTCGAACAGGAGAAAAAATGTAATTGAAAAGCTTTGCTACTTGCAACACAGAAAACATTATATACTGCATAAAGTGTCCCTGCAGTTTATGCTACGTAGGCGAATCAGGAAGAAAGGTGAGAGTCCGCATGAATGAACACAAATCATGTATAAGGGATAAAAAAAAACAATTCAGAAGTAGCCAAACATTTCAATGCTATGAATCACAAAGAAGCGTAAATGAAATTCATGGTACTTGAAGCTCTTGGCAATAAAGGACAATATGTTGATATGAAAAAGAAACTCATGAAACAACGAGAAGCATTCTGGATAGATCGTCTTGATAGTATGGCGCCAAGAGGCATGAATGATGAATGGGATCTAAATTGCTTTTTGTAAAATAGGATCCTTCTACAAACAAGCAATGGATTTTATTAAGAAACAGAGACAATATGTTCTTTGAGCCGAAATGGCATCTCAGGTGATGAATGTGCAACATCATTTTTGAAATGTGGATACAACATTGTTTTTTGAAAATGGATATGATATTGGCACAATGTGTCCAGAGCATGAAGTATAAGAATTCTATGTCAAGACAGAGTGCGCATTAAGCTTTCATCTTCTTTTTCAAACAAACTTCCAATCCCATCAATCCTGTAGTCTCCTAGTCTCTGGCCATGTGACCTAGTCCTTCCTGTTCCTCTGTCCTTCCTCTTCTTTTCCTGCTCTCCACAAGATAAGTACCTCTTCATCTTAGCTCCGTAATATTCGCTTAACAGAACGTGTTTTGTGTCATTAACGTATATGGAATTGTACACCGTGGACAATGATAGAATAATCATGTATAGTAGAGCGTGCGAGCGCTAGTGTTTTAGTGTTTAAAGGGATTCGGAGGCCCCGTGTTGTAATGCACGACACCTCAGGAGCCTGCCGTGACCCCTAGCAGAGCGTGAGTTCGCAGCCCCAACCCTTCGAAGGGCGGAGCTCTACGCAGGCGTGAGACTTCCCGCGAGCCGGTCAGAGGCGGCCACGCGCTGCGAATGCGCCAATAGGAACACGCTCAGCAACGAATGCCTCCTGCGTGGGGGTGTGGCTTTAGACAGCAGAGCCGCTCGATTATAGAGTATTACCAGCCAAAATCGGAAAGGTATATCCTGCAAACATACTTGTTCTATAAGGAAGGTGCAGCCTCGAGCAAAGTGAATCTGTGGATGCGCCACTACACCTAGACAGGTATTGATTCAGGCACCAGCCAGCACAATGTCGAACTTTGAGTGGAGCGAAGAGGAGCAGGAGGCAGTCTACCAAGAAGACCTAGACTATAGCTTCAAAGAAGCGCTGGGAGATTCACTGGCAAAGGCAGTGGCCCAAGGAGTGCGGCCTTTACAAGAAAGGCTAGATACCATAGAGCTATTCCTCAGCCAGAAGGAAGAACGCACCAAGCAGGAAGAAAGCGCGTCCACAAGGGCAACGTTTAATGACCCTAAGGGGTGTAACAGGGCCCGGAAGAGGAAAGACTCTTCTGACCCCCCGGGCCAACCGACAGGGGTGAGTACAGGAGCCCCAGAGGCTACGGACGCGTTCCTCAGACAAAAGGAAGCGTTCTTGAAAGATTCCCAGGTTCCTAGCCTCCGGACCCCCTACCTAGGGGAAGACAATATGGGTTGTACAGAGGAGGAACCCCCAGAAGGCTTCCCAGACGAGGAACAGCCGATATCCCCCACATCCACTCAAGCGGATGCAGATAATGAAGGGGATGAGGGGAGCCAACCTCCGCCTAAGAAAAGGCAACGAAAACTCCACCACCTAGAAGAGGACGAAACGGCGGACATGTTCCAACCGGAAGAAATCAGAAATCCGAGATCCTCAGAGTGGGTTCCATCGCCGAAAGTGGCGAAATACATGATGCAGAGATTGAGGAAAGCTCTCGAAAAAGAGGTCAGACAAAGACTGAGGGCTGAATGTCCAAGACCAGACCTGCCGGGCAAAGTCGCGGAAGCCCCGGAATTGGACCCTAAAATGTTGTCGTTCGTTTCCAAATCGAACAGGGACCCGAGGAACGGCATAGACCGCTCCTGGAGAAACTGCCAAGAAAAACTCCTCGACCTAGCAGGTCCTCTAGCTAAAATAATGGACCTAGCCGAACGAGCCAGAGATACAGGCGAGGAGGTAGACCCAGGAGTCTTAGCAAACTGGGCCCAACGGGCCGTATGTATACTAGGAAACGCAAACTGCGCGATTTCATCAGAGCGCAGGAGAGGCCTCCTTTTGAAAATCGACCGGAAACTAGGAGATCTGTCGTCATACGAAGCCGGCGAGGCAGCGCAGGGCCTGTTGTTCGGAGAGACTTTTGGTAAGGAGATGGGGAGGTTCGTAGGGACCTACACCTCCCTGGAGAAAGCACAGGCTTCGATGAAGCTTTTCCCAGGGAGAGTTTTTGGCGGGACCGGTCGCTACAGAGGTCGCTCGACCGGTCGATATCAAGCTTCCAGAAGGCCTCAGAACAACAGAAACCAATACTAGGAATCCAGGCAGCCTGATACCTTTTTTTCCCCAAGAGGCCGCTTCCCTAGAGGAGGACCAGGCAGAGGACAGGGAAGAGGACAAAACTTCCCCACAGGTGATACATTTTACATATCCGCCAGTAGGGGGGAGGACAGCTATATTCTGGGAAAACTGGCGCTTGCTTTCCAGCGACGCTTGGGTCCTTCAAACAGTGAAAGGCATGTGTATAGAATTCACAGAAACCCCCGTTCAGGACCAAGCGCCACGCCCCGTAGTCACGACGCTGACCGAGAAAGAGCTGCTAGACATAGAATTGCGAAGCCTAGCAGAGAAACGGGCGATCGAACCATGCATAGCGCAGCCAAGATTTATGAGCAACATGTTCCTGGTTCACCGAACAGACAAAGTGAGACCAGTGATAAATCTAAGACACATGAACAGCTGGGTGGTCTACAACCACTTCAAAATGGAAGGAATCCACCAGCTCAGAGATACGCTCAGACAGAACGACTGGCTGGCGAGGATACACTTGAAAGACGCCTATCTTACGATTCCCGAACAGACAAAGGGATTTCTGTCCATTCCTAGCATTCGACTGGGACGGGCAATTATGGCAGTTCGCAACAATGCCATTCGGGCTCTCCTCAGCGCTGTGGGCATTCACGAAAGTGATGAAGCCGGTAGCCGCAGCGATCAGAGGAAAAGGAATTCGCATGATTATATATCTAGATGACATCCTACTGATGGCCGACAGCAGAGAGACCCTAGTCTACCAGACCGACTGGGTAGTACACCTCTTAACCTCGTTAGGTTTCCTAGTGAACTGGGAGAAGTCGGAGATGGCTCCGGCGAGGAGGATAGAATTCCTGGGGTTTGTTATAAACACCAGGTCTGCGACATTGGAACTCCCAAACAAAAAGATCAGAGACATAAAGAGAGAAATAAGAGCATGTCTCAGCAAAACGAGTATATCACTCCGCACCATAGCGAGAGTAGTAGGCTTACTAATGGCATCAATATAAGCAATTTTCCCAGGGCCATTACACTACCGAACACTTCAGAGGCTGAAGATACGGCATCTTCAACAAGGCCTACGCTACCACCAACTGGTACTCTTAGATCAAGAGTCCAGGACAGAGTTGGAATGGTGGTTAGCGAACATGGAGGCCTGGAACGGCAGAGCCATCTTCGGTGACCGCCCAGACCTGATAATAGAATCAGATGCCAGCAGAGCAGGCTGGGGAGCCCGGTGCGGGGATCTCCAAACAGGAGGGAGATGGAGCGCATCGGAACTCCAATTACACATAAACTGCCTACAGTTACTAGCCGGATCCTTTGCGATCAGGGCATTTACGAAAGGAAAAGTGAACTCCTGTATTCTGCTAAAAATGGACAACATTTCGGCAGTCAAATACATCAACCATTTAGGAGGAACAAGGTCCAAATTGCTGGCGGAAATAGCCAAGGATTTCTGGCATTCCTGCCTAGAATCAGGGATCTCGGTGGTAGCTGAATACTTACCAGGTTCGTTGAATGTAGTAGCGGACTGGAACTCCAGACATCTCTCAGACTCCAGCGACTGGATGCTGGACCGGATGATTTTTCAGAAACTGGAGATGATCTGGGGCCCAATATACACAGATCTGTTTGCGTCCAGATTGAACGCTCAGAAAGAGAGGTTCTTCAGTTGGAGATTGGACCCAGCGGCAGCCGGAGTGGACGCTTTCCTACAAGATTGGAGGGAGTAGACACTTTACGCTTTTCCCCCATTCATAATGATGAACCGAGTACTAGTAGAGGTATGCAGAGAGACAGCGAACCTGATAGTGGTGGCTCAAAATGAGTTGATGATGCACATAAACCCAAGGGTTAAGCATCACGACAGTAAGCAGCAGCTTCTAGGCTAATTTAAGTGAGATAAAGTTAAAGTAATGCTCTTCTAGCTTAGAATACAGAGGACATAGATCCGGCCGGTATTAGCAGGAACTAATATATGTACACAGACACAGACGTTCACATACAAGAAAATGAGAGTTTCCATACACATAGAATGGAAGCGCCAGTATAATAGAAGGATCGGACAGAGATCAACTAATATATAATTTTTAGCTTAGACAATCAGGGAATTACATTGTCACTAAAGCCCTTTATGTAATACCACAGTTTTGGGATGTTTGTTTCTTTATTAAGATTTCGTGAATAATGTATAGAAAATAAAATATTCGTGAATAGGTGAGAATACACAACACTGAAAACATGGCATGAATGACAGCGTTTTTACAATGGGTAACATAAGGGAATTTCATCAATATGCACTTCTAAAGATGGCCACCGCTGTAGCAGTGTGCAGATCACCTTACACACCTTGCTCGAGTCATGATCACCATGACAACCTAACAACAATTGTAAAAGGAAAGCGCAATGGCTCTGTCCCTCGGTGCTGTGCTGATGGAGTTATGAGATAATAAAGGCTTTTACTGGCGGTGAGTGAAAAAAAGAATACACAATAATAATTAGAAATGTTAGCACCAAGGTATGTGATGTTGACATTAAAACTACGCTGTTATTTACAGCAGCCACACACGGTCTCGCATCTACTTTTTTGCGCGAACCCTCTTCAAGGTTAGAGTTTTACGGCACCATTAGGGGATGATTTATAGTCACAAGAGAATTTTTAGAAGCAGTTATCACTACATTAGCCATACTAGACTCATTAATCACGTTTACCCGCATGATATCTCTAAAAATGCTAACCTCAAGGAAAAGTGATCAGTTTCCACCGTATGACAAAGGAAATATGACATTAGTCACACTAGACTCACGAAGTAAGTTGACTAGCATGAGTTTTCCATAAGTGCTAAACCATTAAGGATAAACTAACATTTTTTCACAATATAGAAATTGAAACAAATGATTTATGCACAATTGGGTGGAGACTAAGTGACAAACTGTAATTTGTATAATAACCGCTGAATGTATAACAACAAAAGTGGTATGCATACAAATACAAATTTATTGATGTATATGTAACAGATTTTGTGTGTAAAGCATGGGCATGTGGCCCCGATGAAGGACTTTGTCCGAAATGCATAGGCCTATTGCTGCCCTTTTGCTAAAACTAGCAGTGGTACGTTTACTGAGATTAAACATCAGTAAAACCAGACAAATGAGATTAAGTGTTTTTCTTCACAATCAAAGCAATTTGAAGGAGAAACGAAGGAAAAACATTTCTCATCACTGAAGAAAACTAACCCTTCTAGGGGATTAGGGTGTGCAGCCCACACAATGGCTCATTAGCCTAGGTCTCTCTTTTTTGCTAATATTTATAAGTGCCTGGCACAGTGGCACTCAATAGTGGGCTGCACCCCATAAAGAATAAACGACTTACCAATATTTAGAATGTCTAAAAATAATGATTTACTTACTTACGTGGTGCCCACTCACCCACATAAATAACAGTAATTATGCCAATTTTTGGCAGAATTATATCATACCACAGGTTGTTCGGCAGTAAATCCGCTGGACGGAATTACCTTTCCCTTCATTGGTGTGTGCACAAGCGCGCACCAGGTTATAATTCGGCAGTAACTCTGCTGGATCACATGGCGGTAACCCTAATTCTGCCGCGCCAGAGTTAGCGCCGGATTACAGCCATACTCGTATTGAGGCCCAGTGCTTTCTACAAATCTTGGGCAGCAAAGACCTGAAAACACTCTTTCAACTCACATAACTTAGAAGACAGACTTAAATTAATAGAGAGGAAGGAATATGTTTCTAACCCCTGCAACTTTAAAAGTGTCCTTATAATGATATGGAGACAAAATGGGGGACTAAATGGGGTGAAGGTGTATTTTGGAAAATGCAGTTTGTTGAAGGGGCAGGATCTGGTGAAGGTGCCACCTGGCAGAGGTGGAGTAAAGTTGGGGGAGAGGGTGCATGCACGTATTTGGGCATAGGGCAGCAAAAAGCCTAAATATGCCACTGCATAGACCGAGATGTGATGTGACTCCCATGAAACTGAAGAGACCTCAGAAGACTAAGGACAATGTACCCCAAATGAAACGGGCTCCATTGAAGACAAAAGTCTTCTTTGTTCCTGGATAGGTTTTTTTTTCACTTTCCTGCCTCTTCCCTGGCTGCAAACCAATACATTTTCCATTGTAATTGCCACTGAAAGGCTTAGAAATTGTGCTGGGTTACAGTAGTATCTGTTTGTGCACTAGAAATTATAGCCCATCTCAATACAAGTGTCTGATTAATATTCTATTGGCATAGGAAGGATTTGATAATGTATGGGCGCAGAGTATTGTCTGTTGAGTTTTTTTCCTTGGCGTTAACCTGCTGTATATTTTTTCTTTAGTGCCAACACCTCTGACATTATGGGCCATCATCTTGAATGACCAAAGATTGGGATAAAGAACATGGGCTAGATAAGCCTGTCTACAATCTTGGCGATAAGGCTGATGTTTGGCAAGTCCAGGTATGCCAGTCACATAAAGAAGGATCTTTTGGGTACACATAAATGCGCAGAACTTTATGGGCTGTTTGCACTCATTGATGCAAACACAACCATTGTCCTGGAACTCCAGGATGTGTGCCCTAGTAGACAAGCACCCTCAAATGGTTCCCTCCACTACTTCACCAATTATCCCTGCACACCATCATCTCATCGACATCCGGCCCACCCATCCCGACAATGGCAACTCTTCTGACACTCCACATGGTAGGCCTAACAGTGCCAATATCCTGTGGCAATTTCACCTACAGCACTGTAACCAGTCTATTGGACATTGGCATTCCAGTAAGCTCCATTCCACTTTGCTGCTCTCACCACGATTGGTCTGTGTGCTTGCTAAAATCCTTGCCTCCAACCCATGATTCAAAGAAAGACGAGCACTGAGGTCTCTTTGCTCGATTATTCATTGCAAGTCGCAACTCCAGAGGATGAACAACTTGTTTGCATCTGCAGACAGTCCCAGGGCAAGATGATATGCATACTGTTCAAACATCTGATCTCATGTGAAAAGTATCAAGAAAGGTATCAAAAGAGAAATGTGATTGGTCAGACAAAGTATTTCTGTCTCTTAATTTGTGGACCTACATACTGTGCTTTGAACACACATACTTTAAGGTGGATCACAGCGGGCTCATTAAGGGCAAGATAAATAATTCTTGCAGATGCACCACCGACAACGCTATCAGGTTGTATGTTCCCACGCATCTGTCCTTGGCCCTTTTAGCTCAAACAGACAAGCCACAAACACAGACCCCACATGGAATCCTCCGATGAATGGAGACCCATTTTGTGTATATCTCTATTTATAGGTATTTATGAATCAATATCTGTAGATAAACAAGATAAAACAAACTTCATTTGTGTTCATATCGATAAAAGCAGAGTAGGGGCAGACTTGAGGGAAATGTAAAAGGTCATGTCTATTGACATTATTAAACATTGCTAAACACATGCAAAAACTGCAACCTGTGGATTATGAGATATTGCCGTCAGCCCTTCCCATTGAATTTCCTACATTCGATGAGCATTTGCAGAGAATAAGGGTTTCACTTATCTGAATGCGAGAGCCTCAGGAGCAGAGATACATTGAAAAATGTCATATCCGTCGAGATTATCTAACATTACTAAACACATGCAAAAAAGAAAATGCAACCTAAAAGGTCATCAGTCTTCAAAGGGATTGTGAAATATCAATTTGGAAAAAGTCACCGAATAGGTTGTTTCGCCTGACTACAGAAATGGGAACATTTGACTAAGTTCCCTACCTACCTTAAGGGTGGATGATGGGGTCACCACGATGGCCCAGTGCTGGCCAATGCCAGGTGTTTCTCAGTTCTTGGTTTGTGGGGGAGGATACCTAAGCTACCACCATCATGCCCTGGACAAGATGCAGCAGATTATAATATTGCTGCCTTAGAAGCTCCTGTCTCTTTAAGGGAATTTATGAGGGGGAAGTCCTGCTGAGCCAACTACACCTGTATGCCCGACTATACTTGAGCGGCTGCAGAAATCATATCCAAAACCACAGAAGAAAACCGCAGGACTTGAACTAAGACAGAAAACTCTAGCAATCAACCAGTCAGATCACAAGGTATACACACCCATACATTCTAGGACAGTTATGCTAAAGGAGTCGACCTTTGGGGATACTCAGAATGTTGCAAGAGTAGAAAGGACCGCCCCTCAGGGACCAACAAACATTAAGTCCAACATCAAAACTGCAAGTCATCCCTAGGGACTGGGCCCATACTCCAACCTCCATACCAAGTGCATAGGAAGACACAAATGAGTCCCAAGGCTAAATGGGGGCTGGAAGGCCCTATAAAAGGAATAGCCTGTGGCAGAAGGCTGCAAGAGTTCGGAGAAGATGCTCTTTATGAGACAGCTGGCAAAGAGTGCAGAAGAAGTAGGGGGAAGGACGTAGGGGGAAAGACCTAGGAGACACGCGAGAGAAGGTTCCAAGAGGCTGTTGTAAGTAGAAACGGTTATGAAAAATCTTTAAAATCCAACCAGTCCTGCAGGTCAAATACCTTAATTTATTTTCCTGAACAAAGAGAAATAAACCCGACCCATGAACTTGAAGGCACAAGATGTTTTGTTTTGAAAACATATGGTGACATATGAAGAAACATTACCAGCAATGCTAATGTACCATTTCAATCTTTTCATCCTCCTGGACACATTTGAAAACATTTTCCTATATATTGCAAAGAGTCCAAGATCCCACACACGTGAAGTATCATGAGGCAATGCGACATGGGCTGAAATACATTTAGGCATAGACGTATTTACAACAAGACTGACTAAGCCCAGGGGCTAGGATGGCAGATTGCCAGAGGAGCAGCAATATGTTGCAGTTTGTTTTTAATTTACTTGTCATTTTTTAAATATAAAGTCAATTTTGTTTCTCAGAGTCTTGCTTGTCTGGCTAATTCACAACACTGCAAGTAATTATGAGCTACTAGCAGTGATACCACTCTGACAGCTAAAGTTTTTGAATGCCAAACTTTTATGTAGGCTTGATATTTACAAAAGCTTTATTGTTAGGGTGACTTTTGGCTTATATGTGAAAAGACATCATTTAAAGCTCTCAAGAGAAACAGACCGATTTACAATGACCGATTTTCTATTGATCTGAAAACCAGCATTGCACAGGTCTTTTTCTCTTCAAAGCTCGAAAATGAGTTTTTTCAAAAAAATATTGGTGGGGTTTCACCCCCGAACCTCCCATTGTTCCTCACCACTACCCACCCGCAACCTCACCCCCACCCTCTCCCGCAGGATTTCTATGAAACTGGGTGTTTTACTGCCCAAACCCCCATCTCGAAAGCGCCCTCCCTTAAAAAAAGTAAACGCGTACCAAAAGCAGCCTGCTTTAGGTATTTAGTGATTCAGTCATACAACTCTCAGATATATATGACAGATGTAAATAAAGCTCTTTGGTCATCATTATCTTCCCAAAAGTCTCTTTAATATGCAAAACAGCCAAAACCGCTTTTTATTGGTGCCATTTGACATTATCTTTAGAAACAACTCCAATCAATACACACATACACTGTGTTAAGCAATCACTAGTACCTTATAAATCCACACCTTGCATTTTTTAAATCGTTGCAAAAATTATGGTTTTCCCTTCAGAAAAGTAAAGGTTAAAAATGATGCATCGTTTTACAATATTCAACGTATGCCTATGCTTAAGTCAATCACAGCGGTCCCACAGGTGGCACCAAAATAATGTTCAGACGCACTTATTTCCCTTCACTGCCCCACATTTCAGCGATCTGTGCCCACCCAAAAGGTGCAAGCATGAAATAGATCAGAGAAGTTAAAATCGCGAAGAGTAAATCTGAATGCGCAAGTGCATCAAGAAACCTATGAAAGGATACCCAAAGCTATAGAATGGTGAGAACAAAAACTGTGTGCCAAAGGTACACACTGTTTCACAGCTGTAGAGGTGTCCCGTAAAGATATCCCTTCTTCCATCTTTACAGAAGCCGCTCTTTGCTAACCAGGCAAGTGGCATTCCTGCTGGGTTTGTCATGTGTCTTTGATGGCATTCTGCTGCATACTCAGTACTACAGGAGAACCAACTGCAAAGTATGTCACACAGTGCAAAACTGTGATGATTATAAGCAATCTTAAATTAATTATATTTTAAATACAAGGTAAGACTTTTACTGTGAAACAGTACTTTAAACGAAAGCAGGACATCTATATCTATGCCCAAACATCTCAAAATGTTCCTATTTATTGTACAGTCCATCCCGCTCTACGGAGTTAACAAACATTTTAAATTACCTTAAATGCAAGCGTGCATGACCCATAGCCTAAACCACACCCACAAAGATAATATTGTGCTGGAACGCACGACCCTTTGCTCACTTTTACTCTTCGAGTGTTGGGTATTTTGAACAATTGCACAAACAGCAATGATTTAAGCAGTATGCACCACTTCATTTGTTAAAAGTATCTATGTGATCACTGCACAGCCAAAGATTTTAGAAAACAGAAATGATGAATGCGTAAATGCAGGTGCATAGTCAGAACATAGATCGCACATCTATGTTTTCCTGCCAAAATCCCAACCTTGCGACTATGGGGGACACCCCGGCAAGCCTCGAACCCATTATACTGTACAAGGGGAGCACGGGACACCCCCGCAATCCATGCTCCACTTATACGATATAATGGGTTTTTGGTACAATAACTGTTATAAAAGGTGCCTGTATTGTGCAGCTATGAAGAATGTTGTTGCGTCCCACATATGAATGTTCAGGGTTGCCCCTATTCATTACTCCACCATGAGTATTCACAGCCAAAGATTCCCAGAACATTCGCCAACTGCCTTTACTCTACTAAGGTGTTTCTGCCCAGCTAGAGTTTACAAACATGATTTGTGATTTTGCCATATTTTGCCATATTTTAAAGGTGTTCCAGCCCAAGGGATTAGGCGTACATAAGCTGCAGCAGGTAGATTGCCTTATTTTCATTTTGCCCACTGCTAACACCAGTGCTGTAAAAATGAGAAGGGGGTTGAGTTATGTTAATTCAACAAAGATGTGCCTGAACCATTTGCATATATTTCATATGTAAACTTTACCATTTGACAAGACCAGAAGTAGAAATGTAGTTATGTTGCATTAATATTACAGACCAGTCTAAGTGTTCATAGAGTGACAGCAGGCAATGGGCCTCATCATGAGTTGGGCGGTAACCCTCAAGTCCAGCGGAACCGGTATTAGCGCCGCCAATACCGCTCCGCCAGATCACGACTGTAAATACTGCAATATGCAAACTAGCAAGAACTTGCAGGTTTAATTAACAGTTGGATGAGAGACTTAGAGACCAATTTATGTTGTAGTGTAGAAGCAGCAAAGTAAGAGAAAGGCCTTAGAGGACAGAATAAAGGTGACTTCTGTTAAGCCTACACCTGCAGCTACCCGCAGCGATTTTAATGAATCCATAGCATTGATAAGTGGCCATGGTGGAATGAGAAGATGGAGTAATGATAACAGAGGATTGAGATATAACCGCAAGAGCAGAGGGACAATGAATAGGAGCTCTGGAAGATATCAGACTTTGAGGGAAAAAATACAAGAGGACGAAGAATGGTCAGAACCTGTGCTATAGGTGTGGCAGCCCCTCCCATCTAGCCAACCATCCAACCTGCCCAGCATTAAGGATGATATGTAGGATTTGCAAGAGCAAAGGTCACATAGCGACATGTTATAGAAACAAAGGTTCCGCCAATTGGATTGGGGATGAAAGTGATGAAGGAGAAAACCATGTTGTTCATCTAACCAATCATGCTTAATATGGCACTCTCTATTCTGACTCTTTGTACCCTCACATGAACTGCTTCATGCTCACTGTAACCAAGAGCCAAGTATCCTGATGTAACTATTATAATCACTGTCACTAAGACAATCTTATGCAACTATGTATGACAATCTCTTGGAACTAAGACAATCTTATGTAACAGCGCCTCGTTGCCCGTGGGCTGCTAGTGTGCTCTACAAATACAAATAAATAAATAATGTATATCTGCTGTAGGGGATGGAGAAGATATGACAGACAGGCCGAGGAGGTCAATCGGTCCTAAATATTTACATGAGGTAGACATACCCAGAGCATATAGAGGGGTGAAGATTGATTTAATTGGCTGGTTCAAAGCGACACTTAATTTCAAAGGAAGACATGTTAATGTTAAAGGACATTTGTACCGCGCACTATCACCACCGAAGTGGTCCCCTGGTGCTCTGGCGGCTCTGAAAAATGGCAGGAGAGGGGGTGGGTTAGTGGGAATAAGCTGGAAAAGTGCAAGAGAGCAGTGATGTGGTGTTGACAGCCTCAGCCCGGTGGGTCCGTTGGCTGGGCTTGGGGTGTTTTATGGTCCGTAGTCATCGTGTGCTGTTGTGCAAGTCTATGGGTGGTTTGTTTTGTTGTTGCATTGTTGTGAAGTTTGTGCGGATTGCTGCATTTTAGGCTTGTGGTTGTGTTTGGTTATAGTTTGAGAGGTGTATGCAGAGGGATGGAATTGTTAGTTGGTTGGTTAGTTGGCATTGCTGTCCTTGCAATTGTGGGATTCCATCTAGGTGCGGTACATGCTAACAGTCACACTTCCATCCAGATGTCGCGCAAGCTAAAGTTCAGAACTCCATACTAGTGTGGCACATGCCAACAGTCACACCTCCGTCTAGATGCGACGCAAGCCAGGGCTCAGAATCCTGAGTGTGGTGCATGCTAACAGTCATATTTCTATCTAGATTTGATGCAAGCTAGGTTCAGAATTCTAAGTGTGGCACATGCGAACAAACATATTTCTATCTAGGTGCAATGCGGGCCAAGCTTGAGAATTCCATCTAGGTGTGGCACATGCTAACAATCACATTTCTGTCTAGATTGGGCGCAGACTAAACTTGAGAGTTCCATCTAAGTGTGGCATATGCTAGCAGTCACATTCTATCTAGATGCGACGCAAGCTAGGTTCAGAATTTTAAGTGTGGTGCATGGTAAGAATCTCATATGTTAACAATCACATTTCTGAAATTCCATCTAAGTGTGGCATATGCTAACAATCAGTTGGACGCATCAAAGACTCCTGAAGGTACATCTGGATCCAAATGCTGATGAAGCACTACTTGTAATTGAAGATGTGGAACAGCACAAGAGTGTAACTGAATATGATGCGTTCAAGGAAGAGATTGGATGTCTAAAGGGGATCACGCATCACATTTTATTGAAGGATGAATGCAAACCTGTTGCACAAAAACTACACATCATACCGCTATCCTTGAGAGGGGAAGTAAAAGATGAACTAAACAAATTTGAGAAGCAAGGTATTATAGAAAGCATTGATGCCTCAGAAGAGGTTTGGGCCCTGGTGGTAGTACGGAAACCTTCAGGTAAAATCAGATTATGCCTAGACATTTGATGGAGAAGGTGTGATCTTTTTCCAGGAGTACGTCTTTATCTATGCCAATGACAAAGATGAGCATGATAGAAGATTAGAGAAAGTACTGAAAACACAGTGTAAAGTAGCAATAACGCTTAGCAAGGATAAGTAGAAAACAGGAAAGAAATGGAGTATTTGGGTCACTTCATTTCCAAGGATGGTATTTCACCAAAGGAGGAAATAGTTAACGCAATAGAGCAAACAGCCACGGCTTGTAAAGATCAAGTGAGAACATTTTTAGCAATGGCTGAATATTATACTAAATTCATTAAGGGATTTGCCGATCACACACACTACTTAAGGAGCTTATTAAGATCCAATGTACAATTTTGATGGAATGTGAACTGTGAGGAAGAGTTCCAATATATTATACAATGGTACCAGCACTGCACAATTATAGGAGGGGTCGACAGATTGTTATTTCCACAGATGCCAGTAATGTGGGATTAGGTGATGTACACTCTCAAATTGAGGACAAGAAGGAACATATGATAGCATTTGCGTCACGCCTATTGAAGGGGCCAGAGAAAGCCTACTCAGCCATTAAAAAAGAAGCAGTGGCAGTGAAATGGGCTACTGAAAAGTTCAGGAGTTTGGTATGGGGATCCACATTTGAGCTACACTCTGACCACAAACCGCTGGTTCAGGTTTTTCCAACTAAAGGATTAGACAAGGTATCAGGAAGAACAAGAAGGCGGGTGTCCAGGTTGCAAGAGTTAGATTTCAGAATGCTATATATTCCAGGAGTAAGGAATTATGTGATGGGTGGAGGTGAAGATGATACCTCATGTCACTACTAACGGTATTACTGAGTTTCTGGAACAATCGTGTGGACATGAGGGTAGAAAAGACCCATTGCACATAAGACAAGTGCCACATCTCATCCACAAACACAGAATTGTGGAGATATATAATAGAATTATTAAGGAAGCCATTATGTGGGCATGGTCCAATGGAAAGAAGTGATGAGGAGGACGATTGTTGCCCATAGGCTTACCCCACACTGCACCACAGGCGTTTCTCCGTTCAAACACAGTAGAGGGAGAAAGGGTACAACGAGGCTCTTTCCTGGCTGGACTGGAGATGTGTTAGGGATGGAAGTCAAGTTGAGTGGTGTGGAAGAGAGGCTTAGACATTGTCAATTTAAGAACAAAGCTGCCCAGGACAACAGGCAGTTTAGAAGACGCAAGGTTCCACAGTTGGGAGGTTGGGTCAGAATAAGTTTGCCAGGTGCCTTGTGTGGTGATGGTTGTCGATGTTCTAAAGCAATTGAGGTGATTGAGATGTTCAAGCATGCAGAGAGGACAAAAGATGGTAGGGTGTGGAATATGGAGGGTGATGGTGACGGAATCGAGACAGGTTGGAGAGATTGGGAGAAGTATTGGAAAGGTGGGCGGTGAGGCTGGTGAGAGGTGGAGTGTTGAAATGATTGGAAAATCTTCCTTGTAAGATACATCAGATAGTTCGGCATCCACGTCGAGATGCGAAAGGAGTTATAGGAGACCACGTTACCTGCATGACTATGCCGATTAGTGGAAACAATAGAAGCATAGTGGTGAAAGAAAGGGGATATGTAGTGTTGGGATGCATTGCCTCATGGAACCCATGACGCAATGCAAATGGAACAAGCCTGAGGAAGGGAGCATGAGGAAGAAGAGAGAACTGTTGGTGTGGCTGGAGAGTGGGGCTTGACAATCACAAGACAATCATTACTGGAGCGGAGAGACCGCCCCAAAACATAGGACAGAAGTTGTCTCGGAGGATGTTTGCTCCCTGGCGATAATAAGCCCGGTGGGCCAAACAAAGGGATTTAAACTCAATCCTTTTGGCCACTGGGAGCCAGTGAAGAGAATGAAGTAGGGAGTAGAGGTGCCAACCCTGACGGCAAGATTCTGTAAAAGCTGCAGCCAGTGTATCGGGCCAAGAGACTGGGCCAAAAACATGGAATTGCAATTGTCCAAGCAGCTTGTAAACAATGAGGCTACCACAGGGCGCAGGCAAACAGGTATAAAAGGTAAAAACTTGCAAAGAATTTTAAGCAAGAATTGGCCTGTTTTGCAAACTGCACGCAACTGGGGAGCCATAGACAGTGATGAAGAGAGATTAACTCCCAAATTCTTGACTGTCACTGGGATGGGAAGAGCACCCAGCACCGGCAGCCGAAAAAGAAGAAGCCCATGAAAGAGTCAGAAGAAGAACCAACCACCAGAACATTGGTCTTATCCCCATTTACCTTGAGCCAGTTGTCATTCATCCAACCCCTTGCGGCCAGTATGCAGTCATTTTATTGCAAGCAAAACAGTGTGGTACATAATAGAGCGAACAAAAACACAGAAGAACACAGCCGAAAATATTAAATAAGTATATAAAGTGTAGTGTGGCAAGGGGTTGAAATTGGTCAGATGGGGTGGCTTGAAAAGTGTGGAAAAAGGGGGGGTTTGTAGGGAGAACCCCCAAATTAAAACATTTAATTGGGGTCGGTAAAATCACATATAACCCTTGTGGCCATGTGGCACTCACATAAGCGAGACGACACCTCAGCCTGTTCAAGATCTAAACAGTAACCACAAAAGTGATGGGTGAACGGTTTTGAATGAATCTGAACCACTGGCACTGCTCTGGGCAACCTTCCACACCACCGTTTTCTGGCCCGTCTGCAACATTGCAAAAAGGGTCCAGCCATATGCAAAACAGTCGGGTACCGCCACCAATAGTAGCAGCCCAGCCCGAACTGCTAGCCCAGTTTCCCTCTGCACGGAAACACAAGCAACCTCAAACATGTTTCAGCCTTGTTGGGCCTTCTCAGTGAGGTGCAGCTTGGTTCCCTATGGCGCAGCGAGCAAGGGACCCACGTCTTGGAATTCCCTCTCTCACATAGTGATACAACCTGTAACCCCAAAAGTGATGGGTGGAAGGTTTTGAATGAATCTGAACCACTGGCATCACTCTGGGCAACCCTACACACCACTTTTATTTGCCTGTCTAAGATATTTTGTGACCACAGACCTAGCCTTGTGATGCAACAGAGCACTTTCCGAGCCATAAGCAGAAGTCCACAGTAAGGGAAGCAGAAATATAAGGGTGTGGAGAGCCAACAACAGCGGAGGGGAAAGATAGGCAATTTGTCAGCAAGGGAACTACAAGCAATCAGGAGAGAAAAGAGTGGGAGGAACAGATCATCCAGTCTCATGTTAGGTCCACGCATACACCCCACCTATGTGTTATGGAGGAGCAATAAAGAGGAGTGTCTTGAGCACCTTCCTGAAATTTAGAAGCGAACGGGTAAGTCTCGAGATGACATAGTGTAGGTTCCAGAGTCTGGGGCATAGATAGAGAAGACTTGTCTACTGGCTCCTTTTCTCCTGCACCGGCGGAATTCAAGTCTGCACATGTCGTCCTTACATATGCGGATTGTAGGCCTCTGGAAATACTCAGCATATCAGCGAGGCAGCTTGGGAATTCTGGTCTATTTGGTCAGGAATGTGAAAATAAAGAGCCCATATGTCGCGCTTCTTTGTTGACGTTGCATTGTCCTTACCACTTTCTCAGATGTTGCATATTATCAATGGCACAGTACTTCCAATTGAAGCTCAGCTAGTCTCCAATCTGGGTCCTCGCTTCCCACATTGAGTCTGAAGTGAGCGGTGCAGGACTTGGTGCTGAAGACATTTAGCTTGGAGTCTAGCGGGCTGCTATTGTCACTCTCTGCCAAACTGTGAGTCTGGTTTGTGCCTCCTAGACTGGAGCTGGCAGCTGTGTCCATCAAGCCTTCTCCATCCAAAGACACATCTGGCCTAACCACCCATCAAAAGGCCATTAAACAATGATGTTATGGAAAATAGGTACATTTTTCAAAGTCCTCCCAATGCTTTTGTTCCTGAAAACCGGAGATGGGGCTATGAAGCCTTCCACACTCTTGAGTCCAAACTTATGACTTTAGAGAAGCCAGATCCAGGCCATAAGAAGCGGGTCAAAAGATAACCACTGCCAATACTGCAAAATTTCCTCTGAAAGAGAATCTCTAAAACATTTGGCCACGGTGTGTATTCCTTGAAAGATCTTCACACAAAACATTTCCGATCACTTTTTTCAGATTTTGCAATTTCGGTCTCCTCAATAAGGTGGAACTTGTTAATCCAGGGCCACAGCATAAAAAAACATAATTGCCCTAGTATTTCTTGAAGACGTTTGTGTGGAGACAGGACCTGTCCCAAGAATCTGACTTTCTTATTTCAGGATTACCTCTAAGATCATGTTATTTTTTTATTTTCTTTCTTCCTTTTATCTGGGTGCTGTTTTAAAACTGATTTCTGTTTGTTTTCTTTTGATAAAAACAAGTTGATGCAATAAATAAATAAAATATATAAATTGGTAGAGAATCACTTTTCTGACTAATTATCAATGTTCAAACAAGACACAGCTACGAAATGTAAGGAATCCAGTGCAACCCTGAACTGGGTAGCCAAATACTGCATCCAGAAAGTTGCAGTGTGGATATTTGGGGGGTCTAATATGGACTACTTGTACATACTGACTGGTGTAATGTATTATCTTCATTGTACCACATCAGTTCTAAGCCACGTGGATACTTTTTGTGCCAGCTACTTAGAAGTCTCAATGATCACTTCTCTGTAATTTCTTCTTAGAGAATCAGAAGCAGACCAAGCCCCAGGAAGGCAGACTCCATGGTTCCAAGTACATATCAACCTCAGAGCTGCTGCAGAGCCCACACCACTTCCAGTGAATTGGGATTAACATGGTGTACTGCTGAAATCTAGAGGGCAGCTCCAGATAGTGCAATTAGTGCATACAAATATTTCAGAAGGGAGACTCACAACAGAGTATGCAGTGGTCGTATGGATTTTGCAAGGTCTGTAGGAGATAGGAGGCTGAGGACAGACCAAGGATGTTGTAGAGTTAAAGATCTAGAGGGATGATGAGAGAGATCCCGAAATCTTGGGAGCAGGACACCAAAGAGGGTGGCAACAGTGAGAGACCCAGAAAGTGGAGGAGAGCGAACCCAAGGTGTGTATTAGGGGTAGGTGGGGGTGAGAGAGAGAGACTGACTCAGGCAGCTGTGCAGAGAGAGACCCAAGAGCTTGGGAAGAAACATAATGGGGAGTGAAGGACCTAAGAAGCTTAAAGGGAGCAATTCCAATATCAGCTCTGGCTACAGAGGTGTTTAAGGAGGAGGTGGCAAAAGATGTTAAGAACAAGGTGGTGAGAGTAGCTAAAGAAAATGTAGTGAGAGTGACCAGCAGTTCAGACAGTGAAGAAGTCAATCCTTAATATAGAGGGTCCCAAGGCTGTGGGGGATAGCGCAGGGGCACCGCACTGGTCTTAGAAACAAGACAATGCAGAGCAACACAGGTTTGAATTCCCCTCTTGCGCTTTGAGATTGGTGTCCGATGATATGCATGTTATAAAAGATTAATTAATTATAGGGAAGGTGATGAACAGTAAGAACATAACTGAAGAGGAGGGGATCAGAGTGGAGAGGTGAAGCAGATCATCCCCAGTATTAGGGTAGAGGAGGAGGAGGAGGAGGAGGAGGAAGAGTAAGGAAAGATCAGGGACAGAGTAGAAGAGAAAGATGAGGAGTCCGAGAGAAGATGCAAGGCAAAGTCTGGCATGGGTGAAGGAACAAGACAGATGTGAAGTTTCGAGGGAGTGCAGGAGAAGCAGGAGGATAAAGTGAGAGAGAAGGAAGGATCAAGGGAAGTTCACCAAGGTGTGAGCTTGCGTTGGGAGGTCAAGGAGAGGAGCATGGTTTGACAGGTTGCAGACTCTTCTCGTTCCTTTTATCTGGTTCTTTGTCACCAATCTCCTCGACTAACTAGAGCATTCCTTAAAAATGTGAATCTTTTTCTTAAAACAAACCCTCTTCAACACTTAAATCCGATCTGGCACTTAAGATCTATAAAAAGGCCATTGTCTCGGCCAAATGTAGATTTTTACAGAACCAGATTGATATGACAAATATTAAACCTAAGGAGATTTTTTGAATTAATAAAAAGCCTATCCAACCCTTTATACACATCATCGAGCTTGTTTCCCTCTCATAAATTGACCATTTTAATGAAGATGTGCGTTATGAACAAAGTTAACACCATTCGAACAAATAACGATCTACAACTATCCACTTTACAATCTTCTTTGTCTGACATTGATCACCCGACACCCTCTCCATCAGCATTACTCAAGTTTAATTTTACTCCAGCCACCCCAGAGGAAATATTTGTATTAATTTCAAATTCAAAACCAATGAATCATAATGATGGTCCCATCCCTGTTGGCCTTGCAAAACAACATGATACAGAACTGAGTGAATGCATTGACAGTTTTGTAAATTTCTCTTTTGCTCAAGGCATAGTCCCAATGGAGCTTAAAAATATCTTGTTTGACTCCTTTATTTAAGAAACCCTCAATGGATCATAATTTGCTTTCAAATGATTGCCCTATTTTAGGTTTGTTATGGCCTGCTAAGGTCCTTGAAAAGATTGTCACTACCCAACTTCAAAACTTTCTGGAAGAACATCAATGCTTGACATGTTTTTGTCAGGCTTTAGGGCCCATCATGGTACGGAGACTACACTCCTGGCTGTCTTGGACGACATCTTAAGATCAGCCGATGAAGACGACCTATGTCTGCTGGTTATGCTCACCTTTCGGCGTCTTTTGATACAGTCAACTTCGATATACTTATATCCAGACTGACTGAGGTAGCCCAAGTGTCAAAGACTCGCAAAAATGGTTTATATCTTCCTTAACAGACCGACTCAACAGGTAAAAATAGGAGCCTTTCACTCTAGCTCGCTCCCTGTTGTGTTCCACAGGGCTCTGTCCTTTCTCCTCTATTATGTAACATTTACCTTCGAAATTTACTGGATATCTTAAAAATTCAGCCTACGGTATCATTCATATGCTGATGATACACAAATGTACGTCAGGATGAATCATTTCCCGGATTCAATTAATGGATATTAGACTGTGCCCAGGATATCAAAAGTTAGATGCTGACAAATAGGTACAAGTTAAATCCCACTAAAACTGAGATTATCTTGTTTGGACCGAAATATCTTCTGCCAGATTTACACCACCTTGTTTCTTGCCCTGCTTTATTTGATGTGCATACTATCTTTTAATCCAAAGTAAAACATTTTGACAGTCAAACTTGAAATGTAACTTGCAGGTTAGCGAGATACTAAAATGAATCTATTATCGACTCAGACTGCTGCAACCTATTCTCACTCTTAATGCTGAGAAAGATCAACCAGTTGTTGTTGTAGCATTAATAAATTCCAACTATTGCAATACTATTCTCACTGGAATTCCGGCAGGCCAGATACACCGCCATATGGGTTGCCCAAAATGCAGCCATCAGACCTCTTTTTAATCTGCCTAAAACGGCCCCTGCATTTTCCAATCCCTGAATCCTTTATTTGACACCAGTACAATAAAGTATCCTTTTCAAGATCCTCTGTTTTGTTATTAAGTGCTTTTATGACCTGGATCCTATCTATCTTGTTTCTAAGACCTACCCCTATTGCCCAGCTTGATCTCTTCGATCAACCAATCAAAATCTACTAGTAGTACTTGCTTCCGATTTTGTACATCATGAGGACGGGTTGTCAGGGGACAAAGGGTCAGGAAGCAGAAAGGGGTGGGGGTCACAATAGGTGGAACATTATGTCATCAAAACCTAGGAAGTACCACGTAAATCATAGCAGGTTCCACGTTTGCCCCACATGAGGTGCGCTCTACTTAGACTGGGCAGAAGCCAACAGACACCACTTGGTAGAAGCCAGTAGCTACAGACAAGAGCCAGCAAAAAAACAACAAACACTGACAAAACCTGCATCAGGTTTTGCCGCATTAACAATACCATTCTTGTGAATTACAGAACGATTGCTAAGATTGCTGTATTATTGAAAGCACTAGTCTATCCATGCACCTAATTCTATATTACTGTAGACTCACCAACGCCAGTACAGCGCTCACAGAATCTGGCCCTGCAGTCCACAGGGACAACGCAGACCGTACTATGCATCCCACACCACAGAACGGGGAATAAAAGAATGCCGAAGCTAAGTATGATATGATATGACATTTATAACGCGCCTGTACACAAGTATTTCTAGGAGCGACAAAACAATGAGGGGGAAACAAAAGGAGGACAAAACAACAATCTTACTAAGCCTTGTGTACTTCAGATCGTTCAAGTGCAGGGAAGAGGGAAGGGGAGAAGTGCAGGTAAATCAGTAAGTGCAGCCAGTGGGTGGCTCATCGATGCAGACAGAAGAGACTGTAGGGTTTCAGGTACAGACCCTGAAGTGCTGGGGGAGCACGCACGCAGTGCAAGGGCAACTGGACATGCAGGTTTCTGAGACCAAGTTCAGAGGGTATCCAGCTGACCAGTGTGCGGAGCAGGCAAGTAGGTCAGCAGGGGAGAGGAAGAGAGAAAGCGGAAGGGAAAAGGAACGTCTTGAGTTGCTTCCGGAACCAAAGAGGGTTCTGCTCAAGTTTGAGAGAGGCAGTGAGGCTGTTCCAGAGGGAGTCCCCAGCCAAGGAGAGCGATCTGCCCCCAACTCTCTGCTTAGAGAAGTGTCTGCCCCTCAGAGAGTTGGAGGTGGAAGAGCGGAGAGCTTGAGAAGGAAGATGTTTTGGAAGAGAAAGTTGGAGGAAGAGCGGTCCGAGGCCCCAGAAAGCCTTGTGGACGATGCAGAGGATCTTGAACTTGATCCTTGCAGCCACAGGGAGCCAGTGAAGAGATTTCTTGGCTGGAGAGATATGATCCCTGGGCTTGAGGCCAAGCACAAGTCTCGCAGCCCTGTGCTGAATAAGTTGTGAAGTTCGAAGAGTAGAGGCAGGCAGATTTAGAAAGAGGCTTTTGCAGTAGTCCAGCCTAGAGAGGACCAGAGCTCTGGAGACAGTGATTTTCTGGGGGAAAGTGAAAAAAGGAAGAATACCTCTGAGGAGGTACAGCTGATAGTTTGCCTTCTTGGAGACATCAGTGATGTGAGGGGAGAAGGAGAGGGTGGAGTCGAAGATGACACCAAGGTTCTTAGCCTCACAGGAAGGAGCAGGAAGAGGGCCCAGAGCGGCAGTGAATATCATACTACTTTCCCGTAAGGATAGGGGTGGTTGAATTACGAGACATTCTTGTTGGATTGATAGGGCCATAATGGTGGCTATCAGGTTAATGTTGATGAATGGCTGACGGAATTACATGTTTTGGCACAGTATGATAAGGTTTCATTTCATAATAAAGATAAGGATGAGGATTATTTGAAATTATGGGGTCCCTTTATGGCTCTATATGATTGATGGGAAGGTGGACTTGTTTTGACGGTTATGGTAGTCGTAGTGAAAAGGGTGGGGTTCCCCCTTTTTTTTTTGTGCTGTCTTGTGTGGTTGTGGTTATCTTGCTGGTTATGTTTCACTACGGTTGGTTTTCTGTTTGATTTGCATTATTTATGATGCTCTTGTCTTTTTGTAAAATTCATTCTTTATGCTGATTGTGAAGCATTGTTGCTTTTACTATTATTGTTTATATGAAAAATAATAAAGTGTTGTTGAAAAAAAATAAAAGAGTGAGCAGCCAGAGAGAGAAAGGAAAGGAAGGAGCATGTGTCCCAAAGAGGAAGATCTCAGTCTTACTGGCTTTAAGGAAAGCATGCTACATTCCTGAATTGCGGCCAGACAGTCTGGTATGAGAGAAGGAGCAGAGGTGGCTGAGGGGATACTGAAAGAGAGCTTAGTGTCACCCGCATAACACTGAAAATTGGAACAGAAAGAAGTGATGCGATGGGCAAGAGGTGCCAGTTGGTGGTTGAAAAGTCAGGGATAGAGGTTAGACCCCTGGGGAACACCACAAGTAGAGAGACAGAGAAAAAGGAGAGGAAGGACCCCAGTTGGACCTGAGAGGGTTGGTTAGTGAGAAAGGAGGTCAACCAGACCAGGGCCTGATCGGTGATACCCAGGTTGTCATGTAGGCGATTGAGAAGGATGACATGGTTGACCGTGACTGTGTCAAAATCAGAGGATAGATCGAGGAGAATGAGGATAGAAGGGAGATTAGAGAGCAGGTCTTCACGGGTGTTCAGGAGAGCAGTTTCCGTGTTTCTGGCAGCTCTGAAGCCAGACTGGTGGTTGTGGAGACATCCAACAGATTCAGTATGCAGATTAAGCTGGGAGATTGCCATACGCAAAGATAAAAATGTACTGACCATGTTCATTGTTGTAACTTAATCCATATTTGGTGCATACTGGTTACTGGAAGCAAAGAAATAATGTGCTTCAAAAGTGTATTATAGTGGCTATACTAGTGGCATATTAGCAGCAACACCCAGCAAGGTAACTGGTACAGCTATATGTGAGTGTGTGCGTGTTGATCAGTACATGGTACAACAGTGTAAAGCAGAATCTACTCACTGTGATGTTGGCCCACATGCATGTATGCTAGAATGCAAGCATGCATGTGAAAACTGAGGCATCACGTGCACACAAGAGCCAAGGAGCATACCTTTCCTCAACTCCCCCATACCCATCCAAAACCGTTCCATCTACCCGGTTACCCTAAACACCCCGTACCCATCCAATCCGTGGACCTTAACCCTGCTACTCCATGGGGGCTGCAGCCAACCTGAGTTGCTACTAGTGTAGGCGCCAAAAATCGCTGAGGGGCGGCAGGAGTGCGTGCTATGTTTGCGTGAGAACCTAGGACCTGACACAGATGCCTCTTGGTTTTTGGTCCTCACGCTTGGAATTCATTACCCCCCGAACTTTGGAACTCGATTCGCTTTTCTTTTTCAGGAAGAAGCTAAAAGCACAAATTAATTTCTGCAACAATGTGGTCACATCGCCTTTCTTCTGTGTCTTCTTATATGTAACACCTGCGCCTAGATACAGTTTAATGTTTGGTTTCCTCCTCAGGCCAAAGCGTGCTACAAATAAGTACAATCAAATCAAATCAAGGATATAAAGTTAAACCAGTGTTCTGTGCTTACCAGACATTTGTGACACTTTTCAATTAATGTTAACACTCAAAAGAAAACTGTAACAGTTTGCAAATTAAACCAATACAAATAATACATATAATCCAATGTAATTGGTGAGTCCTCAAAAAGTACATTTTAATGGTCATCCCCACAGCCCAGCCGAAGCTTGTTTCAACCTATGGTCTTTCTCAAAGCTGGTATTGTAACAAATACAAAATATCAGAATCAAATAAAGTTGGTTACAAAAATTGGTGTATACATACCAATATCAGGTAAGGGAGATCGGCAGAAAAGGAATAACATAATTTACCTTGTTAAAAGCAGAAACTGGGTGTTTAACTATAGCAAACCCTGCTAACCTTGAATTCAGTAAGGCACCCAAATTACAAGAGTCACAAGTGATTCAAAACCAAAATTGGTTGCTGTGAGTACAAAATTCTTGTGCATACCTCTGCATAGTGACCCCACCCATTATTCTGCTGTAAATCGGGTCCAAAACACTCACCAATAATTGTTTGAGATGTAAAGATGAGGAATACGTGGGAGGAACATACAGCCGAAAGAACTTTACCCAGGGTAAGCAATTTGTTCTTCAAATAGATTGTGTCCTCTCATGTATTCCTCATCTTTGATATTCTCCCATAGCAGTGTGTTGCAGTAGGTGGGAAAGAAGAGTATGATTTTTATTTCATTTTGGTTTTCTAAAAAGGTTTTATATCCACACTAAAGTGATCTGAAATTGTATAAGCCATTGACTGTTGTCTGGTGGTAATCCAATCCTGTTCAAGCACACACATTGTGGCCTTTTGAGTAATGTGGATTAGATCTTCAGTAGATAGAGAGTTATTGAACAGAATACCTATTGAGCCATCAATCCACTCATTCAAAACTTTACATGGGGGGTTTACCCATAGATTATTGAACCTACCAAAGAGCGTGTTAACCGGAGGGCATTAGACAGATGCCATATTAAGGAAGTAAATGCAGGCGTGGAGTTGACACTGACACACACACACACACACACACACACACAAAACACTTTCACCCATGCATGTATACATCATTTAAACAACTTGTAGCATGCACAATGTCATAAAAACAAAACACACTAACATACATGCGCAAATACATACATACATAACACTTACCTTACCTGCTCGCACCTGTGGGTAATTGTCGAACCGTGTTTCAGTCACCTGAAGTAAAATGAGAAGAGAAAGTATTTCTATAGAGTGAAAGAGGTACAGCTAAAAATAAACATGCTACCTATCAGATTCTGCATCTTCTTGAATAATTGCTATTGCACCCGAGAGACAAACTGTAACAATTTCTTAGGCTGTCATGTAAATACAATGATTATAGCGATTGGGTTGCTGATGCCCAGGATATACAGAGAACTGTATCTGTTAAAATTAGAACTTTGTCACATTTAAACATAAGGGCCAAGCATCTGTAATATGATTAAGAGCAAAATAACTCATCAGGCCCCAGAACATCAGGCCCAGACCATGCCCCAGACCATATGCTCACTGTAACCATGAGCAATATAACCGTGCTGTAACTAAGACAATCTCATGCAACATCACCTCAATGCCCTTGGGTTGCTAATGCACTTAAAAAATGTAATAAATAAATAAATAAATAACAAACATTTATTTTGGAGCTTTAGATAAATGAGCAGTTCCACAATTTCACCACAGTGCCATGTTCCAGGGTCGCAAGCACAGTGAAGTAATATGCACTTGTAAATTATAAAATAACATCTTCATTATTTTCAACAATTGTATCTTGCAATGTATTTTATTTAACTAAAATAATGCAAAGTGAAAAGAAGGAAAGCAAACGCCATTTGAAATTGCATTACTTCCCATAATACTATAGTTTGTTGGTTTGGAAATGGTGCATGTTTGTATCTCTGAAATAGATTTATCTTAGTGCAGTTAAGGCCCCCACGTCAGGAATTTGGGGCATAAGATCTGAGATCACAAGTTAAGACTTTGCTTCTCCACAGTAAAATTCACCTGCCAGAAGTCTGTTTAAACCAATTTACCAACTTGGTTATGAGACTTTGAGCGTATTTCCCATGTGCCACATTGACAACTGAAGACAAATATGGGCAGTTATTACTTACACTTCTGGTCAAATTGAACACTAATAGCTCCACGTCTAATATTGTATTCAAAACTAAATCAAGTAAAAATGTAAAACTTTACAGTGGAAAGACGCTAGGAACTTAAAATAAGTTGTGTCTTGTATATAGATAAACAAATGTTTATTTAACAGATACAAAATCCACTTGGTATGTAATGATAAAAGTATAAAATAAATATAAACATTATCTCCTTAAATATACATCTCACAGAGGCATACAGCTTCTTGAATTGTTCACCCTGATATGTATATTTTTTGTACTCTTTATTTTTTATTAAACTAGCAATCCTTTTCAGTCATAACACCAGAGGTGGATCTTGCCAGTACCAAGACTGGGGGATGAGTTTTATATTAGACAATTCTTTACACAGGTAGAGGATAAGGAGATTTCTGGATATTACTGAAAGCTGGATTGCTAGAGAAGAATGTTAAATGTTAAATGAACAGACATCAAGTGGAGTGCTGATTTTCCATAGATATTGCATAGATGATCCCCATTGGAAAGGAGATGATCAGTCCTTCCTGCGACCATATGCAGCAGTCTAAGAGACCTTGCAGACTGAGAAATTCCAAACTCAGAGGGTCCAGAGAGTTTTGCAAACTTAGAAGCCATATTTAACTCCAGGTGACCCAAAAGTGCTGCACATGGTAAATCCTGTGAATAAGGGGGGCTGGGAGCAGCATGGGGATACTAGTTTTAACAGGGACACGGGTACTGTGTAAGATAAAATGACACTTTTCTCTGTTTGAAACGTAACACAATTAAGATTTCATATTCAAGAAAACTAAGTGCATTTTGAAAAGTGACGGTGTAAACATGACCTAATTTGTCATGAAATTGAAATAGTTTTTTTTTTTAATTAAGTACCATTTAAAAGAGAAATCTTGTGTTCCTATCGGCATAGAGAATGATGTGGGCCATAATTTCATCACAAAATAGTATTGCCTGACATGATATCATTTAAAATCATTGCGGTGGGAGCCTAATCATTAAATAGATACTTACCAAAAAAGTAGCTCAGCCATTTTGATTTATGCACAGAAAATAGTGCAAAGTGTAAAACCCCTGGACTCCCTTATCCTGAAATGCACAGGTAGACCTACGTGTGATGTGAAAGGGCAAGAGTGCTGTAATATTGTACCTTTTACTGGAAAATATGACTCCAGACCAAAATCTGTGGATATGAAGGCTAATGAATAGAAATGGACTGAAAGCTGTACACACACTTTCTCATTGAAAGCTCTATGCACACACACACATTCATTGAAAGATGTGCACACATTTGTAGATTGAAATTAGCGAAAGTTGCACACACATGTTAAAGAAGCCCCTGCCCCACATTGAAGTGAGCCACTATCTATGCTCAGTGTCGGAGGGGAAGGTAAAAACAGTGTTTTGATGCATTTGAAAATGTGACGTTTTATTTCATATTGAAATGCTTTGTAATTGTAAATTTGTAAAGTGCTCATACACAAGTGAAGTGCTTCAAAGCGCTTCAAGGTGGGAAGGGAACATGGGAATACAGACATCAATTTTAGGTCTTGAAGATTCAGAATGACTTAACAACAATAGCTAGCACACTAGGCCAGAGACATATATATTAGAGAAGTGCTTGACAGAGTGAGGAGGTGTGGGGGAGAGGAGCATACCGATCAATAAACCACAGTACTAGCCTGGCGACAGAACATTTGTGATGTTAAGGATTTTGAGAGACATGTATTGCCTAGAAATAGAAGGGAGTAGTTGTTTACCTGCAACTCCATTTCTCCAGCGTTGGAATCTTTCATAGATTCACATGCTGTGAATATTCCCCGTCGTCAAGCTGGGAATCCCCTGGTACTTATATTTAAATACCTTTCCTAAGAAAAAACATTTGACACATTGACTGGCCTGCTCACATTGTTGTGGGTGCTTTTGGTCCCTACCAATAGCATGTTGAGTGTATTCCGCCCAAATAGCTTTCCCTCAGATTTTTTTCTTTTTTACATTTTTTTTTATACAACAAAAAAGATTTAAACAATCCCGCCTCAAAGTTTCTGTATCCAGTCCAGTGCTTGCAGAAGATCTGCAGACTTCCATTTCCTGGCTATTACCAATAGGGCTGATATCCTGAGAATAGTGTAGGCTTTCCGAGAATATTTCGGCCAAAGTCTGTTGTCTGGCGCAGCCAAACCCAGAAGCGTCTCAGCTAGGGGTCTCTCGTTCATGAGGCAAAATATCTTTTGCATGTGTCCCTCCACTTCCTCCCAGTACACTTGTATTTTGGGCAGGACCGCTAGATGTGTAGCCAATCCCCTGTATTCCCCCACCCTCTCAAGCACTTCTCTGATATGGACCGAGACATTTCATGTAGTCGTGTGGGTGTATAATGCCACTGGAACATTATTTTTAGCCAGAATTCTCTGATTTGGAGAGACTGTGTCAGCCATTGGATATCGTACCATAGGGAGGTCAGGTTTTCATCCTCAAGGGGCGCTCCCAGTATTTGTTCTCATCTGAGTTGATCAGGGGGGTCTGGAGAGTGGGGGCTCAACTATAAGAAATTTGTACAGGCTGGATATCAAATATGTATCTCCTGGGTTAGAAGTTAAGAATTTTTCGAATGGTGTCAAGGGTTGCGTGGCAGCTAGTCTGTTCCGGGGGCCATCAGCCAATGGCGCACCAGAAAGTATTGAAACCGCTGTGATTCCTGTAGGCCTAATTCCTCTTCACATTGGATAAAGTGTTTGATGTCATCTCCCTGGAACATATCGCTGAATTTGGTGCAGTCTGCTCTTACCTACTTTGTATACTTTGTAAATGTTGCCTGTTGCATGCCTGGAGTGAACTGAGGGTTGGCGGATATTGGGGTGAGGGGAGAGGAAAATGTTGTGATGTGGTGTTGTCTAATTGCATGGTCCCAAGTATCTTCCACTATTTTTGTGATCTCACTAGAGTGAATGTTGCGTGGTCTATACGACCTATTGAGTCACAGTTTTTCCCTCATCCGCTGGTCTACTAGCGCTCTTTACATTTGCCCCCACCTTTTGTCTGGGTTTCTCTGCGAACCAGTCTTTTATCACTCGCAGTTGTGCTGCCCTATAGTAAACTCAGAAATTTGGGAGCCCCAGGCCCCCTCTATTTGGGGGAGCATTAACATTTTCAACGCTATTCAAGGGGGTTTGTTCTTCCAAATGTATTTGGATACCCTTGTGTTCAGGGTACGAAAGAAAGTTGCCAGTACCTTGATGGGGAGGGCCTGATATAGATAAAGAATCTGGGGTAGCATAACCATTTTAACTCTTCCCAACCAGTTGGGTTTGGTTTTGGGCGAGAAGGGGTTAGAAATTCATCTTGTCAAGTTCCCCCAATGAACACGTGATAGATACCCCTAGGATCGATCCTAGGATTCGGATGCTTTTGGGAACCCGCCTCAGTTGTGTCATTTCCTTGGCTCTGGTTAATTTGTCTCGTTCGACTGATAAGTTTAGAATTTCTTATTTCGGGAAGTTGATTTTTAGTCCGGCGACCTGGTCAAATCTTTCTAGTTCCGACAGTAATGCAGGGAGTGAATTAACCGGGTCAGTGATGGCAAGCAGCATGTCATTCGCGTAGGCCATTAGTGAGTGTACATCTGCGCGAAAATGTATACCCTTAATCGCTGCTGATAGGCGGATCTGTGTCAGGAGGGAGTCTAGGTGTAGTGCGTAAAGGAAGGGAGAGAGGGTACAGCCTTGCTTAGTGCCCCTCTTGAGAGGGACCAAGTGGGACAGTTGGCCGTTTATCAGTAGTCTGGCTTTGGGATTGGCGTAATTGGCTTGCACCATCATGATGTATTTGGGCCCAAATCCCATTGTTCGCAAGGTGTTGAAGAGGAACGCCCATTCCAACCTGTCGAATGCTTTCTCCGCGTCCAGCGAGACCAGCACTGCAGGGTCCCCTTTCTTATCTACTTTTTCTAGTATGTGGCATATCCTCCACAGATTGTCGTGGGTTTGTCGGTTTTTTATGAATCCCGTTTGATCGGGGTAAATTAGGGTCCGCATCAGTTGTTCAATCTGGTTAGCCAGGATCTTGGTGTATATTTTTGCATCCAAGTTCATGAGTGCTATTGGCTGGTAAGACACACATTTGGCCGGGTCCTTGCCCGGCTTGGGAAATAGAATAGAATTATCTATGCAGGGTAGCCGTCTGGGCCCGGTGATTTGTTTAGGAGGTGGTTTGCGATGGCCTTCTGGACTTCCTTTCGACTGATGTCTGCTTTTAATTGGTCCCTGTCGGAAGTTGGAATCGTTTTCAAGGAGGTTGCCTGTAGATATTCATGTTGGAGTTGCAGGTCAGGGTGTTCGGATTTATATAGGGTTGAATAGAAAGTGTAAAACTGTGCAGAGATTTGGGCGGTTGTCATTACCTTGGTCCCCTACGGGTCTTCTAGGATAGTTTGGGCTGAGTTTTTCCCTCTCAGTTGTCTCGCCAAAAGTTTATCAGCTTTGTTTGCCTTCATATAATATTTCTGCTTGGGGAAGAGCAAACTTATTTCAGCCGGTTTTGGATGTATGAGATTCAATTTACTCTTTGCGTCCCTATCTTTCCTCTGGAGCCGCACAATGGTAACTATCTCCATTTGTTTCACTGTGGTTCTCAGCCCTGTTTCCAGATCAGCTTCTATCTTTTTTCCTTAGTTTGCCCCTGTGGGCTGCTGCCGCTATGAGCCCTCCCCTTATAGTTATTTAACTTAAAAGGCGTCCCAGAGAATGTCCGGCCTAATCACCCCACTGGAGTTGGAGGAAAGGTATTCTTGTATTTTCTGGTCTATATCCTCACAAAGGACCTGATCTGCTAACAGCCCAACAGGGAATTTCCAGGTCCATAGTGTATTTCTTATATTGGGGAGAGTGAGAGTGAGTGTTATCGGGGCATGGTCTGAGATGGTGTTGACATGTATGGATATGTCGGAGATCTGGCCTAATAGTGTGGTTGAGTCCCAAATGTAATCGATCCTGGAGAATGACTTATGAACATGAGATTAATATGTGTATGCAACTTCATTCCCCCTCAGCGCCGTCCACAAATCCCTAAGTGCCAGTTGCTCGAATTTGGTGTTGAGGGTTTTGAACGCTGGGGGCTGGGTCTATTTGCTACTAGTGCTCCTCTCCATTGCAGGGTTCCATGCAATGTTGAAGTCCCCCAGCAGGATGGTCTTTCCCTCCCCAAAACGTTCTAGGTGTGTGAGGAATGTTTTTAGGAAGCTCTCTTGGCCAGTGTTAAGGGCGTATGTTGAAACCATCGGATGTCTGCCCCTTATATTATTGGCACTTCTCGGGCAGGCGTATTGGGTCCAGGTGTGCTTTGTAGGGAATTATTTTGGAGCTTCCTTTGGGTTTGTTCCTTCGTTGTCCATTCCCAATGCCGGGGGCCCTTGGGAGTGTACCTGTTTGTGGCCGATGGACCAAGCTCATCATCCAGTAGGGAGGGTGTAAGCGGGTGAGCATGCTTCTGGTGACCCGCGTTCAGCGGGGTGCAGAGTTCGCTGGACGCAATGAGTTCAGCCCACGCACACCGGAGTGTCGCCAGGCCGGATCCGTAGCTTATACCGCGGGGGATCGACGGTGTGCACACTCACCTCTTGTCGGCTCTCTGCACATCCCGGCATGGAGGTGATCTTTTTCATCCCGGCGGGGCTGCCACAAGTCGCTGCTCATCAATAGCCCCCATTTCGGATGAATCTGTGCTGCTGCTGTGTAGGGAAAGATATTACGGGGTCGGAGCTCAGCGGGCCGTGACTCTACTCATCAGTGGCCATCTCGGAATCGCTTCTCTCAGATTTTAACCACTCGTGTTGGAGGAATAACACAAACAGATGGTGTTTGCCTGGAGGGGAAGGCTGGAGGGCGCATGTGAATCTATGAAAGATACTAAAGCTGAAGAAATGGAGTAACAGGTAAGAAACTACTCCCCTGTCCAGCATTGGCTCTTTCATAGATTCATATGCTGTGAATAGATTTTATAGCAGTATACATGACAGGAGGAGAAAGACAGGCAAACAGAGACCAGAAACCCTGAATTTATGCCTGTGCAAGAAGTATACATACATAATGATAACCCTGGAAGCTGCAGGGCTTACGACTGCCTGTACCATTTGCATGCCCTCCGCGTTCTGCTGCTGCAGGCAGTAGTGCCTTGTGAAGGTGTGGGGCACTGCCCACGTTGGTGCCTGACAAATGTCTCCGATGGGCACGCCAGACCACAGAGCTGCCGAGGCCACATCGGCCCTTGTGGAATGTGCCCTGGCTGTGGTCTGCAGTGGCCTGTTGGCCTTTGCGTGGTAGAAGGAGATATTAGAGGATATCCACCTTGCTATACCCTGCTTTGTGATAGCTTTCCCTTTGTTTGAAGGTCTGAAAGCGATAAAGAGCTGTTTTGCTGCGCTGATGGATTTGGTCTGGTCCAGGTAATATTTCAGCGCCCTTTTGATGTCCAGGGAGTGCAATGATCTCTACGCTGTGGTGGTGCCGCTTTGGAAGAAGGTAGGCCGTGTGATAGCTCAATTTTTGTTGTGGAACTCAGATGGCACTTTTGGACTAAAGTGGGGATTGGTGGAGAGGATCACTTGTCCCTTGCAAACCTGAGGTATGGAGGGTCCACCACCAATGATTGTAGCTCTGAGACCTGTCTGGAGGACGTAAAAGCGACGAGAAAAGCCAGCTTCCAAGTCGCAAACTTGATGTGAGCTGAAGAGAGAGGCTCAAAGGGGGTTTTCATGAGGCCGTTTAGGACCAGGTTTAGGCTCCCTACTGGTGGTATTCTTTTCTTTGGGGAAAGGAGTGGAAAAGTCCCCTTAGAACATGTTTAGGTAGCCTGTCGCTGCAGAGGGGTGGTCTCCCTCTTTTTCTGGTGGACCTGGAAATTTCTGCCAGGTGTACTTTTATGGAGGAGATAGCGAGACCTTCCTCTGCTATCTTTTGAAGGAATGGAAGGACCTGTTGTGGTTGTAGTGGTTGCAAGTTGGACTGTTGGAAACATCATGTGCAAAACCTTTTCCACTTTTAGTTGTATGAGTTGTTAGTGGAAGGGGACCAAGCTGCCACTAGTATGTGTTGACATTCCTGCAGTATGTCTAGGTGGCCAAATTCATAGTGCTCAGGAGCCATGGTGTCAGCTTGATGGGCCGTGGGTCGTGATTCAGGATTGAGCTGTTGTTCTGCGACAGGAGATCGGCCAGGGCTCCCAGGTGGATTGGGTAATCCGCCATTAGCTGGAGGAGGTCCAAGAGCCAAGTTTGTCCAGGCCAGTACGGTGCCACTAAGATTGATATGATGGGTATTTATAACGCGCTTAATACCCAGAGGTTTCAAAGCGTGGACCTGGGGATCGAACCTGTGTTCAATGATCAACGGAATGGGGGGAAATGCGTATGCAAAAACACTGGTCCGAGGGAATGAGAATGCGCCCACGTGCGGGCTCGTGTGCGGGAGTCGGCTTGCAAATTGCTGGCACTGTTTGTTGGATATTGTGGTGAAGAGGTCAGGCAGAGGCTGACCCCATGCTGTGATGATTCTGTTGATTTGGCTGCTGTGGAGCTGCCATTCGTGGGAATGTGTCGTGTCCCTGCTGAGGCTGTCTGCGTGCTGGTTGTGTATCCCCGGCAGGTGGAACACTTGTAGAGTGATATTGTTGTGAATGGCCCAGTGCCAGATGTTTTGAGCCTCTTTTGACAGGGAGCTTTACCTGGTTCCTCCCCGTTTGCGGAGGTAAAACATTGTGGTGGTATTGTCTGTGAGGACCCACACCACTGAGTTTTGAATTAGCAGAAGGAAGGATTTTAGGGCCCAATGGAGCGCTCGCAGCTTCAGGAAATTGATGTGCATAGCCCACTTATCGGGCGTCCATTGGCCTTTGATTTGATGTTGGCCCAGGTGGGCCCCCAATCCCGCCAAGGAGGCATTGGTCACCAGCGTGAACTGGTGGGTAGGCTCGAGCAATGGTATCCCTCTTGATATGTTGTTGCGTATTGTCCATCATTGCAGTGAACTTGAGAGCGCAGGTGTGATGGTGATTTTGTTTTTTCACGAACCTGGGGTTTGGCACCATCTGGCTGCCAGGAACTGTTCTGCCCGTCGTATGCGCAGCCTGCTATGGGGTATTAATGGTAAGCAAAACTACATGGTTCCGAGCAGTGCCATGTATTTGCGCACTGGGAGCTGTTTGTTTGGGTTGAATGAGCGTGCCAGAGACATTAACCTGTGAATTCTGTTGGCCGAGGGTTTGACTAGGCTTTGTGCCGTTGAAAAAGGTGCACCCAGGAACATCAAGCTTTTGGATGGCGTGATGCATGATTGAGTAGTTTATTGTAAATCCTCTCTGTTGGAGTAGAGTCTCTGTTTGCACAAGTGAGGTTGATGTACGTTGGTGCGTTAGGGCCCTGACCAACCAATCACCTAGATATGGCTAGACATGGTGGTCTTATTTTTTGAGGAATTCGTGTCCGGAAGAGGACCTATGCCTCTCTCTGTGCGAATGGGACTCTGATGACGAGCAGTGTTTTTTCTTCGTCGACAAAAATGTTTTTGTGGACGACTTGTCCTTATGTTTATCTTTCATAGGCGAGCGGGAAGCTGACGCTGTCGTAGGTAGTGAGCCTGGGTGAGGCGTGAATGATGAGAGGTGTGACCCTGTTTTGGGCATCGCCGCTGGGTGCAATCTCGCTGGTAGAGTCATCAGCGGTTTCTCAGCCGACTGCTTATTTGTGGACAGCAGGCCCTTGCGGCTTACTGGCTTCATTTGAGAGGGAGACTGATCCCTGGGCCACATGGCTTTGGCTCATCGATGATTTCGTCTCACCTTGGGTAGATAGTGTTTTCTGCTTTTCCACAGGTTGATTTTCTGACCTGGATTCATGGCTGGACGGCGACCACTTTCCACAGGGAGTGGTAGCTCTCCCACTTCTTGAAGAGCCTGCCTCGATGCAGGGCAAGACCCCTCTTTCAGCCAACAGATTAGGCAACACTTTCAGTCTTTGAGGGATTTTTTTTTTTTTTTTTTTAAACTTCTTTTTATTATTTAGCGTGGCAGCAAAAAAAAAAAAACAAGCGAACAACATGAGGCATTACAGCATGAATACCATATAAACATTGTAGGTGCACAAGGGTCGTTACACATAACATCCCAATCAGTGGGTACAGTCACAGAATAAATTGGGAACCAGATGTCCGTTACAGGGAAGAGGACCTGGGTCGGTGGGGGGAAGTGGGCGGGGGGGAAGCATCCGGTGCTGCAATCGTAGCGGACATGTAAGAGCGGAACTTGAGCCATACATTTCTAGGTTTAGAGTGGGCAGGTTGTATATGGGACCAGGCTTCCTCAGAGTCCGAGGCCCAAGTAACTGCCCTCAGCCATTGAGCGTGTGTGGGGGGCAAGGGACGGAGCCAACAGAGTAGGATAGTGCGTACCGCAAGCAGGAGGCATAGGCCGGCTAATTTTTTGGCATCACGGGAGAGACCTGGGAGATCGTGAAAGAGACACACCAGTGGAGAAGGGACAATGGGATGGTCGAGAACCGCAGACATTGTCGAGCAAACAGCCTCCCAAAACTGCGAGAGGCGAGGGCAGGACAGAATCATGTGAATGTAGTCAGCGTCGTCATGATGGCACCTAGGGCAACTGGAAGGGTGTTCCCTGGACATACGATGTAATCTGGTCGGGGTATAGTGAAATCTATGTAGTACTTTGAATTGAATGAGTTTAAAACGGGAGTTAAAGGATACTCGATGTGTGCGCTCGCATAGATGTGCCCAGCGTTCGTCCGAGATCTCAACACCCAAGTCCACCTCCCATAACCCCCTCAGTCTAGCGAAATCGGGTACAGATCTGGACTGCAACAGAGCTCTTCAATAGCTGGGTCATCCGGGGGCGACGCCGGGAATGTTTGGTAATTGCGTTTGAGGGTTCTGCGGAGGGATGCGTATTGGAGCCATGCGCCCCGGTCACTCCTCAGGGGCAGCGGGAGATCGGACCATTCAACAAATATACCCTGGTCAAACACGTCACGCAGCAGCTCATAGCCTGCGTCCGCCCAGTGACGCACCGTGCCCGGTGGGACCTGCGGGACCCCCGGGAGGAAATTCCAGAGGGGGAGGTTGCCATGAAAGGCATATGTAGTTTTTACTAATTTCCACATTTTCGCCAGAGCAAGGGAAGTGCAAGCGACCGGGCTCTGTGAGTCCAATGCTGAGGAAGCGGGGTGTATCACCAAGGAGCGGATATCACGGTCACAAACCGCAAGCTTCTCAAGTCGAACATGCGGAGGAGGGTCTATTGTATTGAACCAGTGAGATGTGTATTGGATCTGGGATACCAGCCAGTATTTGAGAAAATTAGGGGCACCAAAGCCCCCGTTAGAGATGGGGGTAGATAAGGTATCGAGTTTTAGGCGAACCGCACCTGAGTGCCACAGAAAGGAATTCACAGTGCGGGTCAAGTCCCGGAAAAAGTCCTCCCCCGGCCAGAGGGGTATGTTAGTGAACCTGTAAAGCAACTGGGGTAACACCACCATCTTCAGCAGCCCTATCCTGCCCGCCAGGGAGATCGGGAGCCTGTCCCATGCCCGGACCTTAGCCGTCAGGTGTGCGAGATATTTCTGGTAGTTTTCCTGGAAGGACAACGCCCGTTGGCGAGTCACCGCTATGCCCAGGTAGGTGAATGTAGACTGAGCCCAGGTGAAGCCCAAGGTATCAGGAGGGGGGAGAGTGCAATCTGTAAGTGGGAAGAGAGTGGATTTTGAACAATTCACTTTGAGGCCAGAGATTCGGCCGAACCGAACAATGTCCTCCAGTATTGGGGGTAAATTGATGGAGGGAGAGCGTACAAACAACAATGCATCATCCGCATATAGGGACACTATATCCGCCTGGCCCGCCGTGCGGAGGCCTCTGTGAGCGTGAAGTTGGCGGAGCATGTCAGCGAAGGGCTCTATTGCTATGGCGAAGATCAAGGGCGAGAAGGGACACCCCTGTCTCGTCCCCCTGGCGATCTCAAAGAGGGGAGAGCAGTGGTCGTCAGTGCGCACCCTGGCCACCGGGGAAGAGTAAAGCAATCTGACCCAGGAGAGAAAGGAGGGGCCGAACTTGCAGCTGTCGAGAACCCGCCAGAGGTACCTCCATGAGACAGAGTCAAACGCCTTTTGCATATCAAGGGTGACAGCCACTGCCTGCGTGTCGGGGCTGATTCTGTCAATTATATTGAATAGGCGCCTCAGGTTCAGGGAGGTGGAGCGACCAGGGATGAAACCCGCCTGATCTGGGTGAATAATAGATGGTAGGATGGGAGCCAGCCGGAGCGCCAGGGCCTTGGCATATACCTTGACATCGCAATTTATGAGTGAAAGCGGACGGTATGAGCTACATTGCAGGGGGGGTTTGCCCGATTTGAGTAGTACTGTGATAGTAGCCTCCCGGAGTGAAGGGGGGAACACGCCGGACTCCACAGACTCCTCCCAGAGAGCTAGCAAGTGGGGAAGCAGCTGTGCCTTAAACTGCTTATAAAATTCGACCGGTATACCGTCCGAACCGGGGGCACGCCCCGAGGATAGGGAGTCGATAGCGTCCGACAGCTCCTCCAGTGTGAGGGGAGAGTCGAGGGAGGCCGCAGCTTCTGGGGACAGGGCTGAGAGAGGGAGGGCTCTGAGAAAGGAGTCGATCTCCGTCACCGGCACCTCATCTGAGTTGGAGTATAGAGTTTCATAAAATGTAAAGAATTCCCTATTGATATCTTGCGAGGTGACAGCCATGGAGCCGTCAGGTCTCTCGAGCCCGATTATGTGTGGGGACTCCGTCTCATGCCGGATCAGGCGTGCCAGAAATCGGCCAGGGCGCTCTCCCTCCCCATATCTCCGCGCCATGCTAGGATTATCCAAAAATCTTTGTTCACGATCCGCGAGGGACCGGAACGTGTCTAGTTCCGACCCTATATCAGCCAGGCCGCTCGAGGTAGGGTGAAGTGAGCATGCGGCCTCCAGGGTAGATAGTCTGGATTCACTAGCAGCGAGATCCCTTCGGATTGACTTCAGGACCCCATTCTCCTTGGACAACGCAATCCCTCTGATATATGCCTTAAATGACTCCCATAGGGTGGTCTGGGTCGCTACCGAGCCCGTGTTAGTCCCGAAGAACTCCTCAATCGACCGCGCGAGTTCTGAGCAGAACTCCGGGTCCGATAGGGACAGGGGCTTCAGCCTCCAGCTACGTGGCCGGCCAGGATCGGGACCCCAGCCAATGGTTACAGTAACTGGCGAGTGGTCAGATAGGGTTCTGGGGAGGATCATTAGTTGTGTAACACTCTTGACCAGTACGTTGGAGATCACCCATCTGTCAATGCGGGAATAGGAGTCGTGAACCGAGGAGTAAAAAGAGAACACACGGGAGTCCGGGTAAAAGAATCTCCATGCGTCCACCACGGAGAGACGGGGCAGAGATGATAGTGCAGCGTAGGCTGCCCTAGAGAGTAGACGGGGCCTGGAGCCAGATCTGTCCAGGGCCACGTCGAAGATCGTGTTGAAGTCGCCTCCCCAAAGGATGGGAACCAGGGGGAAGCCTTCGAGGAGGGACGTGACGTGTACATAAAAGTCTGGGTCGTCTAGGTTTGGGCCGTAAATGTTCATCAGGACCACCTCCCTGTGTTGAAGCGTAGCATGGAGCAGAACATATCTGCCTTGAGAGTCTATTTGTGAGGAAATAAGAGAGAACTGGAGGCTTTTGTGAATAAGGGTCATGACCTCCCGGCTTTGGGTGGAGAAATCAGTGAAATATCTATGAGGGCCCCAAGTTTTGGCAAACCGCATGCATTGTTCCGCGCGGGCATGTGTCTCTTGCAGAAACAGAATCTTGGACCCATGACGCTCGGTCTGCAGTTGGAGCCGTCTCATTTTTTTGTAATTAGCCAACCCACGCACGTTCCAGCTCATAAAGGTCAAGTCACTCTTGGTCGCAGATATGGTGGTGATCGAGGGAGACCGAATGACAGTACCGAATGGGTCAAATTCACAGTCTTGCCGCACCAAGCCCTGGGCACCCCCCCACGGCTCGCCGTCGCTGCCAGCGCCAACTTTTTAACAACAAAAACCCTAACATGTCCCACCCCCGCCCACACCCCCCCCAAACAGAGGGATGACAATCCCAACCCCCCTCAACCAAAACCAAACCAAAGGCATCAACGCCTGGGGGCCTGAGGGCCGGACTAGCCGCCGTAGTCGGGGCAACGGCAGATCAGATAAGATAAGGTGTGCCCACAGTGGATCTTAACACATGATTTGGACAGGGTTCTGGCACGTGATGATAAGGCACACATTTGTAAGAATGATCACAACAAGTAAATTACGAAGTAGAGGATCAAGTGACCCCGATGCAGGAAGGTGACCTTGCTTGGTCTCTCCCCGTCGGGACAGGAGGATAAATGCAGACTCGTGAGGAAAGGGGAGAGTTCAGCCAGGGAAATGTTTGTCAATGAACCTGGAGGCCTCCTCCGGAATTGTGAAAAAGAACACCTGGTTGGCATGCTCTATGCGGAGCTTGGCAGGGTAGAGCATGGCGTATTTGACTGAGTGGATCACAGCCTGAAAAGTCTTGAGTTCGCGTTGGACAGCTGTGGAGAAGTCCGGATAGAGATGAATTCTGGCACCATCCAGTAGTAGCTCCCCTTTGAGTCTAGCCGCCCTGAGGAGGGCATCCCGGTCACGGAAATTCAGAACTCGGGCTATGATGGGCCGGGGTGGAGCCCCAGGTCTGGGTTTAGCCGTCAGGGCTCTGTGTGCCCGCTCAATAGCGAAGTGTGGGGAGAGCTTGGGAGAATCCAAGAGTGAGACCAGTGTGCGCTCGACAAAGTCCTCCATCGGCTCGTGCACTTCGTTCTCGGGAACCCCGATGATGCGGAGATTGTTACGCCTTGAGCGAGATTCCAAGTCCTCGTTCTTCTTCTCTACCTCAAGGACTCGATTGGAGAGAGCGGTGACCTCGGAGCGCAGGGCTCCCAATGCATCCTCGGCGGAACCGACACGTGTCTCGACTTCTGACACACGGCTGTTAGTCCGCTCGATATGGGCCTTAATAGAAGATATAGTACCATTCATGTCATCCAGTTTTGAGTGCAGTGCAGTGAAGCCCTCGCGAATGAAGTCAATCATATTTTGGGATTCCGGTACTGCATCCGGTGAAGGTGTGGCTGGGGTCTGTTCACTGGTCTCCCCTGACGATCTCGACGCAGCCTTAGCAAACATGTTGATAGAGCTCTGTTTCCTCGCCCCTCCCTTGGTCATCCTGGCGATGTTGTAAGTCAAGTGGGGAGAGGGGGAGGCCCAGGCTCTATGTCACCCGAGGTAGGGCGCAGAGTATGGCGCTAGACAGGGAGTGATGCGGGTGAAGCCGTGGCCGGGAATCCGTATAGATGCGGAGTTTGTGGGGCAGCCAACACACTGGGATTTTCCTCAACACCGCATTACCGCAGGAGGCGGGTATGTGTCCCTTCTGTTATCAGAGAGGTACTGTAGCACACAAAGCAGACTGAGGGACCCAAAAGCCCCCCCAGAGCCGATCAGCATGCCACGCAGCTAGTGCGACGACACGACCACCAGCCCCGGCGAAGCCCACCGTCTCCCCAGAAACGAAGCCGTGGTCACCAGCGCAGGCCAGAAGGGCCCAGTCAGTCCAAAGAGGCGCAGGGAGAAGTGTGAGGAGACCTCGGGGGCAGTAGATCCCAGGGTTGAAGGCAGAGGCGCCCAGCGAGCAAAATGTGAGCCTGGGCCCAGGTACGGGTAGTTGAGAGCGAAGAGAGATGGGGGGGGGGTGCCTCCCGGCACAACACCCAGGCGGCAGAGAAGCCGCGGCCCCGAGCAGAAGACAGGTCAGGCAGCCGGTAGGTCGAAGGGCCCGGGCGGTGCAGCGCCAGCGAGATCGCAGCGGCCCTCCCCGAAGGCCACCCCGGAGGGAGACACCCGCAGCCCGCGGTGGTCAGTGGAGCGGGGGGATGAGATAGACTCCGGGGGGGGGGGGCACCAGGATCAGTGCGGGCCGGGGGAGGCACCAGGCCCGGGGCAGGACTGGCGGCAGATGGGGCCAGAGGCAATTGGTCCTCGGCCCCGCGTGTGAGGGAGATAAGGTGATGCCGCAGCCCAGGGCAAGTCCGCAGGGGCCCCCCCGGCACACGTACCTGGCGGCGCAGGGGTCCACCGCACCGCGCGTCACGCCGTCGGCAGCAGCCCCGTCGGGGTCCAGCAGGTGCGGAGAGGGTCCCGAACAGCTCCGGTGCGCACCAGGCCGCGGGCGCCTGAGCAGGCCCGCGGCACGCGGGCTGAAGAAGTGTCCCGGCCGCCCCCAGCTGCACCTCGAGGTTGGGGGGAGGCGGACTGCCACCCGGCAGCGCGCACCCGCCGAGGCGGGGGACCAACGCCGGCCCTGGGCGAGCCCGTCCGCTCCACCAGAGGGCGAGTTTCTGCGCGGGAGCGCCACAGCCAAGTGGGGGGATGGTGCAGCGGCGTTCAGAAGTCGCGTCCCGGGGGTCCGATTTTTGACGGGATCCAGTCCGCTGGGTCCTCGGGGTGGCCGCTTCAAAAGCGCACGAGCCGGGAACGACTGTCCAGTGTCCAAATGTGCCGTTTCAGGATTCCGAGATCTGCCGGCTCCGGAGCTCGAGACTCAGGCGGCCATCTTGCTCGGCGCTCAACAGCGCCCCCAGTCTTTGAGGGATTTTTGAGAGAAACCCTGACAGATCTTGTAGTCCTCCAACGAGTGATTCGGGTACAGGCAGTATACGCAGTCTAGATGTCTGTGCCCTTTGTAGACATTTTTTAGCCCACCGTACCACATGCTCTAAGCAAGGATTTTTTTAGACGCTGTGGGTTCCATATTCGTTGCCGATGCCTTCAAAGGGTTGTCGCCCGCCTTGATATTCGTTGTTTTGTTGAAAAGTGAAATTACTTTTTCGAGAATGAAGAAGATTTCTCTCTGGAGAAAAGAACACAAGGATTCCCATCAGCTAAGAAGACGGTTCAAATCTGAGGGGAAGCTGCTGGGGCAGAGCCATACACTCGACGTCCCATTGGTAGGGACCAAAAGTACCCACAACGATGTGGGTAGGACACTCAAGTTGTCCGAAGTTTTTCCTTAGGGAAGGTATTAAAATATAAGTAACCAGTGATTCCGAACCTGATGACGGGGAATATCACAGCATGTGAATCTATGAAAGCTCCAATGCTGGAGAAGTGTATTCATGAGAACGGGTGCTAGTGTGTGAATTAGTAAGGTGACATTTTGTTTTGCTGAATAACTGATTATGAGTATATGACATTGTGTGACTTCCCTGGCACAAAGCTGTTGACCACATTTGCTTAGGTTTGACATTCATTCTTTTAAATACATTCAGGTTTTCATAAAAACTGCCTGTTTATTAACCAGTATTGTGGGCTAGGGCTATATGAACAGGTCAGATAAGTGATGTGTCTAGACAGGATTGTGAATGTTAGCATGTACCACACTTAGATGGAATTCTTGACTTTACCTTGAGTCGCATCTAGGTAGAAATGTGAATGTTAGCATGTGCCACACTTACATGAAACTGTGAAAGATGAAAGTGCAAAACCTGAATGGAATCATGATCACTAGCCTTCCTCGCATCTAGACGGAATATTGAAATTTGCAAGCGCCACACTCCAATGGAATGGTGAATGATGGCAAGCATCACACCTAGGCATAATTGCAGGGACAGCAAGGCCAACTAATCAATCCACTAACAATTTCCTCCCTCTGCATACACCTCTCAAACTCTAACCAAACACAACTACAAGCCTAAAACGCAGCAATCCGCACAAACTTCACTACACTGCAACAATAGACTTGTACAACAGCACATGACGACTACCGACCTTAAAACACCCCAAACCCAGCCAACGGATCCACCGGGCTGAGGCTACCAACAGCACATCACTGCTCTCTTGCACTTTTCCAGCTTATTCCCACTAACTCCCCCTGCTCCTCCTCTTCTTCTTTCAGAGCCGCCAAAGCACCAGAGGGCCACTCCGGTGGTGATAGTGCACAGTACAAATATCCTTCAACATTAACATTAACATGTGTCCCTAACAAGAGCTTATGATGTAAATGTAAAATATACATATCTTTACAGTCCTTCAACCCGTGCCGCCACGGATGACCAGATGGCCCTCTTCTATGTATCATGAACACGCTGACTGAGAGAAGGACATTTCTCTCCTGTCAGTCATTGTGTATATGCTGTTAGCACAATAATGAGTGGTGTGGGCCAAGCTTCTGCTACCCTGCTTTCTCTAATTATTTCACACTATGTTTGTTGTGGAGCCCAAAGTTATCCAGAAACTATTAAAAACAATAAAAACATGTAGCCACAGACGTGTCCCTCTCACAGAGGCAGGCAGGACATCCCCCTCTGCAATAAAAGCACACGGGTGGACTGTGTTGCTTGCCACTCAGGTGATGGGGCAGCACCCCCTACACATAGTGGAATCCCGTCACTGGCCAAGGGTGAGAGATCATGTGTGTTTTAGACCAAAATATCCAGAGAGTTGCAGAATGGAGAACCCTGCCCCATAGACCATCACATGTGGCATGATGCCTTGCATGTGGTAGGTAGTGAGCGTTGAGAACAGACCAGATGTGCACATATTGTAACTCCTAAACTATCATGTTATGTTATGTTGATTATTACTGTGCACCGCTACCACCCAAGGGGTTGCGAGGCTAAGTGCTGCTTCCAGCACATATACTCTTCAGCCTCAGGTTGTATTTGTTGGTGTACTATATTAATGTAATGTCAACCTGCAAAAAAAGCAACAGACGGAAAATAAAATACAAAAGGCAATTCATCAAGTAATTGGTGGAGGTGACAGTCCATAGCAACTCTTTTCAAAGGGTGGGCATCCTAACAAAATTGAAAACTATGCCGTACCCTTTAAGCCCACAGAAGCATATATAAGCTAAGCTTCAACACAGTTGGGTATGTCTCAATCAACATGTGCTCAGTTCGGCCACAATATGAAGTGCAGTTACTTTCTCTTTGGGCTATTCAGTGATTGGTTAAAAGAAATTAGTCAAATATTACTCTGCGAGACAAGTGCATTGGGTGTCAACCAACATTTCGAATGTCAATAACAAGTAATGCATTTCACATAATTTTGGTACTCCAAATCCATAAAATCTATCCTCCCACTTAAGGCTGAGAGCACAACCGCCATGCTACACAAAAAGTAGACTGTTCCTGCACATATGAAAAAAAGGCCTTAGTCAAACCTATAAAAAAGTCCTGGCCATTCTACACATCCCGCGCATTAGTCCATACCAGTATGTTGCAATGTAAATGAACCACAATCCCAACAGAGACGTTAATACTTTGCATTAACGGGCCTCACAGCTCCATTAGGTATTTACTTTAGTGAAGGATACAACTCCAAGTCCCCACCAGCAATAGGCTGTCACGCTTGCCAGTCCATTGGTCAACCTAGGATCTCTCTGTGTCACTAGATATGGGGATGCCACACACCTTCCCCCTTTGCTTTAACAGGAAAAAAGGTATGAGGGTGGTAAGGAAAAGGTGGGTGAGGATATCACAATAGGGAAAAGTTAAAGGTATAACACGTCTGGTGTCCCTCTATAAATAAAAATGATGAGGCTGTGTATTGAATGGTGGGATAGGTCAAAGACATAACATGCTTAGTGCTCCGTTATATATACTCATTGTACAGTCCAGCCTAGACTGGTTTTCTACTCTTCCTCTGCGACTACTGATACCAGGGACCTTGTTCAGGTTTGGTATCTTTATCATCCCTTCACACTCTCTGAGGGTCTTCTACACTCAACTTGTGCTTTTTTGGACAAATAAATGATTGAACAAAAACATATGGGAAAACGATGAGGGAGGAGTGCTTTCCATTGCAGAAGCAGTCGCTGTTTATCCAATATGAACTGCAGCAACAAATGGCCCGTCCCTATGACATTTCCCTTTATGCCCCTAGTTTCCATGTTCCAATTAGCAGGACTTACATTAGGTTTTCCCTCTCCCCCATTGGCTAAAGTCAAGGCTGGGTAAAAGACGCAAGTACAGAAACTCAGGACTGAAGACTCCATCCCCTCTGGGGTTACTGAAGCAATGCCGCAGTAATGAGCCCAGAGGAACAAACCAGTCTAGGCTGGACTGTACAATGGACTGTTGTAAGAAAACGGAAGCCGTCCCAAGGGTGTGGTACCTACGACCCTCGGCTGATAATGTGAGATGGGAAGTACTTCTCCACGGAGGGCCCCATGCCCTCTGTTTGGTTCCACTCCACTGGAAGTATGTTAGTAAACGTCACTTCCATTCATGAACACAGTAGAAGGACTTGTCACAGATGAATAGGCTAGTGCCTAACTTGTGGGGGTGTTTTCCAGGGATGAGCCCTGGCACTTTTTTCTGAGCAGCAGCACGCATGGTCTAAGACACAGATCAATTGCAATGTGTTTTGGAAACTTTTCATTTTACTGTCTGTCGTGCCAGTGCTGCTGTTTTAGGTATCCAGTGACAGTGCTGGATGCTAGTGCTGGTCATGCCATCACACTGCTCTAATCAGCCTAGCTGACTGGCAGCACAGACGCAGGAAGGTGGGTGGCTTGGGTCTGTGCTGCGGGAACAGCCAGGCTGCCACGGTGCTAGGTGCAGTTCATCGGGAAGGCGGGTTGGAATGCAAATGTATTTGTACCAGTGTCAGAGGAATCTGGGTTTGCTGCATCTCTGCACTCAGTTGGCACATGCAGGGCCTAGAAAATAGTGGGGCCCTGGCACGTATTTATGTACAAATTAAGAACTAGAGTAGGCACTGGAATAGGCCCATTGTTTGGTGGAATCAACATGCCAGAAGGCCTAGAATGAGGTCAGCTGACCAGATGTCTATAAAAGTAACAGGTCTGGAAGGCAGGCCACTTCAGTTAGGTGGGTTCCGTTATGGACAGGATGCTGTGTTCCTTGACTTGCAATCCAATGAATAAATCACTTCTGTTTGCCATTAACCTACACTTAAGTGTGAGCATGGTTTTCTCTGACACACTGCTTTGATATTTCCAACTTGCCACTCTTCCTGTTCTAGGAGCCCCCTAAACAACCTCTCTCACTTCTGTGGGATTTTGTCAATCTCTAGATGGGCTTAGCAACACTGGGGGTAATTTTATCTTTATCTACTACACCAAGCTAATTGTGGTTTCCTTGACCAATTTGCACTGGTTACATAAGCAACTTAATTGCACTCATGTCTCCTCAGATTTGTGCTGAAACTTGCTACTCCCTCCAGAATATCTCCTCCAAAAGCTTTTTGATGTCTGTAGTGCATATCCTGCATTACTGCAACGTCCTCCCACTTGGTGAGCAGGTGCATGAGCCCTACTATATCTAGCCGTATCTTTTCACCACACAGGTTTGGGTTTGGAAGGAGTGTCAAAGGTGATGTGTGAGATTTTTTCATCCTTCTCACTGTCCTCACACAAACATTCTCTCACCACCCTCTCTATTTCAATATTCCATCTTGGCCACCAGTTATCAGCTCTTATACAGTGCTATGTGTTTTTGATTTCTTGGTGTTCCTCAAGGGGCAAGAGAGATCATCTATTCCCGTAGACCCATGGTCAGGACTATCCTATCACCCTTTATTTTTCTAATTATTTTCCGCAACTACAGTCCTAGGAAAATCTCACGCCCTTTCTTGATAGTTTTGTGAACCATGCAATCGCACCATTAGCTATAAACTGAGTGTAATACTACATGCTAGGAAAACTTTATCAGATGATAACATTCCAACAATTAACATTCTAAGATCAAGACCTAATCCATTGCATGATGCAATACTGAAAATATGGAAAGAAGCTTGTGGGCAGATGATGAGTACATTAGATTGTTCTTTGGAAATGCTGCTACAACGACCATTAGAAGTCAAGAAAACCAATTGTCAATGTTGGGTGTGTATGAAAAGAGAGACATAAATCAACTACTTCCCCATCTAATTCTTTTTCCCTGCCAACAGACACGGGATCTCTTCCTCAGAACGCGTCTTAATATACTTCCAACAAGAGAGGTTTTAGCGTCAACAAAACAAATTGCGTCCAGTGCTAATACATGTCGATTTTGACAAAATGTGGAGCAACCAGAATCGCTATACAATCTTCTTATGAAATGCTCTGCTCTGTCCAACGAAAGACAAATATACACCGCTAAACTATCTTCTGAGGCGTCCTTGCTCTCGCCTGAAGATAGATGTGCAACGCTGACATTGGGTTGTAACAAGAGGCTTATATTTAGAGGGGTTCAGTTTTAGAGAAAACTGCTTGAAAAAGACTTGACCAATATGAAATAGACCTTATGATAGCCCAAGCTGGGGCATGGCAGATCAACGACTAATATTAGCAAGCAGGGAACATTGGTTCTCCTTGATTCCCTAAAGAGTTTTTAGGTTTGGTATGACAATTTTTTGGGACAATTATTCTCCTTTCCTTTTTTCGTTTTGAGTTTTTTTCTTTGTTTTTTTTTATTCTTTGTGGCTTTCTTTGTTGTGCTCCTCTCTCTCTTTTCTTTATTTTTTTCATTTATGAGGATAAATATTTTATTTATACGGTGAAATAGGAATGAAAGAGGAAATATAATGAAAAAGTTTGTAAAAAACGAAATCATTTAATTAAAAAAATAAAATACTCTGCTATCCCCAAGAACCACCGCAATTGTTCCTCGTCTTTCAACGTGGGGTTCCCCTGATAGGTGTCCAGCAATTCCTTCCTGGATTACACTCACCTTTCAGATATAACAATTCGCAGCTATTCAGTAAGTTCTCTACTCAATGTGCACTTTGTCCTACCTCAATCTTAAATGAGCTGTTAGTTCTGTGCTGCCTTCAGGCGCTCATCTTGTTAAATTTGGTTCTTTCCATAGATCAGTAAAAATGTGTGCAAGAACAAACGCCCTTCCTCTTTATGGAATAAGTGATACACAATTCTGTCTCAAGATCAGAAGCTAGCATTATGCTTCAGCTTCTTTACTGTTCCCCCTCAGCAGCTTAAAAAAAATATTTTTTCTTTGAACAAAACGTATTCAAACAAAACGAGAAAACACAACAAGAGATGGAACTACAAATCCCAACACGGCAACTCTTGAGTAGTTTTCCTTTCTTACCATATCCACCAATCAGGGGTCTCGCATCCCCTATGTCATATCCTGATCAAGTACTTTACTCTTCTTTTGCTGCTCCTAAACAGTTAAGTACTTTGTAGAAATTATGCATGGTGAAGTTATGAAAACCTGCAGAAATATATTTATTTATGTGTGGTGGCACGCTGTAATACATCTAAAACATACAGGGTAGTATTTCTAGATTACAGCGTGCATTTAATTTGAAGTGGGAGACTTTTACGCATGTGCTCCGACATGGCACTCTGGGGAGGCACAGCAGAGTCAGAGAGTAATTAATCAAGAGCGGGGTCTCACCCACAGAGTTTCTTGCACGATAGTCAGAAGCGCTGAACTCTTCAGAGCAGCACGGCACATCAAGTCCCATCACTGGCGTGAGCCAGATCCATGTGTGCACTCGACCTACTCCAGGACACCGGCTCGCGCTCCATTAATACAGAGGGGAAGCACGCAGTATGTGCCAGCCTTTCAGTCACATCACATCTACGGTAGAAGAAAATAGGGCGAGGCACACACCAGCCTGCTAAATTCAGGCCACAGCACTCACATCGCTGCACTGGTTCAAAATAATACACTAAAATGGATCAAGAAACCTGAAGTGAAGTCAGCCAGGAGGATTATGTGGCAAAGGAGGACAGGGGCCTTACCCTGAGCATCAAACGAGTGCTGGGGTACTCTCTTATGGATGCATTTTCACAGGGGTTGAAGCCTCTACAAAAGAGATTCCCAGTAAGGGGCAGGACAGCATTGTTTGTATTAAATTGGCAGGTGCCATCAAAAGATGCTTGGGCATTGCAGACTGTTCCAGGACTCCTGCTGTAGTTCTCAAGTGCCCCAATAAAGACCAGAGTTCTAACGTGCCTAATGTTCTCGTGGGGCAACAAGGAACTGCTGGAAGCAGAGTTGCAGTAAAAGCATTAAGGCGGCCATAGAAAAGAGTGATCCTGGTTTGCCCGGATTTTTCAGGAACGTGTTCCTGGTACACAGCAAAGGCAAGGTCATGCCAGTGATCAATTTAAAAGAACTCAACGTCTGGTTACTGTACAGACACTTCAAGATTGAGGACATACACACCTCAGAGACAGCCTTAGGTAAGGGGACTGGCTGGAGTGGATGCACTTGAAGGACGCGTATCTGACTTTCCCGGTAGTTTACGAACATCACCATTATCTATGGCTCCTTTGGAAAGGTCAGGCATGGCAGTTCAAGAGCTTACCTGTCTGTCTCTCTTCAGCACCCTGGGCCTCAAGCTGCTTAGACCAGTAGTGGCCGCCATAAGGGAAAGAGGAATAAGGATGATAATGTACCTAGACAATTTTCTGTTCTTGGCCCAGAGCAAGAGCACGCTCTAGGAGCAAGTAGAATTGGTGGGGGAGCTATTGTCATCCCTAGGATTTCTGATCATTAAAGAGAAATCAGAACTGACAGTGCACAGGAGCATGGAATTCTTAGTGTTTGTGATAGATACCAGAAAAGCGGCTCAGGGAACTAGCAGCTCAGAAGATAATAACGATTAAGAAGGAACTCAGAGTAGTTCTCGAGAAGACGACTATTTTGCTTTAGGGTCTAGCCAGGGTAGGTCTCCTGGTGTCCTCGGTTTAAGCCATCTTCCCATGACCACTGCACTACACGGCACTGCAGAGGCTGAAAATTCAAGCATCTACAGTGGGGCCCCAGTTACCACAGTTAGTGCCTCTATACAAAGAGGGGAAAACATCAATGGAGTGGTGGTTGCAGAATATGGGTGTGTGGAATGGTGGGGCCATTTTCTGAAACGTTCCAGAACTAGTGATAGAGTTGGGCGTGAGCAGATCAAGATGAGGGGGCCAGATGCGGTCAGATGGAGACAGGCAGCATATGGTCTCAAGACGAACTAGATCTTCACATCAACTCTCTGGAGCTATTAGCAGGTTCCTTCACACTGAAGACATTCGAAAGACCAGGTGAACTGTTGTATTCTCGTCAGGATGTACAAGGTATCAGTAGTGAGCTACATCAAACAAGTAGGAGTCGAAAGGAAGATACCTAGTACAGCTGAGTACCTCCCAGAAGAGGAGAACATCGTAACGGACTGGAATTTCTGTTACCTACAAGATACAGAGATAACAGGGTCCTTTAAACGTAGAACTATTCGCTTCTAGATTGAACATTCTGACTTGCAGATATTTCAGCTGCAGGTTGGAAACGGGCACACTGGGAATGGACGCCTTGCTGCAGAAATGGAACAGAGCAGTGCATTATGCATTACCATCTACCATAATGCTAGCATGGTAGCCAGGGTATTGGCAACATTTTGCATGGAGGAGGCAGAACCAGTGATAGTAGCGTGTGCTGGAAAGTCACAAGCGTGGTTTCCAATTCTGATGCAACTTTATTTTAGATTTTCCGCAAGCAATTCCAATGCACCAAGATCTGCTGACGGACCCAGCAGGGCACTTCCATCCTCTAGTGCTGACAGGGAATCTCCACTTGCTAGCTTTCAGGGTTTTGGGAAAAGATGGGTCCTGCCGGGTATTTCAGGACAAGCTGCTAGATTTATCAGGGAGTCATGGGCACCCTCTATAGTCAAGAGTTATTGCGCAACATGGCTTGAGTTGAAACTCTTCTGCAAGCAGCAAACTCTTGATCCTATTTCTGCCCTTATAGTTAATGTTCTGAATTTCCTAGTGACCCTGTCTGAGGAAGGTGGGCAGGACTATCGGAGTATACGGATCGGCCATATTGTTGGGTCATGACCAGATAGACAACTCACGTGTAGATCAACTGGTGGTACTTAAAAGATGTGAAGATTTGCAAGATGCCATTACCAAAATACACCTTTTTATAGGATGTCATTCGGGTAGTAGAACAGTTTGTGGTGTGGCCAGTAAATGAAAGCCTTTCTTTATGGCGGCTGTTTGGAAAGCAAGCAATGCTGCTTTGTCTGAACTCATGTAAAAGTGTGTCTGATGTGAGAGCGTTGGAAACAGATAGGAAGATCGGAAAGTGTTCTATTCAGAAGGAGTAGCATTTACCATTGCAAAGCACACTAAATGTAACGCAACAGCCATTTCTTACCCATACTTCTCAGAGAACACCAAGTTGTGTGTAATGTAGTGTTTGTTGCACATAGGAAGCCTTTCATGGTGGTGGTGACTGCTACCTTAGCCAGAAGGGTACGGGAGATGATGGTGCTGGCAGACATTGATGTAACATTATTTGGTGCGCATTCGGTGATGGGTGCTATGGCATCCAAAGCTTTTGCTACAGGAACCAGACTAGAGGATATTTCGAAGTCGGCAGACTGGTCAAATTATTCTACTTTCAATGCGTATTACTTTAAGCCGATTTCAACTTTGGCAACTACAGTGATTGAGGGCTTTGAACAAGCATAATGCTCGCCTCTGGTCTTGGCGTAGAATGAAGGTCACCCAGTCTTACAGCACAGGCAGTCTTGATCCTATTAAAGACAAAGAGGCAAGCATTATCCCTCCCAGAATATGCAGGGGGTTAAGACGAGATATGGAAAGTTTAAATAATGTTACGTTGGAAATGTCGAGCTGCGTATCTCCCACCCGACATGAGTTTTGTTACATTGCAGGTGATGAACAGGGGAACGGGTGAGGAGTAGGGTGTACTATGATGTACAGGAACATTGGGAAGAAGTTTATAGTTGCAGAGTGGCTGTCCACGTGCTCGTCTCGTTTATGTTTTGGTTTGAGGTTTGTGTTAGATGGAGAACTGAGTTCCGACAAGGAATTTACAGAAAAGGAGTTCACAGTTGGAAGATTCATCAAAGGAAGAGGAAAGCACTTGGTCAGGATATGGCAGAGGTATGGGAGAGCCCTGATTGGTGGATATGTAAAGAAAAGAAAACTGCACAAAATAGTTACCTTGTGGGGATTTGTAGTTCCATCTCTTGTTGTGCTTTCCAGTTGTGTTTGAATACGTTTTGTTTAACAAAATGTTGTTAAGCTCTGCAGGGAATCAATAAAGAAGTTGAAGCATAATGCTTGCCTCTGTCTTTAATAGAATCAAGACTCTGCACTGTAAGACTAGGTAATCTTCATTCTCCAGGAGAATGCAACTGCTGGAACCATTTGTCCCATATTACCCACAATACTCCACCTCCCAACTCCATGAACAATGATGAGTTGCTTTTATTCTTACCCTTCCTTGAGCTTGCTAAAGACGTGACTTCCTTACAGTTACTCTTTGAACACCACTCCCTGCTCTACTACCATGAATTGATCTTCTTCCATCATGTGCTCCTTCTTTTATTTTTCCGCAATTGGGGACTGATAGTATGCAACTTTGAGTCTTGCTCCTAAGTCATATGCAATGTCAAACATGCGCTCTTACATGCCGGTGACCCATTTTCGTATGCATGACGACACTCTGGCCACCCCTTTAGGTGTGAGCAGTGTTTTATGATTAAGACATACTTGAAAACGAATGTCCTATGTAAATGATCTAAAATGTTTGCCAGTACATTTTTTCCCCAGCATCTCCTTTATCGTTGAGAATAATATTTCTGCTCCCTTCAATGCTCGGGAAGCAATGCTCGGGAAGCAAAAGCTGGAACACATTCCTGGCTTCTGTCCACCTGGATCAGGACCGCCCCTAGTTCTTAATTACTGGCACATTTGCTGATATGATTGTTCCTCTCGTGCACTAATAATTCTTTAACACAGGAGTATGTTTCTAATGCTCGTTTGAAGTTGTTCGAAATTTTTTCTCCAATTGTTTTCCCAGAAAAACCGCTCAACCGTTTTTTTTGTCTACTGTGCAATCTGCAAAATTGGACATGGAATGGGTGTAATATTACGTCATCTCTAAGACAGCAATTGTTTCTACTCCTCTGGCTCTGGGTACTCAGAATGGGTGTCCACACATTTCTTCTTGGGCTGCACTCCCATTTTTAGATATAACATGTTCCAGCTATTCAATATTTTCTAATCAATTTGCACTTTGCCCTACTTAGCATCATTGTTTAATGTGCTAGTAGTTTCGTGCTGTTTTCACACAGTCATCTTGTTCATTTCGTTAGTTCCCATAAATCAGTACAACATCTTGGAAGAACAAAAATCCTTCCTCTTTGTGGAATAAATGATACAGCATTCTCCAGAAGATTGCCATTGCTAGTACCATTTCTAACAGCATTCTGATGCTTTATCATTAGCCTTCTGGGGATATGAACGCGAGGCGGTATTTGGATTCCTGGTCTAGCAGTACCTGATGATACCCTGCTGTTAAAATGCAGCCTGGAAAAATGTTCGGTGTCTCCAATGGTGGTAAATAACTCTTCTATGATCTGCAGCAGAAAGTGATCTAGTAAAATACATTTGTTTAGGGCTCTTAAATCTATGTATTCCATTAGTTTGCCGTGGCATTGTGTATGTCTATCAGTGAGGATACCAACTCTTCTTTCCACTCTATGCTACCCTGTGGCTCAATAATCAGCATTGACATGGATATTTTGCACCTTGGGCATTACTGTCAGGGTACCCAGTTTAACCTGATGTGCTCCGTTAATCCTTTAAGGTAACCTATACCCTCTCTGAACATATCCACTTTTGCTTCTGCGTCCCTAGTCTATTTAATATGGCCAGCTCAGAAGGGGTATGGGGCCGTTAAATGACACATACCTTTCCTTTTTCTAACCTTTTCTTATGGCCCATTCTGAATAAAACCCTTCCACCAGTTCTATACGCCTACTCCCATATACCACAAGGTGTATGTCCTTTCTCCCCATTGCCTTGTTCTGATATAATACTTTATCAAATACTCTTTGTTGCCGAAGGGTTTATATAATACCCAAGCCAACCAGCATCTTAATCACCATTTCTTCTACTCTGACTAAGCACATGTTTTTTTACCTTCCTCCTCATCATCTTCAATGGCAAATATGGCTTCTTCCCATTCCTCACACAACTCTTAAGCAATATCCGTATTGCTCACACTCCTACAGCACTTGGCCATGTGGCCCCTTTTCCTGCACTTCCTACATATTCTGATGGCTGGACAAATCTCAGTACTGGCCAGATCTGCTTGTTTTTGCTCTATTATTTTGATTTCTGTCTGACTGTCTGTGTTGGTCCCAAGTAGACTGTTCCAGCGTTCTCTTTTTTTACACCTCCTTTCTAGTATGTTTTACACATTGTGATGTGTGCTTCACACACTTGGCAACTCGTAGTGGCTCATCTAGGCGGGAGTCATCTGTAGACCACGGGCCCTAATACACTTTACATCACTGCATTGCAGCATGAACTGTTCCCACAGCTGTGCCTTTATTGGTTTTACAAAATGTCACATTGCCGCCTGGTTCCTTAATGCTAGTGTTCTCCTTTCTTTTGTGTCTTCTTTACTTTGGTTCCATAGTGCTTGTCTATCAATCTGAGACATTTCTCATACTCTTTTAACCCTCATTCATCTCCATGAATCAGGGGTGGCAGATTGTCAAGTTTCTATTGCTCAGCAGCCCCCAGGCAGTGTACGAGGAGTTACCTTTTCCTTTCCACCCCATAGTTATCACCATGGGTTGCTTCAACAATGTTCACCACCTTTTTCCATTTTTTTCACAGAACCTGTGAGTCCACTGGTGATGCCTATAAGGCATTGGTGGTGTTATGCTTTGCTGTTGTCTTCATAAAGACTCTGATAGCAGTGCCAACTGGTGGAGTAGAATTGTCATCTGGTGGAGCTGTCCGTTTTTCTCCTTCTCTCACTTCCTTGCCTGGCAGTGATGCCACTTGTCCCTTGTTTACTGGCTCTACAGGGCTGTGCCTTTGCAGTCTCTCGCCTGCTTCTTATATTTGTGGACTTCACTGTTGTGTTTTGTGCTTTGTGTCCTACCTATTTCTGTTCTTGGTGCCCTACCTTTTGTGGGCTTTGTTCGTGCAATGCTCAGTACCAGTCCTCTCTTGTACAGTTGGGCTATTATTGTCCCAACCTTTTTTGTGAACTTGAACCTTTTTTGTTTAGTTTCGAGCCCTCTTTGCATTGCTGGGCCATAGTTGCTATTTCTGGCCCTGTAGGTGTATTGTACTGATACAGTCCCCGTGTTCGTCCCTCAGCTTTCATTTCAGTCCCACTTCTTGCTTTGCCTAGCAATTGCATGCTCTCAAGGTTTGTAACTAAGTAACCACAGCTAGTAAACTGTGCATGGAAACATGCTCAAGTGGCCTCACTCTCAACATCTGACCAATGTGCATGGCAGCATGCACAAAGACTTAACACTTGCCTGCTGGCAATATGCAATTTGTTGAATGCCCCTTTATTTCTGCCGCTGGCCATGGTACTCATTGCACCTGCCTTTAAGCGTGTGTCCTCCTTCGTTCACCGTCCCAGTTCTTCTCAGAACACTTTCCCTTGTTAGTGCTCTGGCACTCGTGGGTCATCCTGAGTCAGCACTCATCGGCACTTTGTATTAACCAGCCCCTCGATTTCAGTAGGAATTTACCTCTTTATTGAAGAATACAATTCCAAGAACACACCGTCTGGCTATCTTTCTAGCCAGTCCATCTGCTAGTATAGAGACTTCACACTGCATTTGTCATCATATTCTGTGATGTCACCAAACATGACACAAGACAGTTAACAAAATAGAACTACATTTCTGTGAAGTATGAAGATTGTGCACTGGTAACATTGAGTAGCCAATGACTAGCGTACCAATGTTACTGGTAAGGAACTGTACCTGCCTATATCATCTGGATCCCTTGTTAATTGGAAAGGATCAGCAAGAGAAGGGACCGTAGAACATCCTGATCCTACCAATCATCTACTTAAATTGATGTTCAATGAGAAATAGCTGCAAAATAAATCTGACAGATCTCATTTAGAAGGTCAGGCATTTGTATAGCCATAGCTGCTGCCTTAGCATCAACGGGCCAAAACAAAGGAGGAAACGTTCATTGAATATCATAACTGATTGTGAAACCATCCAGCAAAAAACATTACAGATAAAAGAGCATCTATTTGTAACTTCCCAACCATGATAAAAAATTACTTTTTAATGAGGCGGATGTTACTCTTCTTTCGTTTGCTTCTGCGAAAAAATGTAAAATTGTATCTAACGTGCTGCAAACACATGGGTATTTGTCAACTTTAGTAAGATTCAAATGTGGCCATTACCCAGGTTTTACCTCACTGCCTTTGTCCGTGACAATAAATCTGCCAACAGTAGCAATTGGTCTAATAGGGTAGTAGATCAACACAAGATTGGGGGGAGTATGGCCAGTAAAGAATTGAATTCTGTCTTCAGTTCACAAACGCATCTGCAGGTCAATCAAATTCTGACACACCAACTCATAATAGGTAGGAAGCACGCTCCTCAAGGGAAAACATTGATTGGCTTAAGGATGTTGTTTATTCATTTATTTAGTTAGTTCATTTGCTGATAGCGCCCAGACCCAGAGGTATCACGGTGCTAGAAGGTTCCAGCATAGGTGGTGAAAACACTGTTAATGTTACAGACAATAGCATTCAAGCAATATACAGGTAATGCAAAGAGTTGTAGATCATGGCTGAAGGTGGTACATATCATTTGTTGGGTTCAGGGGTATTTGTTAAACAATGTTGATTTTATTTTTTTGTGGAAGGTGCGGTAGGTGGGTCATCTTGTATACAGGGTGCTAGAGTGCCAGATAGTGGGGGCGATGAAGGTGAAGCAGCATCCAACAGCTCTTTTCCTATTGAATCTAGGTGTTGAGTGAGGTGGAGGAGGAGGATCACCGGCTACATGTGTGTGACTTTCTGGAGATGCGGTTGGTGAGGTATGGGGGGCGATGTTGTGGAGGCAGCATTGCGTGATGGACAGGATTATGAACTCTATCCATGCTTTGATGGGTAGCCAGTGTGCATCATGTCTGGCAGATGAGATGTGGTCTGAACGTGTCTGGCCCCAGGCTGCTCCGAGGGAGTTATTTTGAATCAACTGAAGTTATTTAAGGTTTTTTTTGCAGGTTCCTGCGAGGATGGCATTACAGTAGTCCAGTTTACTCACGATGATGGCCCTCGCTAGAGTGAGGCAGTTGGTAGTGGTTAGAGATTTTCTGGAGCGATTGATGCGTTTGGTGGAATAGGCTGCGGATGAGGCGATTGCCTGGACATATTTTTGCATATTGAGCTCAGCATCTTGTGTCGTTTAATATACAATTGTGTACTAGCAAGCCTAATAATATGTTTTATTCCCCTCTGATGGTAACAACTCAGCATTGGACATTTATTTCTTGGGATATTGAAGAAACATGCTCAACATTTCAGCGATCTGATTTTAAATCCTTGCTTATGCTTTGTGATTTATTTTTACATTTACGACAAATGTACCGCGCATCCTTGGACATGTGGGCGTTAGGGCGCAAACGTGACACAGACAAAAACATGAAACAAAGAAAGAGGGATCCTAGGAACAAGACAGATAACCAAAGTCAACAAGGGTCTATGAGAAAAGCCAGGTTTTCAGTTTTTTCTTGAAGCGGTTAAGCAGTACTTGATCTGGGAGGAAGAGCATTCCAGGCCACCGGGGCTGCCATGGGAAAGGCTCCTTTTTCCATCTTCTTAGACTTGCTTCTAGGAACGGTCATTAGGTTCTGAAGGCTAGACCTAAGGGGGGCGGCTATTTGACTTATTAGAGATCACATTTTGTAAATACTTCGGCATTAAGCCTAGTCTACATCTCAAGGTTATGTTAATAACCGAAAGTGAATTTGGGGTGCTACAGGGAGCCAATGCAAGGACCTCCTTGCTTGAGATGGATGGTTGCGGTGAGTTAGTCCGACCACTATTCTAACGTCCCCATTTTGCACCACTTGGAGTCTATTAATGGCATCTTTGCTGGACCCGGTAAGAAGGCTGCCACAATAGTTCAGCTTCGCTCCCATAATGGCTCAAGCTAGGGTCTCGGCATTTGCTTGAGAAATAAAGGGGCGCAAGTGAGCCAGTAATTTTATAAAATTAATTGCTGAGGAGACTAGACTTCTCACGTAAGCTAACATATCTAGGTGCTGATCAAACACCACACCTAAGGTTTTCACTTTGTTCTGTGGTTTGAGGATCACGTCGCCTAGGTGGAATTCCGAATAAAGGATCTTAATTCAGGAATTATGGCATCTATCTCCACCTCTATTAGAGGTTTTTGCTGTTATTGTAAAAAAAAGGCCAAAGAGAATAGAAGGGGCTGTAATTCAGGTGGTTTGTCCATTTGGGGATCTACAAATTTGGAATTTATCATTGAGATTATAAATTATAACAGTTTTAATCTTTATGTGTTAGACTCATCGCCCCACATATTTAGAACTTGACTATTTTTATTTTTATAATACCCCAGAAAACACTTCGCCTTCAATATTTTGTATCTGGAACAAATCCTTAAGAACCACATAACAAGCAAAAGAGGGAAGTATTTTAAGGATTTTTTAATACTTGCAAGCGATTTTAATTTGCAACTGGGCAATAGTCCGCCAGAGAACTTTTCGATGATTAACAGGATAGTGTATGGAATATTTCTGAACCTATTGTGATTGATCCTCAATGTAATAAATTGGGCTGAAATTGCACATATTTCTGTATGAATGGGGCTTGTGGTTGCTGAACTGTATGAATATGTCAGATTCGCCTGTAAAGTTTCTCTTTTCTAACTTGAGATCTAGCTCAACCATTGTATTAGTCAGGGATGACGACTGGTCTCAAATTGACGACCTCAAGGTTGCTGTACAAACAGAAAGAAAGTGACTATAGCCCCCTCCTCTTACATTTACATTAGATTTGAACATTTCTTCTGCTACAAATGCCATAATGTCATGTCCTACTAACAATAATAGAATAACCTTAGGTGGACTGTTAAAAACAGCACAAGTACAAATTGAAATTTTGTATGTAATGTTTGGGTTGAAATTTTGACCTTTGCAGATTTTTACGCCAATCTTTAAGATATTTGGAGAGCATTTAACTCTTGAATGTCATAAGTAAGCTCCATTTTTAAAGTGCCGATAACAAAAAGTATAATCTTAGGTTCTGCCAATGCTGCAGAATAGTACAACAAAGGCTGCAGAAGTGTGAAACAGGCAACAGTGTCTGCTCGGGAATCTCAGGGGAATACCAGTGAGGAAATAATCACCAGGAGGAACAATTATACAGCTTTTAACTCAGGCAAGGGAGAATTGGGCACTGGACAAATTAACCCTGCTCGAGGAGACTGTACATAATAAAGACAATGTGAAATTCTGGCAAACTGGAGCTGGAGGCTATATTAATACCTAGCACTCATAAAACCAGTCTCATCATCAGGCTGAGTATGCATTTCTCAACCATATGCAAATCGACTATAGAGCCTGATCCAAATGTGTCATTCATGGATATTGCACAGATCACTTTCATGGTAGATCAACATCACAAGTTTAATAACTGGAGTTTTTTTAGAATTAAGAGGGGTCATAGCAAGATCCTGTGGTACCACCCTAGATGCTTGATAGCAGTAAACCTGGTCGCCTCTTTCTTCCCTCTTGCTTAAGGGGCAATCAATTTTTCTCATCTAGGGAAAACAACTCACACCATCGCAATTCAGCGCTCCTGGATGCTTTCTCCAGGGAAAGTGCATCTAAATCAAAGCTGACTAAGAGGATTTTTAATCTTCAAAGATTTGGTGAGAAGGTCTTCTATTCTTCCAAACCCCAAACGCACCAACAAGCTGAAAGAAACAGTCAAAATTATGTACGTATGCAGCATCCAAGAGATCTACCCCAGAGCATGGAATAACCCAGTAGGTTAAGGACAGAGCGGTTCTGGTAAAAGGTGTAGATATGCCTTGGTTTCCATAATATATAACTTTAGGATCACATTCTACATGATTTGATCACTGACTATCACAAGCACTAGCTGAGAACTCTGGGTAGGAGGCTAAGCCCTATTATTATTCCAACATTGAGTACTGTTGAGGGACAGTGGTTTAGAAAATGGGAAAACGGGGACAGCGGGAAAAACTTGAAGTCGCCACATAACCTTTTCCCGATGATGAGACAACTTGTACAAATCCTTCACAGACTGGAAAAGGTCATATTTTCAAACAGCATACCCGAGTGCATTTCCTGGATAAGGAGGTAGCAGGAGGAACATCGTAAAAAGCAATCTTGAGCTATGGAGAACATATTATCTAAGAGAGGGATGAGGAAACAAAGCTATACCTACAGGAAACAGTTAAGGGAGAGTGTTTACTGGAGGATATCAATAGTAGACACTTGATATTTAGATCTAACAATCATCACCATGTGGATAGGCAACATCCTCTGGGTTTCATGATTCAGCCACATACGCACAAGCAATTTTTATATGCGAGGTGCATTGATTGTGCTGCCTCGCTCATGTAATATTGTACATAAGATCACACTGAATACTACTAGTCATTAGATATATCCCATCAGGTTCCAAACATTTCAGAAAGAGAGATACCGATTTCAAGTACCTAAGTTGCTCCTCGTATTTTGAATTCGAGTTAGGTTACATTTACCTTGTACCTAGATACTGTCCACATCGAACCACAACTCCCTAACACCATCGGACTACAAGACAGCGTCATTGCGTTCTGTTGCCAGGGGGAACCACCGTTGCCCCAGACACCACAACGCTGCGGACCCTCGGTACGATCGCATATGGAAGCACGTACAAGTAAGTACTACTACAACACGGATTAGTATACGCATATTCAGCTAGTGCACGTTAGGTTTATAACTTATTCACGTGTCCTTGTTTAAAAGGACCGGCTAACTGCAACAGAAAAATCAGAGTCTCCATAACGAAATTCGTTTAGAAGCGCACCTCATCGGCGGTCTGATGAGGCAAACGAGCACATGGATTTGTCTTTTCATTTTGTCTACAATACGTTTTAGCCAGCCAGATGGTAAATACCATTGTTAAGGCATGGACTTTAAAATGAATGCAAAGCAGGGTAATTTTTATTTCTTTACAGAACATCTCTGCATGTATAAATAACCATGAGTATCATCGCAAGCAGCTTTAAAGCTGAATATATCCTGGCATACTTTCAAGAAAAGCTACATAGGAGTGTATAACTAAAGTAGTTTGCAGCTAAACAGTGTGCAACACATTTGTGAATGGAAGGAATTGAGCAATAAGGAACGCATACAATATATATATATATATATATGTATATATATATATATATATGATACATTACTCACTGTTATCGTATTTCTGATGCTTGTATCTGCTTAGATTCACATGCTGTGCATAGGCCGACATCTAGTGGAAGCTGCGGAGTATTACAGTTTGTTTTTCGAAACTCGAAAATGGGCGTCGACACAGGCGTGCCAGTAATACTATCCCTAGTGTGACGTCCACTGTACCCAAGATCCCTCACGCGTCTAGGATCCTCAGATTGTATTTTTTCTGACATGAGGAAGCATGAGGAGTAGCGTGAGTACATATAATCCAAGCAGATAGACAGAAAGGTAAGACTACAAGCAATCATGCGCCTTCTCTCGGAGGGGAGGAAGGGTGGGTCGCATGTGAATCTAAGCAGATACAAGCATCAGAAATACGATTACGGTGAGTAATGTATCCCTTCTGAGGCTTGTGGAATCTGCTTATTTCACATGCTGTGCATAGATTAGCGAGCAGTACCAGAAGAAGGAGGTGGGATGTGAGAAGGGTCATGAGCAAACAGGTGTCTTAGAACCGCTTGTCCCACTTGTGTATCTGTCTTGGAATGAGTGTCAATGCAGTAATGCTGAGTAAAAGTGTGAATAGAGCTCCAAGTAGCTGCTTTGCAAATGGTGTCGAGGGGAACATTTGCAATGAAAGCCAGAGTGGCCCCAATGCCTCTAGTAGAGTGGGCTCTTGGCGTAAAAGGCAGAGTTTTTTCAGAAAGAGAGTAACACAGCTGTATACAGTTGATAATCCACTTCGAGATAGCGCCTTTAGAGACGCGATCTCCCTCTCTGCCTGTAGCTACGGAGACAAACAGTTGATCTGTTTTCCTTAGCGGTCTGGTTTTATTTACACAGTAGAGGACCGCCCTACGCACATCTAGGGTGTGTAGTTTCACCTCAGCCGAGCTTTGCGGGTTCTGGAAGAAAGCCGGAAGCTCGATGGACTGGTTTACATGGAACTTTGATATAAATTTAGGTGAGAACCTAGGGTGTGTGCGTAAAACCAGTTTGTCTTTGTGGATGGTAAAGAAAGGATCCTGCACTGACAGAGCCTGAATTTCACTGACCCTTCTTATAGAGGTAATGGCTACTAAGAAGGCCGTTTTATAAGTCAGGTGTTTGAGACTACTTTTATGCATGGGTTCGAAAGGGGGGCCCATGAGCTTAGCTAGCACCACATTAAGGTCCCATCCTGGCGGTGGGTTCGAAATAGGAGGGTGAAGTCTCTTTACTCCTTCCATGAAGGCTTTAACTACTGGTACTTTCCACCACGACACCCTGTTATGGGATGTGGTGTAAGCCGAGAGGGCTGCCAGGTGTACTTTCAGAGAGTTAAAAACCAATCCTGCATCCAGCAGGTGGAGCATGTATGTCACAATGTTGGAAGGAGTGCAATCAACAGGGTTGATTTGTTTATTCTGGCACCAAATAACGAATCTCTTCCACTTGTCAAAGTAACAGTGCCTTGTGTTTGGTTTCCTGGATTCTTTTAGGATGTCCATACACCTCTGTGGTAAATTGAGATGTCCAAACTCTATGACCTCAGGAGCCATGCTGCCAGGTTCATTGAGTTGGGTTGCTGGTGCACTGTTTGACCTTGTTGCTGGGACAGAAGGTTGTACCAGGCTGGAAGTTTGATGGGCTCGCACACCGCCATCCTGCGTAGGTGTGGAAACCATGGTTGTCTCGCCCACATGGGAGCAGCTAGGATGAGCGTCATCGATTCCTTGTTCATCTTGTACACCACCTTCCTGAAGAGAGGAGTTGGTGGAAAAGCGTACGCAAACATCCCTGACCAGTTCATCCACAGGGCGTTCCCTTGGGAGTCTGGCTGGGGGAACCTGGATGCAAATCCTGGGCATTGTTTGTTTTCGCTTGTGGCGAATAAGTCTATAGTGGGGAAACCCCACTGAAAGAAGAGATCTCCTACGATCTTTCTGTGAAGGACCCATTCGTGTTCTTCTGGGAGGGAGTTTCTGCTTAGAGCATCCGCTAGGGAATTGAGCTCCCCTGGAACATGTTGCGATGACAGGAAGATGTTCCGTCTGAGTCGACAGACAGATCATATCCAGATTTTCTGGGCAAGCTTGGACAGATTTGGCGAACGAGTCCCTCCTTGCTTGTTCAGATAGAACATGGCTGTCGTGCTGTCCGTCCGGATCTGCACCGACAAGTTTAGTAGATGGGGCTCGAACGCCCGAAGCGCTCTGAATACTGCCAGAAGCTCTAGCAGGTTTATGTGGTTCTTGGCTACTGAGTGAGACCAGAGACCCTGGGCTGTGTGGTGGAGATGGTGAGCTCCCCACCCAGTCAGGCATGCATCTGTAGTCACCACTGCCTGTACTTCGGGATCGTAAAAGGGTTTTCCCCTTGCGAGATTCTCTCTTGTCCACCAGTGTAGGCTCTGTACAAGTGTTGGCGAAACGACCACTAGATCGTCCCACTGACCACTTGCCTGAGACCACTGTTTCGCCAACCATTCCTGCATGGGACGCATGCGCAGTCGCGCGTGGGGGACCAGGTAAATGCATGACGCCATCATGCCCAGTAACCGCATTGCTTTGCGTACCGTTATTTGTTGACCGGACTGATAATGTGGAATTTGCTGTAGTATATTCCGAATTCTCTCTTCCGAAGGGAAGGTCAACCCTTTCTGAGTATCTAGGATTGCTCCTAGGAACTGTTTTGAGGTGCTTGGCACCAGGCTTGACTTCTTCTCGTTGATTGAGAAGCCTAATTCGTGGAGGAGGTCGATAGTCCTTTGAATGTTTGTCCTGCAAATTCCTGGGGTTTCCCCCGTTATGAGCCAGTGGTCCAGATAAGGGTACACTGGGATTGCCTCCCTGCGTAGGTGTGCAGCTGCCACCGCCAGTACCTTGGTGAATACCCTTGGTGCTGAAGCTATCCCGAAGGGCAGTACCTTGAATCGGTAGTGGCGACTGTCCACCTTGAAGCGCAAGTACTTTCTGTGCGCCGGGAGCATGGAAATATGAAAATAAGCATCTTTCATATCCAAGGTTGCCATGTAATCCCCCTTTTTTAGGAGGGGGATTACCTCTTGTAGCGTGGTCATACGGAATTTTTGGGGCTTGACATACTTGTTGGCAGGCCGCAAGTCCAATACTGGGCGCATTGTCAAATCTTTCTTTGGTACAAGGAAGTAAGTTGAATAGATACCCTTGTTTACCTGGTGTCCTGGGACGAGTTCTATCGCGTCCTTTTCTAGCAGAATGGCGATCTCCTCGAGAAGGATCTTCTGATGTTCTAAGGAGTGTACTCTTTGTCGTGGAGGATGGTTCCGGGGACGCTGCAGTAATTCTATACAATATCCTGTGGACACTGTTGACAGCACCCATCTGTCTGAGGTGATCCCTTCCCAAGCCTGGGTGAAGTTGGAAAAGCGTCCCCCTACTGGGGTTGCGTGAGAAGGGACCCTGAACTGAGCGTCACTGCTTTGGTGGAGGTGTGCCACCTCCCTTGTTGGGGCTGCCTCTGCCTCTCCCACGACCTCTTTTGTTACCCCTGCCGTAACTTTGGGTAGACTGCTGGCTGTTGTTCCACTGTGTACCCTGTCCCTGGGCAAATATACAGTAACTTCAGCATTCGATTATCATTGAGAAGTAGAAAGCAGGCAGACAGACTACAGTCTATTCGAAAAGCTCAGTTTCACTTAAAGTAACACTTTCTTTGAGACAGAAATGTTTGCTTACCTCGTGGAAGGGTTGCCCATTAACTCTTCTTTATTGGGTAATATAAATGCAATCCATTACCAAGTTAACGAAAATATGTGCATATAAGCGGCTGAGGCCCTGGCCACACATGCCTGCAGGGTTCTAAGTTTCAAAAAAGATGTTTGGTATACAAATAATGATCAGGTATGCTATACAGTAATCGGGGCATCCTCAACGACTATGATAGGGAAAAGTAATATGGGAATTACTTACTGGTAATCTTCGTTATTCCTTATCCAGCGCCCGGGGCAGTTTACTGTATGTAGGTGTCTTGGTATGACTTGCCCCAACTGGTGAGAAATCCTATCACCCCAGAGTTTTTCAACTAAGATGCACCTTCTGGATCAATACAGACCTCATTGATGCATTGAGGAGAGAGTCGTCCAGGTAAGGAAATAACTTGAAGATGTTGATCCTCCACCATAGGACCCATGATCTTCGTAAAAACTTTGGGAGATAACTTTGGACCAAATGCTATGAACTGGCAATACCTCCCCCCAACGAGAACCTCAGGAATTGTTAATGATGTTTCCAGATTATAACATGGAAATGCACATCTTGAGAATCCCAGAGGACAGGAGATACCCTTTCGGTACCAGGGAGATCACTCTCTGAAGGCATTGCATTTTGAAATGAGTCACAATGGAGCAGTTCACGGCTTTCAGATCTATTATAACAGAGCCTTACCCCCCCAGTTCTGGTGCAGGAACACAATTGAATATGTTCCCTAACCCCTTTTCCCTCCAAGAGACTGGCTGGATAGCCTTCCTCCTGATTAGATACTGGATGGCTCAATGTATTGCCCTTCACTTGATCTTGTATCTGCGTAGTGGCATTCTGATAATTCCTGAAGGGTTTGAAACCGCCATGAACTCTATATAATATTCCAATCTCACCGTACGATTGTCCTTGGGATAGTTGGACCTGTGAAGCCATTCTCGACAAAACCACTACAGGTGCCCCCACCAGGCCAGGTATCAGGACTTCTGCTGCTTCTTATGGAGGAACGGGGGCCTGTTCTTTGAAGCCCATCTAGATCTTTACATTTTTGCCAGAAGCCTGCATAGCTTTAAGGCTGAGATTGTCCCCTGGAAGAGGGCTGAGCCTTGGTCTTGGAGTCTGTTTCTGAGTTTGCCGGCATGCTTGTCTGCATGAAAAACCTTGTGGACTTTCTTCAACGGTGTCCTCAAACCACTTATGACCTTCAAATGGGATGATCATGGCCACCGTCTTTTGATGAGTCAGTGTGCCAATCTTTGAAATGCAGATGACAGCGACGAGCAACGATGAATGCTACAGCCATGAAGGAGGCGTATACCTCTTCATAGGCCAAATTCGACAGAAATTCAACATATGTCCTGACTGTCTGGAGAAGCGGTGCTGGATTTGTTTCATCCTGCAGTGTCTTTGAGGCAGAAAGCAGCTCTCTGAGCTCCGTTTCACCTGTATAGGAGGAATATGTATCAGCACGAAAGTAAAGATCTGTGCCCCCATTGGCCTTTCTTAATGCACCATCCACCTTCCAATCTGTGGCGTCCTTCATGGCTTCATCAGGGGCCATGGAGGGATGACCCACCAAACTTGGCAGGATTGTGTCTACTTAAATCGCCTGTGGCATGAGCATTTATTTGACCTTGGGGGGGATACAGTTTAGCCAGGAATCTGGGTACTACCAACCAATCTGTTACTCTGCATTCATATAGAATCTCTTCCTTAACCTCAGTTAGGAGTGTAAGACCAGTTTTCATAGTCTTTTTGAATTGAGGAGAGGAAATACCAACACCAATTTCTGTAGGAGGGGGATCATAAGTAGCCAAGCCCATATAGTTTGCCACCTCAATGAGCACAGATGCTACGGAATCCTCTGCCAGGCATCTCCCCCTCTGACCACCCTCCCTGGAACCAAGGGATTAAGAGAATGAAGATATATATACACACACACAACAAAAGCGCGCCTTCAGACCAGTTGATAGGCCAAGTAACCAACGAAACAGACCAGCATTCGCGACAGGGTCCATTTCCATGGAACCAATGCGTTCCCCACCTGGTAAATGTTTTAACTTTGCCCAGCAAGTAGAGACTATCCCCAGTGACTTAACCATGCCCTCGGGAACACACCAGACCCGGATGTACACCATCCACTCTGCTGCAGCGCAGTTCCAGGACACGGCTAACCGATGTTGGGAAATTGTGCCAAGAACTCAGCAGTAACTCAGTCTCTGGAATCCACTCAACCAGAATCCCCTCACTCATCAACGATACTAGGGGTCCGGCCTAGTAAAGACCAACTGTACTTGCAAATTCTGGGGCCTGCAGCCAGACTCCCTATTGTTGACCCTTCCAGTACGAGTAGAACAAGAAGAAAAATACCCATGGAAGGAAAGTTCCTGCTAGAGGCAGCACAATTTTTAAACTAGGGTCTTTCAGATTGGATTGGAGGAGTGTTATAGCCTCAGGGGAGCAGCAGGGCATAGGGGGTTAAGGAGTAAAAAGAAAGAGAAGAAGTGTTCCTGCGGAAGGTGGGACATCTCACAAATAAGTACTGGGACGAGGAAGAGAGACGTGGAGGTAACAGCAACACAGTTCATGAATAGGTGAATGATTCTGAAACATTTAGCCCGTATAAACAGCAGCACACCTACACCTACCATGCAGTGATAATGTTTCTACCGAACATCAGAGCTGTTACAGTCCAGCGTTTCGCCAGCAATGCAAACAGGGCACCTTAAATGGCATCACAGAGCATAGTCAGCTTTCAAAAGAGTACAAACCCTGTTTTGGAACCTGCTCAAAAGGTATGCACATCTCAAATCCCTATGAACAACATGAAAACAGGAACGAAGTGGATGAAAGATAGGCAAGATACTGTTATCATAACATGAGGTCGTATTCAGTTACATGGAAGAGCAAACGTATGTGCAATTAGTCATGCAGGGCATACAATACGCTTCTAGATGTTCTAGCAAACGGATTTAATTAAAACATTTATTTTGGAAAAGATTTTGAATGCTCGAAAACCAAACACATCTATCCAGTGTTAAATCAGTGAAAGCTGTAGCCAGGGTGTACGGGAATGTATTCAATTTGTTCGCTTCACATTTGTTAAATTATAAAACAGTGGACATCTTGAGTGCGAACAGTGAAAAACAAACAGAGCTGTAAGCAATTCTTCATAACATTACTGGGTCTTCCACTGTGTAAGGATGTGTCACAAATGGAATGAAAGGAATTCCAAAACAGGATTCTCACTAGCCAGACCGCCATTGCACACAAAAACGAATCCAGAATGAATCTTACTTTGTGTCCAAAAAATATCTATATTCAATCCAAAGGCACTGACTCATAGGAATGTAATGATATGAATGTATAATATTCAAGTTAAAACTTTAGTTGAAGTGCAGTTAAGGTGACTAAACTTAACACAACAAAACCCTTGAACAGATTGTGAAACTATGGAACAGCCTTATTTGGCACGTTCCCGTTGATCACCACAGAATGCCATACCCCCCCATAATGTGATACATTGTTAACTCCTTCTCTTACAATATATGTGTGCCCTTGGGCTTTGCAACAGGAACACACTAAGTTAAGCTGGTCCTGCGTTTCCCGATGTGCTTAATTTTAAGGGTTTTGTTGCGTTACGTTTACTCACCTTAACTGCACCACAACTAAAGTTTTTTCCTTGCATTTCAAGGGTTTTGTTATACCATAGATTTTTTTCATGGCCATGGTATATTATTTGGCGCCACTCACTGTGGCCTTTGGCCGTGCCCACTGTGTTTATTAAGTCACTCCCTGCTCACTAGCCAAGGCCTTTGGTCATGGCCAGTGGTCACGGCCATGCCCACTCTATTTTTATTAACACAAACAGGTCACTGGCCATGGCCTTCAACCATGCCCACTTTATATTTTACAACACTACCAGACCTTCAACTGTTTAAAACGCTACCAAGCCACTGGCCATGATATTACACCAAACGACACTGTAGCTGTAAAAATATATACATGTTTTCTTTTTTCATAACTTTTTTCATAACTTTTCTTCTATAGCCGCGGTTACTGTGTAATGAACTACTGCTACCCTTAGCAATGAGGATCCATGAGGCTGAGAAGCGCAGAACACGCTCTAGTGATTATGAGCTTGTGTCAGGTGCCAGGACATTTAACAGGCAGAACCTGAATGGAGGAAGAAATAGCTGCCTGGCAGGGTCGGATTGGACCCTCGGCTTGGCCGAAATCGTCCCTGGGGACTGGGGGCCGGTTTCTGCCCATGCCTGGGCCAGTTTTGAAAAAGAAAAAAAAAAGAAAAAAAAGAGAAAAAAAATTGTGTTTAAAAAAAAAAAAAATTAAATAACACCTGCAACGGCATCATTCATCAAAGCAAAGTAACACGTTACCTTGCTTTACATGTTACCTTGCTTTGATGATTTCTTTGCATGCTTGATGTGTGCATCATAGATTATGATGCATGCATCATTCACATGCTGCTGCAGCATGCAAAGGTGAGGGGCTGGGGTCGCTGCTGTGCTGGCGGCTGTCACCTTGCTGCCCCTCCAGGGGGCACAGTGCCCCTGGAGGTGCTGTGCTGTTGTATTAGTGATAAATATGTATATCGATGATAAACTACCAATTTTAGGGTAGAATAAGCATCAATTTCGGACTATGTATTTTGCCTTTCGCAAGTTGTAGTAATAGCATTTTTTTTTTCCAGCCGTTGTCTCTGTTACGATCATGACATGACATTCTATCTCGGTGTCTTCGGGCCCTTGATAAAATCCTTGTGCCTAAAAGCTTCTGTACAGTGCAGAAATATTTGACCCTAGCACATGAAGTGGCCATTGACTTCATTGTTCCACAACAAACGCTTTGTTGTAATGTGTCTATCTTTCCCATCTCCCTGGCATGCTATTCAGGATGTGTGCTTGCATGTATGAGGTAACGAGTGCTCAAAGTATGGGATGTTCTGTGAGTGTACTGCTTTCCCTATTTTGACAACCTCTGCAGCCTGAAAGTAGATGCATGCAGGCTTGACATGCGGCCAACTTTGTACCAGATCTGCAGATTAATTTAGCTGGTCTGCTGTTAAATCTCAGTTAAAAGTTTAATGGTATCCACTACAGAATAATTGCTAATTTTACTATAGCCGATATGATAGCTCAGCCTTTCATCCTTCTTAAATCGATAAATGACTACCAACATAGGCTGCGTGATATTGTATGCATATTTGTTCTATAAAAAAGAGCTTAAGCGTAAGTGCTATACGATAACATTATCATTTTGCCTTGGACGTCTGCTTGCATTCACAGTAATTTGACAATATGGATCTATACACACAGATATTAATGATACATATGGTAATCCATTCTTGTATGAAATGTATATCACATTAGTGAAATCATAATATTTTTCGTAGTGTACTTAGGAACAATGCTATTTGATGCCACTTCCTGTTTTGTCAAGGGGTGAAAGATCATGTTTCATCGCTTCCCAGGATGTCACTTTTTGGTGGGGTCAAATGACATCACTTCTGGTGATGTCATCAGAGGTCAAGGGTTGTGAGGGGTGGGCCACTTTTTTGAGTCGAGGGGTGGGCCACTTTTCTTTGGGTGTCTAGGCTTATTTCTTGTCTCAGTCTGACCCTGCTGCCTGGGGAAGCCGTGTCCCTGCGGCACCAACCAAGGGACTACCATACTGCTGAAGAGAAGTCTGTGGAGTCAGCGGCTGCAAGCGAAGGCTGAAGGAGGAAGGCTGCAGGAGACGGTTGCCGTGCTGGGACCGCACCAGAAGGAGGAGGAAAGTCTTGTTGGCGGCTGCAGGACCGAAAAGCAGCACCTATGCAGCCCACGCACAGAGAGGAATTCAGCAACCATGTGGGAGCCGCGAAGGATGTGGAAGCTAGCGGGTGAATGCAGGGTGGAGGCAGGACTATTTACTTAAGGCCAAGGACATTAGCCTTGTCACATTAGGATTTAGTTTGTTAGAATGTGAGGACCAGATTAGGACGTTGGACACAGGACAGTTTTGCTTTGGACATTCAGACATTGGCAAACTCTTAGTTTTGGTTTTAGGTAGGGAAACACCTCTTTGAGCATGGACAGAGTGGCATTTCCCCACCCCCCCTTGTATTTTAATAAAAGTCTTTGACCGAAACCATGACTTCCTTGTGTCTGAGTCTCATTCCTGGCTCCTCAAAATACATATATATGTCTTGAACATTTGTGCATCTTTCTAGAGAGCCATAACTCTTACCACCTTAGAGTTACTTTTTTAATATGACGGAGAGGATAGGATTTCAGACACAGGACAGTTTGCTTTAGACATCTTGACATTAGACAGATGAAGGTAGGGTAAATGCTTCCTAGAGTAGGGACAGTAAGTTATTTTCCAACCCTTTGTATTTAAATAAGTTTATAACCACAACCATGAATCCGCTGTGTCTGCTTCTCATTCCTGGCTCCTCACATCCCTCTTTCCTACCCCTAGCAACACTTGATACATTGCTCTCGTCACTTTGGTTACAGCAAGTACGCACTCAGTGAACAATTTAGTGTCAGCTCACTTTGTTGATGCATTTGTGGGATGTAGAAATATTTATGTGAATATTGTTTATTGATTCCGCTACGGCAGCACTACCAGTTTTAATATTCCTGATGTACAATCTCACCCCGCCCTTCTTGGTAAGAAAAATAGACAGTGTTTTCAACACTCAAAATGTATTTAAAACAATGGAGTCAACAAAGTTTGGCAAACAGTTTAAACAAGTTTGAGTATAAACAAAGGTGGCCTCCAGCATTATCAAGGAAATCACTACAATGTTATATATTCTTAGCCACCAAAATGAATAGTTTCCCTGCATATATGACTCTTGCAAGACAAAAAAGGTGATGGCTTGAAGGTTTTGAATTGTTCTGAACCTCTGGCACTGCCCTGGGCAACCGTCCGGACCAGCTTTCTTTACCTGCCAAGCCATTACAGAAAGACCATATGCAAATCAGGCTGGGTCCAACCCCAAATGGGGCAATCCATTCTGAACTGTTTGTTCGCATCCCCTCTGCATGAGACTACAAGCAATCCCAGAAATGTTTAGGCCTCATTCAGTGTTATCAGTGAGGTGTAGTTTGAGTCTCTAGGCCCAGCAGGAACGGGTCCTACGCCTCCTCAGTCCTCGCCAGTTCCAACGGTCTCCCGAGATGTCTTAGTTAGTAACCTGTAACTGTGTTTTTCCCACATTGGCATCTTTCATAGATTCACATGCCTGAATATTCCACATCATCAGACTGGGAATCCTCAGTAATTTTCTAAAGGTTTTTCATTAGAAAAAGCATTGTACATTGCTAATGATGCCTGAAAGGCACTCACTTGAGTAGTCCCTCCAACACATTTGAATCCCTTTTCACCCTAACCAATAAGGGGGCAGGGCTTAAACTCCACCCCATATAGCCATCTTCAATGTTAGAGCCCTAATAGTGACTGCTAGATTGGTGACTGCCTGCCTCTGGAGAAGCCACACTGGGGAGCTGCGCAGGAGCATATAAATCTATGAAAGATACAGACGCTGGAGAAATACAGTTACAGGGAGGTAACTAAGACTTCTTCAGCATTGGATCTTTCATAGATTCACCTGCTTGAATAGAATATCAAGCATTGGACGAATGCCACCTTCTTCACTGAAGCACAAATTAGGTCAACAATAGAACCCACAAAGAGTACCCTGAACTCATACATGCAAGAAACGAAGAGAAAGAGGGAAAGAACAATGGCTGCTCGAATGGTATCCCCACATTTGTCTGACGTCAGGTCAGTGTGTTTTCGTTGCTCAGCACGCTGCTGGGTTGTGGTGAAGGATTTGCCCATTCTGTTCCATTAGCAACGCTTGTAGTGCTCCGATATGGATGAGCGTGGAGTGCGTCATGCATAGGAGAGTCGGATACAAGACTTGTCAGGCCCAGGCCGGTGCTATTAAAATCATCCGGCAGGATTGTTCCCTCACCCATTTCAGCACCCTGGCTAGCAAGGGTATCATTGGGAAGGCGTAAAGGAACTCGCCTGTCCATGTCAGAGAGAAGGTATCTCCCAGTGAATCCCCTTCTGGGTGCCTGGGTGCGAAGAGAGGGAATTTCTTGTTGTGCTTGGTTGCAAAGAGATCGATGTGAGGGTGACCGAATCTTCTGAAAATTCGTTGGACTTTGGTTCAATCGGTCTTCCTGTGGGATGTGGAGAGTTCCCTGCCCAGTTGATATACCAGAATGTTGTCCTTCCCTGGAAGGTTATCTGCTCTGACCCGAACCTTATGGGAGAGAGCGCACTTCCAGAGTTTCTGTACCTCTGTAGATAGCAGCGCCGACTTCCTGCCCCCTTGCTTGTTGGTGTAATGCATTGAGGTTGTGTTGTCCATTTGTATGGTCATCACCTGTCCTGCGAGGACAGGTTGAAAGGAATTTTTTGGTCATTGAATGACTCCGAGTTCGAGTAGATGGATGTGCAGGTCTGATTCTTGTTTGAACCATGTGCCCTTTGCCTGCAAGTCTCTGAGATGGGCTCCCCATCCGGACAGGGACACATTAGTTCTGAGAAGCAGCGTGGAAAGTCATACCCTGACTTAGGTTTTGTTCCACCCACCACTAGCGTAGCGCCTAGCAGAAGGGAGGCAATAGGTGCACAATGCCATCCCACAAAACTGAGGCTTGAACCCATTGTCAATCTAATTGACAGGGCGAATGTAGGAAGTATGTAGGAAGTTTGAAGAAGAGTTGTGTGTCGTCACCATAGCACTGGAAGTTGGGGGAGAAGGAAGAAATGAGGCATGCCAGCAGAGTAAGTTAGATGTTAAAGAGCCGAGGCAAAAGAATGGAGACCTGGGTGGCGCCACAGGTGAAGGCGCAAGTAGGGGAGGAGAAGGTGCGCAGTATGACTTTGGAAGAGCGGTCAGTGAGGAAGGAGGTAAGCCAGTCCAGTGCCCGCTCCGAGATACCAAGGGTGTCATGGAGCCTTTTTATGAGGATGGAGTGGTTCACTGTGTCAAATGCAGAGCGAAATCAAGGAGGATGAGGACAACATAGGAGTTGGAATCAAGGGATGTGACCAGTTCTTCACGGGTGTTCAGAAGAGCAATTTCCGTGCCTTATGGGTTCATGTACTTGTTCAAGTCCCGCAGGTCTAGGATCGGGTGCCACTGTCTGTTCTTTTTCTGTACAAGAAAAAAAGCGTAAGTAGAATCCATTCCCTCTCTGGCTATGAGGAACTGTCTTTATGGTGTTTTTTTGTAGCAGTATTTCGACTTCCAGCTTGAGCTGGGTCATGCGATATGTGTGGCATGCCCACGGTGGTAAGGGTGGCACCACATAAGGAACTCAATGATATGTCCCTTGTTCATTATTTGTAGCACCATTTGTCAAACGTGATCTTTTGCCACTGATGTAGGTTGTAGCTGATGCTCCATCCCACCGGGGTACAATGTGAAAGGGGATGGTACTTCTCGTCAATTTTGCTTGGACGATTGGGCCCTTATCTTACCTGTATCCTTCTATGTCGTGTATCTGGAGGAAGACTGCTGGCATTTGTTGGACGACTGATCGCTGAGGTGGACCTCTGTGTGGAATAGGGCCTGTTGTAGGATCAAAACCTCCCTAATCCACCACAAAAGGTGCGAAAAGTACTCCTTTGCTTGTCCCTCAGTGAAGTGATGGCCCCTGCTGTAGCAGTGTCCGTTTTGATTCCCTTCAGCTGGTCATAAACCTTTTGCCAAACAACTATTGGCTGTTGAAGGGCATGTCGAGGATTCACGCCTGCACTTCAGGCCTGAAGCTGGTCACCTTCATCCGTGCTTGGCGTATGAGGACCGCTCAATGAGCCATCTGCCTGTACCCAGACCCTGCTGCATCCAACGCTGAGTCAATCATGTGGCAGGCATTTATTCTCTGTCTTTAATGATGGCCCGTGCCTCACCCTGAAATTGTCTGTGAGGTTATCCATGAACTTGGGCATCATGTCTACAATTCCATCATATATCGCCACCATAGCAAGGGCATTAGTTGTTCTGAAGGACGACAGAGAAGCAGATACCTTCCTGCTTACTACTTCAAGTTTCCTGCCTCCCTTCTCAGGTGGGGTCATTAGTGGTGACGCAGAGTTTGAGAGATTTTTCCTGGCAGCCACAGTGAATTGAATCTGGTTTGGGGTGCCCTCGCAAGCACAGTGGTACATCCTATGGGTCCTTGTATTTCTTCTCCGGCCTAGCCGCTGTAGTGGGAGTAGAAAGAAGATTGGCTAGGACATTCTCCCAGCTTCCCATATGGTGTCTAGAATGGGAATGGCCATAACCTTCCTCCTTCTCTTGTCTCTATGCTCATATAGCATCGACTTTTTCTGTGCACATGATACTTCAAGCTCGAACTTCGTTGCCGCCTTTGTAATGATTGAATGGAATGTAGTGATATCGCCTGGCAGTGAAGAGCTTCGAGGGGAGTCCCGCCTCTGCTTCTCAATGACGTAATCCTCCCATTCATCAGTGTCCTATTGGAGTGATTGAGGAATCTCCCCTTCTTTGGTTTGTCTGCCTGCGTCCCTAAAAAATCCATGCAGGGATTGCGGAGTGCTGCCATTCAGTAAAAGATAGTAGGGATGGCGCCCTAATGGACAGTGTCGAGGAGACGCTTCTTGCCTCCCTTCTTCGTCAATCATATGACGGCAGCGTAACAGACACTTCATTCATTGGATGTTTCTAGAATGCTAACATTCCATATACAAAGGACAAAGGAATTTAGATCTTCCTAGAGCCTTTTCATTGCCTTTGCGGGACGTAGCAAGGGACGATGCATCTCCAAACAAGGTCTACCTCACTGGGTGTTGAACTGTATCACACACCATCACCAGATGAGAGGCGATCCACTACCGTCTCCACCAACAGCACACTCCACCAAGGCAAGAGCAGCTTCTGCAGCATTCCAAGTGGGAGTGTCTTTAAAAGATATATTTTGAACAGCCACATGGAGCATGCTCCACACGTTCGCCAAGCATTACTGCCTGTAAAACGACACCAAAAGGGAAGCAGCAGTAGGACAGGCAGTGCTTCAACCCTTATTTGCTTAAGGTAGGAGCAGACTATGTATGCTTGTAATATTTGTTTGTATTCCTCCTTCCCTATACTCTTGTTTCTCTATGTATTTGTTCTGTGCAGTGCTCATTTGCTCTAGTCTCATACATATATATATATTTTATGCACAGACAGGTTTCATGGTTCGTACTGCTTGGTATTCTATTCAAACATGTGAATCTATGAAATATCCAATGCTGTTACCGTATTTCTCCAGCATTCATATCTTTCATAGATTCACATGTGCCCACCCTCCTCCCTTGGGGAGTGACTGTTCTGTATTCATTTAGACATCACCTATCAGCCTTCACGGTTCAAAATCTGAAGATGGCTGCCTGGGCTGGAGATTAAGCCCTGCTACCTCATTGGTTAGGGTAAAAGGACCTAAGAAGGTGGAGAGACTACACAAGTGAGTGGCTACACAGGCACTATGAGGCTTACTGTGTAGTTTTTCCCTACTGGAGAAGTGTTTTCAATTGTACGGTTTACATTACCAAGGATTCCCAGTCTGACAACAGGGAATATTCAAGCATGTGAATCTAAGAAAGATCCAATGCTGGAGAATAGGTTCTCCCCATCGATGGTGCATTTCATGTCGACCCTTTACTGGCCGTCGACGGAGCGCATGTAGTCGTGGATAAGGGCTCCCTGGAACCAGCCGTGTATGAGGGGCCCTTGGATGTATTCATGAATGAGGGGTCTCTTGTGGTAGACATGGATGAGGGTATCTTTGTAGACGTTGGATAAGCCATGTACAGGGAGTCTCCAGTCGCACAAAGCCGACTTTGCAGATGAAGACTGTTCTTGTTTCCATAACTGATGTCAGTGATACGCACGAACAGGATAGAAGAGTAGCATGTCAGTCTTCTCAATGACAGACAGAACCCCAAACCATCAGATGGGGACTCCTATATAAAGGGTGACTGTTCCCTTAAAGCACCTCTCTGCCTGTTTATATAATCACAGGCTGAGCTGCAATTCAAATGAGAGAGCAGTAAAATACCACCAGATATGTGTCAAACTGTAAAACAATAAGGGACAAGTTTAAGGATCAATAATGAAGATTACCCCTGCTAACTGCAGAGAGAGTATTAATTCTATTAAAGACTAGGATGCGAGCATTATGTTTCAACTTCTATTTATTTGACTCTTCAGCCGTTTCAACAAAAACGCACAACAAACACTGAAAAGTATCCTCATATCACTTTTCTCCTCTTGAAACTACAAATCCCAAAGTCTCTGTAGTTCTATCTTGCCCAGTCCAGCTATGACACTCTTCCTGGTCCTGGACTCCTCCTCTCTTTTACGGCTCTGACTGCAACCCTTGAACTTTTTAAAAATGTCCTAACAACAGAGCGAACTGCTTCAACTTGGCGCAGACTCAACCTAGCTGCATCCCACTCGAACTAGTCTCCTTCCATCAGACATCGACCTTCCGATCATCAATTATTCTTCTGGTCTTCCCCTAAGGATCATACAAACAACAATATTAGCGTGGAGTACGTTTACTATCATATTCATCGCTCATGACATACAATTCTGACATTACATGACAGGGTGGGAATTTAATGCTCACCTCCTAGTCTTTAATAGAATTAATACTCCCTGAGCAGTTAGCAGGGGTAATCTTCATTCTATGTCAAGACTAGATGTTAGCATTATGCTTGTTCAAAGCGTCTCCAATACAGTCGCGGCTACACTTTCAATAGGCCTGAAATAAAAATCTTCAAAAGTGCTGTCCCTAGCACAATCAACTGCCTGCATAATGTCCCGCAAAGACACCCCTGCTGCGAACGCGCTCAACACCATTGCCTCTCTTACTGAGTGTGCTCCATTCAAATTTAGATTGATACCTGCCATCTGCATCACCTCCCTTATCCACCGTGCTATGGTGGCTGTCGCCACTGCCTGAAAAGGCCTCCTGCGTGTAATTAATAGCCGTGTGGTGCCTTCTACTCTACACTCTGCTGTCCTCTCGTATTCTTTAATACACTTTGCCACACAACATTTGGGGTTACTCCGAAAATATGGATAATGAACTGAAGTAGTTCCCGTCTTAGTCCTTCTAACTATTGAAAATGTCACCCCTTCTGGCCCAAATTACTTTCTGTTAATCTCGAGCGCTTTGACGTCTGTTACTCTCTTACAAGATATTAAACATAATAACATGGCCAATTTGCCCGACCATTGCTTCAATGACAGAAACCTGTCCGCTGGCCACCTCGCTAGCATCCGCAGCACTATTGTTAAATCCCAAACTTTATTATACCTCGGTTCTGGAGGAGCATTATACCTCGCCCGTCATATGAACCTAGCTACTGCTGGATGGTCCCCTGCTGGGACTCCTTCGATCAGTAAGTGGCCTGCTGAAATAGCTGACCTCTACACTCCGATGGTCCTAAACGCTTTCCCATCTTGCAACAGATGTGCCAGAAAATTCAATATAGCTACAATAGGGGCCGAAACGGGATGAACATTTCTCCCTCTACACCAGCTCTACCACCTGGCCCAAGCTGCGTCGTAGCTCCTCCTAGTGGATAGTGCCCACGATTCGGCAATGAGCTGTGCAGCCTGCGCCGAAATGCCTGGCAATGCCCAACGTCTCCTGATACTCTGCACGCTGTTAGTGGGAAAGTCCCTCTCACTCCCAGAGGATGATATGATCCAGCTGGGTCTGTGTGAAGCCGTTCCCTGTCTGGGAGAACTTGAGGTATGTCTGTCGACAGCTCCATTAGCGTTGGAAACCACACTTGTGACTTCCACAACAGTGCCACCAAAATCAATTCTGCCTTCTCTCTCTCCGACACTTCGCTAGAAGTCTGCTCAACATCATGAAGGGAGGGAACACGTAGTGTAGTTCTCCTGACCACTGTTGGAGAAACGCGTCTGTGCCCTCGGCGCCGGGATTCAGTTTCCAGCTAAAGTAGCTGGGTGTCTGTGCGTTGAGGCGAGCTCGAACATAGCTCAGCTTCCAGTCACTGGAGTCTGTCAGGTATCATGAGTTCCAGTCAGCCACCACATTCAGTGCTCCTGGCAGATATTCTGCTGTCACTGAAGTCCCCTACTGAAGGCAGAAATGCCAAAAGTCCTTCGATAGCTCGGCTAGTAGACGGGACCTCGTCCCTCCTAGGTGGTTTATATATCTGACCGCCAATATATTCTCCATCTTGAGAAGGTCACATGAACTCACTCTGCCTTTCATGAACGCTTTGATAGCAAAGGAACCCGAAGCTCCAGGCAGTTTATATGGAGGTGGAGTTCTTCCTCGCTCCATTTCCCCCCGGTCTCCAGAGATCCGCACCTTGCCCCTTAGCCTATGCGACTGGCCTCTAGCTATGATCAGATCTGGCAGATCTCCGAAAATGGCACGACCATTCCAGGCGTCCATATTCTTTAACCACCACTCCAGTTCTGCAATGGACTCTTGGTCTAAAGGAATTTGCTGATCATATTTCAGCCCTTGCTGCAAGTGCTTTATTTTCAGCCTCTGGAGTGCTCAATAGTGTAGTGGTCCTGGAAAGATAGCAGCCAGCATCCCTACTATCCTCACTAACACTCTGATTGATATCGTCTTTTTGCTCAAGAAGTACCTGATTTCCTTCTTTATATCACTGATATTCTGGGCCGGGAATTCTAGAGTTACATTCCTGGTATCGAGAATGAAACTTAGGAAATCTAGTCTTTGTGCCGGTGACGTGTTGGACTTTTCCACGTTCACTAGGAACCCTAAGGACATCAGGAGGTCCAGCACCCATGCTGTCTCGTATAATAGCTTTTTTTTTCTTTATGTGGTTTGCACCTGACTTTCTTTATTCTTTTATGGCCAATTGCCTCCCTGAAAGGCTGTCTGTGGACCGTTCTGCTGAGAGAGGTTCCTCTCTGTCATACGGCCTGTATCTGCCGTGTATATGCTCTTACGAGCGCTGGAATCAGCTGGCCTGCTGTTGGCCACATGTCGTCGCAGCGTAGGCTCGGCTGCGCTGTACTCTGTAGCATGTGCTACTGTATAATTGTATTGTTTTGCATTAGAATCACCGCCGGGCCTGGCATACAACTCTCTCTGTCCCGTCGCACACTATACTGATGCGGCGTGGACTGTTTGAACCCCGCCTCTCCAAATGAGTGGGCCCAGAGTGCTCCGAGTGCGCTCACTCTGCCCCCGCAAAGTTGGGGGCTGCCAGGGAATGCGGCTGCGAGGCCGGGCGAGCCCCCAGGCATGCCGGTCATGCTGCACGGGAAAGCGCGCCTCTGTGCTGCACAATGTCCACTTTTTATATATAAATATGTGCAAACGCGAATGCTTACCGCGTGTCCCTGATCTCCGGTCGACTAAAGCTCTCAATCACTATAACGGACAAACAGTAATGCGTCTCCCTGTAACTGCTCGTACCATACGAACAAACACTACAGCCTATTACTGTTGCTGCAAACACTACAAGCATATAATTATACGTCTATCACATATTTTCACAAATTAACCATTTCATTCGTTTAACTATTCACTGCACATGCTTAAAACACAGAGATATGGGGGGCGTGGGGTTGGAGCTGCCGCGAGTGCAAGGCTTCCTAGAAGCTCCTGGCGGGCTCGAAACAACTAGTGTAATTATTCCGGTTCTCCACACTGTTACGCTATAAAAGTGATATGGCTGGAATGAGGAAGGAAAGGAGCTGCAATCGCTGATAAACCAACGCTGTACAACACCGGGACCGCTGATTACTGGCGAGTTGAAGCTGCCGGCCTCGGCATGAAAGCAGGAAGAAAATGGCAGCCCCGACTTTCTGGAGTTCTATGGAGACTACACGGAGGGGGAGCCTCTGCACATAGGCAGCCATCTGGGTCTGGCATTGAGGCGGCATGGGCACGGAGCAGCCTGACCTTTCAAGCAGTTACGGTGATCTCCCCGGGAATCTTTCCCTATCATCGCAGCAATGAAGCCCAGTGGCAGGCGCCCCGGACCCGCTCGGATGGATCTGGGGTCCTCAACTTAGGAGCCGGGGCACTTTTCATCTAGCAGCGCTCCATCAGCAGCCCATCCAGCATTCCCTGGTGCACCTCGGAGGGGCGCTGGGCTCCTGCTGTGCAAACTCCAGGGCTCCTCAAGCGAGCTCCACTTACCCAGCCGCCCGAGTTCAGCGCACATCCCGCGACTTCACACTGGGCCCCCCCTACTCTGACTGCCCGCCGGGATCCTAAGTGCAACGTGCAGCCCCCTCCGTTGCAACCGCCCGCAAGATTATCAGTCTGGCTTGGCGGAGGCGCAGCATTGTTGTAGAGGGGTTATTTCTGGGCAGAGGACGTTGGTGTCAGCTTCATGCCATTAGGCCCTAAATTGCATGAGCCTGGATCCTGCTTACCTGAGGCAAGGGCACGGTGGGCCCCAGGGGTGGTGCTGCCTCGCAGATATTTCCGCCTTGGGCCCCTTCTGGAACATCAGGGCTGAGCTGCCACAAGAAGTAGGCAAGCTGCTGACAGAGGAGCTGCAGTCCCTGGGGACCCTCAGAGACCGTTGAGGGCCATTAGCCTTGCATAAACAATCCTGCTGAGTGACCAATTCAACTGGGAATCTTCGTTGCTATAGCCTGTATGCACTCCGCCGCAGAAGTCTCCAGCCCACACAGAACCATCATCAGGGCCACCAGCTCGTTTTAGGTGGAGGGGAGTTATCCCTTTGGCATCTCTCTGCTGTTGAACCTGGCCAACACTCTCTGAATCCATCCCCAGGAATCGCCCTGGCTCCTGTTCAGGCATCCAGAAGCGCAGTGGCTTGGAGCAGTCTGTTAGCATAGCCACGCATCTCTCCCTGGAGCACGGCCAGACTCCTGGCAGATGCAGGAGTCCCCTCCAACAGAATCCCAGAATCCCCCTGAGCTGTAATAGGGGGCTCGACCCAGCACGAGAGACCTGATCTAAAGCACATAGCCTCGGGGCATCCCCGGTAGATTCAACAGAGTAAAGAGCACACAGCGCTCGCAACACCGGGCAATCTTCTTGAGTGTGTGTCACACAGCCCCTGGAGCCCAGGGGATAGAACAAGGGTGGCGGAGGCCTTGCTAGGGTGGACTGAGTAAACAACTCTCAGATTGATTCCCTTTCCCAGGCAAATCATAGTCAGTATGATGAATCCGGGCCTATGTTTTGTGATGTGGCTTGGCTGTAGGAGGAGGTTAACTTTACGTCAGTCTCAAGTCAATCCCAAACTACACCCCGCAATATATTTGGGCATCTTACATTTTGATTAAAACACTACAGTGTTATTCTGAGTGCAGTACATGCATGGCAGAATAAAATGGAACTTTAAAAGATGCTTCATTTTTATCTTGTACTTTGCATTATTTAAGTTACAAGGAAACCTATTGAAAATCACAGGTTATTGTAAAAGACAAGAGGATTTTTCTTATTCCTGCACGGCCAGCCAAAGCAGTGATCGCCTTAAGTTGGAGATGGGGATGATTTTGCAAGCCCAAAAACGAGTCTCACTGCCGCAATTTTGAGCTACTTGCAGTCTCTGGATTTGTGTGGTTGGGATTCCTGTCAACATGGAGTTACCATAATCCAGTCGTCAGTTGGTAAAGGTTCCCACGACTGCTGCGCAATCTTTATCTGCTATGAACGGCAGGATCAATCTTGGCAGTCGCAGGGTATAAAACACAGATTGTACTTTTGCACTAACCTCTGCTTTACTCCCCATATCCTCTTCCCAGAGACAGCACAGATTTATCATCTTGGGGGCAAAATCAAGTGTGAGCCTAAAAAACATGGCGATGGCAAACCCTTGCCTTTTTGCAATTGGTATTTAGAGCCAAACAACGCTACCTCCATTTTTTCAGCATTCAATAACAACTGATTTGACCACATCCATGCTTGCACTTCCTTTAGGCAGCATTCCACCAGTTCAAACGTCTCCTCCGTCCTCTTCAATCTCAAAAATACTTGAGTGTCGTCAGCATACGAGTGGAATTTAACTGGATGTCTCCTCAAGATGTCCATATGTGGTTTTACATAGAAGATAAAAATGAGAGGGGAGAGTGAAGAGCCTTGTGGTACACCACAGGTCTGCCTGAGAGAATCCGAGAGATATCCTCCAAATTTGACCCTTTGTTCTCAGCTGGTCAAGAATGACTCAAACCACCCCAAAGCTTGTACAGAAACATGTCCGACCTCACTAAAACGTCTCAGCAGAATATCGTGATTCACTGTATCAAACGCCACAGATAAATCTAACATGATCAGGAGTGATATATCCCCCTGGTCTGCCACCTCAAGAAGATTGTCCATAACTGTCAGTAGCGCTGTCTCTGTACCGAACCCAGGTCAAAAACCTGATTGGAGAGAATCTAATAATTCCTCCTTTTCCACATACTCCTGTTATTGTGAGGTTACTATTTTCTCAAGAATCTTGCCAGGCCAGGGCAATCCTGAAACTGGAAGATAATTCTGCAGGTTCGTAGGATCTAATTTTGCTTTCTTCAGGAGTGGAGTAATCACTGCCTGTTTCAGGTTTGCTGGTACAATACCTGTAGCTAAGGATTTGTTTACAAAATGGTAAGAAGTGAAGACTTCGATAGACGATCCAGAATGAACAACTTATCCAACCAGACTGGTCAAATAGAAATGTTCGTAGAGAAACTGGTTACAGATTGACAGGATCATCCATCGGTTTTGCTACACTTCATGGTAGAACGGTTCATCACACACTGGGACCTTGACCATTCTTCCTAACCAGTAGTGGCCCGCTTACACAAACTACTGTGACAGAGATAGCCAACTCTAAGTCAAATGCAATAAAGGTGAACTATGCTATAAACACACCACCACACAATCTACTTCAGCCTATTTGTGAAGGCATCCATGAAATGCTTTAAGGAGCTGCAAGGAACCTAAGGGCGTCCTCCCTTCTTTTCCTCTGGTATCCTCTTCTCGGGTGGCCAGGGAAAGGCCATCGCTATTTTGGATCCTGACCATGGGGGTGGATATGTGAGGGAGGATCACTTGGGGAGTGGGAAAATGACAACCTTAGGTGAGGCATAGTATCCCCCATTTCCCTTTCACAACAAACCTTCCATCCCTCAAGCCTTTATAGGCTTTTATCAGCCCTTTCCCTGTTCTTCCCCTGGAACATTCCCTAAAACACACCAGTATGATACTGGGAAGAAGAGGACAACTTCAACAACACATCCTCATTTTAATAATGAAAACCGATATCAACCTCATTTGGGTACTGGGACAAAGAAGAGAACCACTTTAATAACACATCCACATTTTGTTACTGCAGACACATATCAATCTCAGCCAGGTACTGAGACAAAGAGGAGGACAACAAGAGTAAAGCAGGACTACCGCTTTAGTGGTGAGCGGTCTAGTCCTTTTTAGAATAGGCATGGAGGCAGGAACTTTAAAAATCTGGATCAAGTTGTAAACAGAGTCAGCTGTGGCAGAATGCCCATTAACTGTTGGGTGCCGGCAGACCTCTCTGATGTCGCGGTGTGGCAGGAGGAGCGTTCGAGATCTGTGTAAAAGTGCAAAGTGTATGCAGCGGAAAGCAAAGGTACAGGATGCTGGAGGCTGGTGGCAAGCAGCAGAAAGGAGACCGGCGTGACCGAATGAAGCGGTCGTGTGAGTCCTGAGTCACAGAGGAAGCACTGCTGGGTGAGCAAGAGCCACAGAAGACCACAGGGAGAAGACACGAGAAACCACACGGGTAGAAAGAAACCCATTGCAGCAGATGACCTTGCAAAGGAGCCGTAAGTCCGACCGGTGAGTGCAACCAGAAGGGGGAACACTGGGCTGGTAGGCGGTGATAGAAATAAGTGATAGACATTAAATTAAACAAAAGCACGCATTGCTATTTGAATGAAAGCTAATATATGTCATTTTGAATACCGAACGAGATGAAAGCAAGTTGTGAACACTCTTGACTGATGAGAAGAGTGAAAGGAAGATTGGGAATCTTATTGACAGGCAGTTTGTGAACTTTTTTGATTGAAGAACCGCATTATATGAAAAACCTACCATTGGCAATAGCCAAAATACAAATAACTGTACTTGAGAAACAAGTGCTGGCAGAGCCAAGCAAACCCAAAGAGTTGTATCATATAAGAAATGCAGCATTGGCCAAAAAAAAAGAGTGCAAGGAACTTTAAGTTATAAAGAAACAAGCATTGGCAAGACCCAAGGAAACATAAGAAAGTGTAACAAGTGCATGGTGGCCAACCAAGCCACGGTACAGTATCAGGAGAGTGTGCCAAAAGTGAATGAAGCAAGCATCATTGTTAAGGAGAAGCAGTGAACTGGTGTTGATGGAAAAGACGTTAAGAAGGTGAACCGGGTGCGTGACCTTTAATGGAGGGACCGTGTGGCCTGACAACTGCGCCTAGACGTGATGTCCCTGAATAGAAAAGCGACCGAAACACTTTGCAATAACCGTTCAGATGATGTGTTGTTTTGAAAGCTGGAAGATTTGAACTCTTGGGGAAAGGAACCCCTGTGAATTATGAACCATTTAGAACTTGGGTAAGGGGAAGCTGATCACAAGCCAAGAGCTATAAGATCTGAACTTTATTTTGAACCCTAATAATGTTTGATGCTGACATCCCTACACATTGTATGCAGTTAGTTGTGAGGGCAAGTATAGAATTTGGACACAAACAGATAAATACTTTGGACTGCCTGACGCAGACTATCCTTAACTGTATTTAGGTAGGGAAATCTCACCTTAGAATAGGGCAAGTTAGGCATTACTCCATCCTGCCTTTTGAGTTAATAAAACTTTGTTAAATTAACGTGAACCTGTTGTCTGTGTCTGACTCATGATGCATTCGGAGAGGCCAAGACCATGATGCATAACCAAGGGATTAAATACACAAAGATGTCTTTGGAAAAGCTCAAGCGATACTGGGGGCAAAGTCACACCTTTCTTTTCACATATCCTGAACTGGGAATACATCCGAACCGGGCCACGTGGATTCGGAAGAAGTTGGGTTAGAAACAACCCCTGAACACAATGACCCTGTCTAATTTACACAACATTCAGGATTTTCAGTGGTGTTGTCTTCTTTCTATGTTGTCTCCCTCTCTTTCTTACACCAATTCAACTACCATCAGCTCATCGAAACATGGAATCTCTCTCACCACTGTGACATTACTACTTTATACCACTCCCCACAACGAACAAAAAAGGTGTCCCACATCCCTCTTCACATGCTCCACCTTTTTAAAAACAAATTATTTGTGCTTAGTCATCATATGACTTTTCACAATTTATATTCAAACAAGATCAAATTAATCTAAAACTACAAACACAGGAGTTAAACATTAAACAACAATAATTTCCAATTCATTCAACATTCTTAAAAGTTCCTAAGAATAAAAGGTTTCCCTCAATGCGGACATTCTACGCCAGAAATCCTCTGAATCTATCCATGCTACATTATGTAGAAATCGAGAAAAATTATTTCACTCTTAAATCCATTGTTGCTCGACAAGAAATTAGCAAATGTTTAACCTTTCCTTTATTCCTTATTCTCTGTAATTCCTTTGTATTGAAAGGGTTCAGACGGAATCTTAGTAAATATGTCCTCCATTTGGCATCCAGAAAACGCCTTATGCACTGTAGGACAAAACCCTGCTTCATATGACTGAATTTGGCTTTTGTTAAAATTCAGAAATTCCTATTTTTTTCACTTTCATGGGATTTTCAATCACAACATTTTCAGTTAAATCACACATTGCCAGTATATTTCGAACTTCTTGTTGGAGCTGGGAAAGAACTTCATTGGTACCCTGTCCCAAGAGAAGCCCTAGATCCACATATAAAGTGTTCTTATTTGGACATATAATCAGTCCATACAACATGAACCTTCTCCAATCCACATGAACCTGCAAGGATTGTAAGCCCAACTCATAGCGCAGTCTGGCCATCGATAAAGACATTGGGAGACTCAAAACCTTTTTCCATGAGTCCCTCCATTCTAACCCAGTTTACCTTAGAGGCCATAAACTCAATTTCAATGCCATACAACAATACTGGAATTACTTTCCCCTTATAAAATCTCACAAGAGTGAGTAATGAAAATCTACAGTAAGATTTGAGTATCTTTTTCATGTGACAGATCAATTGATGTAACTCCCCCACAATATCTACCTCTAAAACTTGTATTGAATGGTTCATCCTTATCTTAAATCCGAGGTATTTAATTTCTTTTACAACCAGAAGACACTAATTATTCAATTTCGATTCAAAAGCAACCCTCTTTTTTAAAGTGATGGTGGGCCATAACAGACATTTTTGATGGGTTAATGATCAATCATTTGATATCGCATATTTTTCAAAGGCTGTTATCAGGCGTTGGAGGCCACGCGAGTATGATCTAACAAAACTATATCGTCCAGGTAGGCCATCCAATTGATTTTACACTTGCCAATCGAAGGACTCGCTAAGGCGTCAGGGTTTAGACTATCTGATAGATCTGTCCCCTTCGAATCTAGATCCAGAAATATTTCCAAATTGGAATGCGCCGGGTTCCAGTATATATTGATTAACACAACCGATCTTATATTGATTCCAGATTTAAAAGAAATTCTAACCACTAAAATTCTGTGTATCTGAACACAGTTGTTCAATGTTAGTAACCAAGTAGTAACGAATTGCCACCAGGAGACCCCTAGAACATCTGCCTCCATTATTATACAAGTAGCTGGCTGATGGAGAATAGTGAATCTATCTAATTTGAAGTAATTTAGCAGCCATGTCTCCTGAAAGAATATCAGATTATGTTTAAGAAAAATGAATTTCCTCATAGAGTCGCCCCTAAAAGAACTGGAGCCCCACGTATTCCAACTGAAAAATCTTAACCAGCCACTCACTAAAGTGATTCATCAGGACTACTCAGCTTCCGAAATACCTGTGCCAAGATTTCCGGGAGTAAAACACTGATCTTATTTTTCCCTTCTCCCATACTCCAGACCTGTCCCTCTCATCATTTACTCGGTCTTCATTTTTTGTTTTGTTTTGACCAGTCGTCCTGGGCATCTCTTATAATGCCCAACCTCTTTTTCTTTGTTGGATATCTGGACTTATTTTTACTATATTCTGGCAAGGAACAAGATACTTCTATGCCAAGTTTTTTTAAGCCCTTACATGAATTCAGCATACCCTTAGCCCCCATTCTTGAACCACCTCAACTACATTAATCACCTCATCATAGGGAAAGTTAATATGATCAATATCATATGAAAACATCAGAAATAGGTCCGGAATTTGCCTTGTCAGAGCTAATATGTCACCCCGGTTTAACCTCCTGTTCTCCTCTCAATTTCTGCACACATAAATCCTCATCTATTTGCACTTGATCATTTTTTCCTATGAAGCTCTCCCACGGACTTCTCCTCATATTTATTGCGACTCATAAAGCCTTACCGATCTCCCGATGGACTGTCTTTCGTCAGAACGTTTGAGCTTTATACCTTGAGGAATTCTTATAGTGTTTGATGTTAATGTATTCTGTCCCTTCTTTGGGCTTATTGCGACACTTTCACTTGAGCCATTCTCAGAATTTATCACACTGCTCTTACCCCTCCAAAAAATAGGGGCCAAACGAAGGGGTTGCTTTACAAGTTCCATGAGGTTTGTGGTTTGTTGGCCCACACTCATTTTCTGTACAGGTAGACCGGCTCCTTGAGCTTTCAAAACTTGTGATGAGGTCTCCCCATCTGCCTCCCTCCCACCCCCCGATCTCATTCTTCATACTCATATCCACTTGCTGACTTAATGATTGTTTTTAGGTCCTCGAATCCAATATCCTAGATTGTTCAATTTCTACCAGCATACATTCAAAAAGTGTCTCTACTCTGACTTCTTTTGTTTCACTTGTTTTTTATTTTTTTGTGGGGATAGAAACCATTTTGTTGATTGTCCTAGCTCTCATTTTGTAGGCTTTTGATTTTTTTTTTGTTTCTATTTTTCCTTCCACACTCATTGACCAAATTTGCATCCACTGTATCACTTATCTCCGATTGTGTAATCCCAGAACAAACAGGCCTCAAATTTGTCGGGACGGCCACTTCTTTCACAGTGCCTGGTGTTACGAAGTCAGCTCCCTCAGATGTATCTTTTTTCCTCGCTCAGATGGTTCGTCCATTATCTGAGGCAACCTAGAAAATTCTTCTAGCACCGACTGAGAGGGGTGTATCATCCAGGGGGATCTACTGAGGCTCAGGCTCCCAAAAAGGAAATATTAGCAGTTTTACCTCGGATGTATGTTGTAATATCATATCCCAAAAGACCGAATCACAAAATCACAGAGCCCACTAGCCTGCATTTTGTGATTCAGTCTTTTGGGATTTTGCCCATTTGTCCCCCGCACTGCTGCTTCTGAGGACTGCTGTTGCTGGTTAATTGGACAATCTGAGACCAGCAGATCATGAGAGATATCTATGACAGGTATCACCATGTGGGAGTTATTAATACCTCCCACCTGAATGTTGGCGCAGTCTCTCAATGCCCCAGCATTATCTCCTGGGCATTGGGAAATTCATCCTGTCTTCCACTTCCCCCATACTATGGGACCTTCTTTTTTTTTTTGTATGAAGTGCTTTCGAAAAAGTCCTCTTCAACGAGGTAGTGGATAGAGTATATTCCATGTCTATTCTGAAGACTACATCCAACAACTGCACCAAGGATTCGATGTCAAGGTTGTGACTTGTTCCCTGGGTGTCAACCGATCCTCTCTTGACAAGTGTTTAAAAATCGGACAAGTTACGTTGCAACGGGGTGTCATATCCATCTCTGGAGCCCTTAGATCGTCTCTCAGATTGAGGCTCCTACTTCTTAAATTATAGTAATTCAGCATTTGCTCAGTTACAACAATCTGAATAGTCAGTCGCGTTGATCTGTTGCCAATTGTGAGGTGTCCTAAACTTTGGTCACTTCCGATGCATACGAGAGGGATATGTTTATGAATTATACAAAACAGTCAATGATCACAGTAAGTGGATACTGTAAGGAACTCATGGTGGCAACAGTAAAGACAGACACAAGTGATCACAGTTCAAGGGTGTTTATTAAACTGTATAGGTAGGTTAGAAAAATGCCTATTCTAAACCTAAATCTAAGATGGCAGCAAGCTACGACCATCAAATAATAAGGCAGTCCTAGTGGCGTCTTGTCAAATAAAAGGGGCCTTTAGCAAAAAAAACGATTGCCAATCCTTACAACTAAATACAAAAAGAGAATGGGATAGGGTTCACAAGAAAGAAAGAAGTGTTCACAAATGATAAGTCAGGATGTTATAGCCGGGGGTCTCCCTTCCCCATGTTTTGAGCAAGGGACAAGGCGGAACTCCTGAGCACAGCACACTCTCAGGCTTTCCCAGCACGAGGCTACAGTTCCATTCTCAGGTATCAGGATCTTTGGTGGTTAAGTCTCTTGCCTCTGTGGACCTGATGTGTTCAAAATGACAAAACATATGTATGTACGTTGGGTAATGGCTTTCACCTCTGTGTCCCCCTCTTCTGGGCTCAGAACCCTCTCGAATGGCAGCCTCCCTCCGTCGGGTTCAATATGGCTTTTAGTCAAAAGATTTCACCTGTTGCATTCACAAGTCTTAACGTCTTTTCAAACAGCCCACTGTGGGCATCCCTCCGTCAGTTTCACTCTTGTCAACGCAATGTTCATTGGGGCATCATGCTTCACCCCGTTCTGCAGGCATCCCTCAGATGGGTTCATGTTTGCCAGTCACACAGTTCCTTCTACATCACGATACAAGACTTTTCCCTTATCTTTCCAATTACTTACTGGTCAAAGCATTTCAACTGTTCAGGGGGTTTTACTCGACCCCTGTATGACCACTTTGACCTTTTCCTTATGGCTCTCCTAAGGCCTTCTTGTATCAGTAGTTTCAGCAATAAGGGGGATCAGCCAGAGTCTTTCGAGTGGGCACCCACATGGCGCCGGCCCTCTCTGCAGCTGGTTTTCCTCTGCGATGTTAACAGTTCTTTGATTGCCTTTGATTGGCCATTTGTAACTTTCGCTCATCACAGTTTGGTTTCTTATCAGTTCGGTTTCTTATCAGTTCTCCCTTTTCTTGTCTCTGGAGTCACGGACAGTACCACGGTAGCAAGCGTCTCTCCCTGCTTTGGTTATCAGCAGAGGAGGGCTCTGTGCAGCGTTGACTTTTGCTACAGCACACGTCGGCTATTGTTCGCAGTCTTATGATTCCTTCTACGGAGGCTTCACAGGTCTGGGTCGAAAAGGTCAAGGCCGTTTCTCTCCTTGTCGCCCCTTTGGTTCTCGCCGCTTTTCTCCTCCTCTTGAACTGCCATCCTGGAATAGCTGTCTTGTTAGGTCTGCCTTGCTCATAGTGTGCACTCGTGCTCTACATTTTATCCCTGTGGGGAAGTTAAAGGGTGATCAGGTGCGTGTGGTTATTATAAATTGCCTGACTCCGCCTACCCCTGTGTCGGGACGTGTCACGTAAACGGCTCTGGTGTTAGTCAGTTGTCTTTTGTGATGCAAGAAAGTGTTTGTGTCGGAAAGGGGGCTCGGGAGGGTGGTGGGGGGCAGGTACTGACCATCCTACATGGTATGACGGGGAAAAGGTGTTATAAGAAAGGGGATACCGCGTCTCACCCGTTGGTGTCTCACTTCCATTCCCCGAGGACTCCCCATTCAGCTGATCCTCCTGCATTGGTCCACCACCAGGTACTGGATTCAAAAGATCCTCAGAGACTATTCAGGGAGACATCTTCAGGTTTCTCACACTACACACACCCACACTTGCTCACCTGTATGTGCTGGCCGTTGACTTCAGAATCCACAAATGCTCTTCAATGCAGTTTTCACTCAAAATCCCCTCGAGGATGTAGCAGGCAGCTGCCAGATTTCCCCATGGGATTGAGCACAAACCCTGTTCCTGTAGAATAGCAGCGCTGCTCAACCGGTGAATCACAGGAACATGGCAATACACTCATGCTGCGCTTCACCTCAGCAGCCAGTTTTAAGTGATTAGGGTCCGCCTCCAAGCTTTACACTGAAGAAAGACGGTAATGCCACGAAAAAAGACTGCAGTGCCCAGGATAACCACATGGCAACACACTCACGCTGTGCTCCACCTTTGAACATATCTCATTCCAACTTGATGTTCCCATCGCCATCACAATCCTCCACATCACTGCTCACATGGCACTCAGAACCTTTCTCTGCAAACATCGACCTACTGCTAATGTCTCTGCCACCATAATAGTTGACCTCAATATGACCATCTTCATCAACATCAAAGCATATCAACTACTGATGGATTCTACTCCCTCTGATCAACCTCTAGTCAAGTTGCATAACCTCCCTTCTCACACTCATGACAACTCACTATCCATCATATACCTTCCCCCCCTCTCTTGGTAGGATAGCTCAGCGGCAATGTGCTTGCCTTGGAAACAAAACGACACGAAGCAGCACAGGTATGATCCCCGGGTCCACACTTAGAAACCTCTGGGTATTAAGCGTGTTGTAAATATGCAACTATGGTTGTTTTTGATAATACCATTGGCGGCCTTAGGAGTTCCGCTTCTACCCTATGGGACTATGCCAGGATTAATGGTTTGACCATTAATTTAGATAAGACAAAAGTGCTTGGATTTACCAGAAAAAGAGTATCCCGAGTGAATCTGATGGTACATAAAAACCTCATACTCTATGCTCCATCATATCGCTATTTAGGAGTGGAAATTGAGCCCCATGGCGATTATCCACTTTGCAGACAGGGTCGCATTACTAGGGCAATGCAAGTCACCTCATTAATCTCTTCTTTTACTAATAAGCAGGGTGGCTTCACTCTCTGGGGGACCCTCCATTTATATATTCAAGTGTTTGCTCCCACGATCATTTATGGCCTTGAGTCGCTGCTTACATTGGACCTAGCGTGGCTTCAAGTGATGGAGGGCAAGTTCTGGCGACGAATACTGGGGCTACCCCCGGGTGTCCGATGGCCCTGATTAGTCTTGAATGGGGCCTTCCCTCACTGAAAGCGATGGTACTGAAAAGAAGAGTAGGGTTCTACCTTAAGATCATAAGTGGCTCTCCCAATCCCTTATTGACTGTGATTCATCAGGAATCGATAAAAAAATATACCACTTCGCCCCTACATAAAGATAGGACTACATTTTTTATAGACATTGGCTGGACACACAGAGGGGCTACTGTCACTAAGGAAACTCTAAATGCACGCGGAAAAAAAGTGAACCTTTGGGATGGCTTGAGAATTTCTCTCATTTAAGCAGTCTTAAGACCTATCATTTTGTGAAATATAGATTGTATAATTTCATGAAACCTCAAGCCTACCTATACCTCTGTCCCACTAGAAGGCTTAGACGCTTCATCATCTTGTTCTGATTGGAACAATTGCCTACCCTGCATACTGTAGGAGCCTGGGAAAACATCCCTGCTAAAGAGCGAATATGCCATCTTTGTAAATCCCCAGAATGTCTAGCGACAGCCAGACATCATCTTACTGAATGCCAGACACTGAAGGATACAATCTTACACTATTTGGGTGAATTCGTGCATGATCCTTTAACTATATGCGAAATGTCATTCTGGCTTCACTGCACTAACACCTGCAATATGCAATTATTCATTGCATTATATAATGTCTGGCAACAGGTTGAACTAGGTCTGGCTCTCTGACTTGAACTATCCTAGCATTGGGGACGCCAAGGAATTGATTGGGCACCTTATTTGTTATAGGAAGTGGTCTTCCATTAATTATACTCACTTCAACTCAGACATAAGTTGTCTTGTGCAAAAATATTCATGTATGACTGTGTATAAATATTATAAGAAAAGTTGTTCCATTTTTCAATTTTTCCTTTTTAGTTGTTTTTTATACTTGCTGTTGATTTATGTTTCTGTATATTCATGATTTGATATTAATGTTTGTAAATTGTAATATGTGTAAAGTTTGAATTTATTTTCAACCTATATCCCATTAAAGAATTATTATTATTATTAATATGCAACTAAGACATATTCCTGTAACAGCCCCTCGATGCCCCCGGGCTGTCTTAGCGCTTTAAAAATGCAAATAAATAAAATAAATACCTGGCTCTCTGTCGAATCCTCACAAAAGACCACTTAATCATCTACTTCACCATTTCCATTCCCTCTCCATTCTCACTCCACCTCCCTCATCGATCGCTAAAGTGGTCACCTAGTTTGATTGAGTCAGGCTCTCCCTCCAAGTTCCCTCTCCACTCCCATTTACTCACTTCATCAAACTCATGTTTACAGAGATCAACACTGTGCTGGCTAGCCCCTTTGCCTATCACTAACCAGCCCAAGCCTTCAAAATCTTCCCACCGGCAACCATGTCCTCCCAGCCATCGAACAGATGGGTGCTAACACGCATCTACGCTTACAAGCCTGCAGAAAGTTTGGCCCCCATTTTCTTACCTGCATACACTGACTGTTTTCCTCACCATTGCTTTTGACTCTGCACAATCTTCTTACTACATTGATCTTATATCCTGCCTAAAGCGGTTTATCACCTTCAAGGCCATGCTTACCCCTCTCAAACTTTTCTCCATTGCCTCCAACCTCTACACCAATGCTTTTGCTTCTTCTCCTTTAAAATAACCCAGGTATATGACACCCTATCCACTTTTGCATCTCTCCTGCATTATTCCCTCTTAAGCCCCACCTCTCTTGTCAATACAACTTCTCTCCAATCTCCAGCAGAGCTGGCGTTCAGCTAACTGATCCTACTCTCCTTTTCATTCCTTTGCACCACCTTCTTAAATCTTCTTTTTTCATCTGCCATCTTCCTAACATGTTTCCCACTCAAGGTGGCCACAGTTATCTAAAAAAAAAACGTACTTCTGACACAAAGAATCCATATTCCTTCAGGCATGTCTCTCTTCTCTCTTCTGAACCACCACTTCACAATACTTGAAACAGTTTTCATATAGTTGGTACCAAAAAGGTACTGAAGATTCACACCTTCCCCAAACATACTTTCAAGCAACATGCGGCCACTAGCAGACATACTGCAGCATCTACAACCTGCTACTGTTCATTAACCTGTAGCTGTGTGCATGACTGTAGCAGACAAGGATACAGGCACCACAAAGAAGGCTTGTGTTGCAGAGGCCACCCCTACCTTACGTCCATCCTCCCCTCTGGTTACTGACTGACTGACAAACAAATAGTCCCAATCTGCCATCTGAACCCCGATACCATTGCAGACCTGTTGACCCTAATTGAGGCAGATCCTCAGAGCGGGATCAACATGACTGCTATCCCACCACCGCAGAAGCCGTTGCCGGTTTTGCACTTCTGTGCTGTTGCCATATTTCAGCACACTATTTTGAGCAGTATGAGTTAGGTGACAGTTTCTGTTATCACAAAATCAAAGCAAGACATGGAATCAGGCATCAAATTCGGATTCAGATCAGTAACAAGAATAGCAAAGGCATTGGATTTCACTTTTCTATAATTATTAATAATAATAATAATAAAAGCTACTGTATGATAAAAATGAAGATATGTTTTGTGTACTTATTTGTAAATCTCAGAGCATGTGTGAGAGATTGTAAAGAGAGGACGTGAAACTGTTACAAGTAAAGCATGTATTTGGTATGAGGGGTGCTGCTATCCTGCAAAGTGCCTAGTTGTCACTTTAAAGTGATTAGTACAAGATCATTTGATTTGGTTAAATGGGGAAGTTGACCACTTACCTAATAGACCTTATTTGCGGCATGATGGGCCAGGGCACTGCACCTTTCCGGCACAAAATAATACCCTAATTGTAAATGTTCAGGGTATTCATTGCATATATGGCCAATTTATAGTTTGCCTCTGACAGATTATTTTCATAGATAAGGAAACAGTTGTATTGGATATAGTGAGATCCTATCTTGCATATGTTCTGTCCTCAGCCACATACTCCAAAAACGGGATGGAAATCTTTGAAATAAACATACCGACTGGTATTTCCTATAGGAAGAGTGCCATAATGTTTTACCCCATCTGTGCAATTACAGAAGAGACCAACAATATGCAAATTACTCCTGGCGGCGTCTGTCGAGTGCCACTTCAGCCTCAAGTGTGTGTTCTCTTTTGATCTCTAGGAACACAAGCTACCCTGGGTCCAGGAAGCCAGACACCCCAAGCATGTGTCAGCTGAGGTGTGCCCAGGAGTGAGCCCTTACTTGCTATTCTGAAGGATTTAAGCTGCATCTCACTGAGAAGGCCCAAAAAGGCAAAACCATATCTGAGGTTGCAACTGTTCCCATTCAAACATGCAGCAACACAGTTATGTGCAATTTCAAAAATGTTGAGGCATTTCTACATCATTACAATCATTTAGCTGAAGTCTGAATAAGTCTGAATAAGTTTGAACATAAAAACATTACAATGCCACATTATGTAGATGTGGGGTGAAGTAGAAGCCAGGCTGAGACATGTGGCTTTATCTTGGGTGTGGCAACCTTGGACCACTCCAAGTCAAGTGGCCAAGTACAGAGATCACTGTTCACCTTCAACATGCTACATTAGCAGGAACCATCATCAACAGAGGGAACACCTCCCCGCACCCGCCGCCAGCCCCGGTTCAATGTGTTTCCTGATTGGGCAGTCTTCAATATGTGGCATCTGCATGCCTGTACTCCTGGCTTGCCTGGGCTTGCCTGGGCTGTAATCATATATATCATGCGCATGGCAAGCAAAATGATCAAACGGCTTTTGTGTCCATTTCTAATTGCCGGGGCAGCCAGACAATCAGGCAGGCACAGTGGGCCCCAGGTCACAGAGTATAATAATAAATAAAGTATGCTTAACTGCAGAAAAGCAGATCATTAAGGTACAGGTGTGGAAGATTTCTTCTTGGGTTCTTCGTAGAATGGCTTCTCTGTATCCCAGACATACAACAAATGAGTCGATATTTCTGTATTTGGAGAGTGCACGGATTCTTCACAGCATGGCTCGCTCGCTCCCCTGTCACACCGGACATGCAAAATGGGACTCAGTATTTCTATATCTGGATAGCACACTGCCAACATTATTAGCTTAAGTAACAATACGCCTGTTATATAAATCAGCATTTGGCAGTTTTGCCATGTGTCCTCCACGCTCTGCAACCCTTATCATCCCATAGACACTTCCTCAGCATCGTGGCTGGAACAGGTACAGGGCCCATTCCCCTTGTTGGCAGTGGACTGCACCGCTCATGTACTGTAATCAGATCTGCAGATCACCACATTGAAGCTGCTGAGCCTGGCTTACAGACAATGTGTGGGAATCAATGAACAAGTTACTCTCTTACCTGGTAACGTTCTTTCGATGGGATGGTCCGACGACGTATTCCATATCTTTGACAGTAATCACCACAGCTGTGCTGCTTCGGAAAATTTTCTGCGTCTGCGTCCTGCGTCGATGACGTTGATGCGCCGTCCCCGAGGACCTCCTCCCACGGCCGACGTCACTCGATGTGATAAGTAGGACGCACGACGCCTGTAGCCTCAGTTGTAGTTTTTTCCCACAGAACGTGTGACACCAGTCTTCTGCCAGTCAGACACACAAGGCCTTGCGGACACGTACGGTGTAATTGCATAGGAAATTCTGCAGCGGGGAAGGTAGGGAGGAAGCGATATGGAATACGTTGTCGGACCATCCTATCGAAAGAACGTTACCAGGTAAGAGAGTAACTTGTTCTTCGAGGGGATTGGGTCCTCCAACGTATTCCATATCTTTGACAGACTCCCAAAGCAGTACCAAAGCAAGGAGGTGGGAAAAGAATTTAGAACACAAATTTAGCATGCCCAATCAAATTGCGGAATAAAGGACTGCCGTGCCAACGGCAAGATCCTGTCCTCCGATGGAATCGAGGGAGTAGTGACGTACAAAAGTATGTACTGAAGCTCAGGTGGCTGCATCACAGATGTTACGAATAGGAACACCCCTCTGTAGGGCAGTAGATGCAGCCATACCCCTGGTAGAATGGGCCCGCGAGCCAGCCGGTGGGTCAATACCCGCCAAGTGGTAACACTCGGAGATAGCCAAAATAATCTAACGAGACAAAGTCTGTTTCGTCACAGCTTGTCCCAAACGCTTTCCAGCGTAATCAATGAAGAGTTGATCGTCCACTCTGACCCGGGACATGCGTGAAATATAAAAGCTCAACACTCTCCTAGGATCCAGCCTATGGAACCTCTCCTCTTCCTTACCAGGATGCAGAGGAGGATAGAATGCCAGAAGAACAACCTTCTGGCCCAAATGAAATTCCGAAACCACCTTCGGAAGAAAGGAAGGACGAACTCCAAGGACAACTCTGCGCTTATGAAACACAGTGAAGGGTGGCTTAACTGAAAGTGCCTGTAACTCACTCACTCTGCGAGCGGAAGTAACCTACAACCAAAAACACAGTTTTAAGAGTTAACAGTCTCAAAGGGCAAGAATGCAAAGGCTCAAACGGAGCACCCATAAGAAACTTAAGAACAAGGTTCAAATCCCATCCGGGCACCAGAAAAGGTGACGGAGGGAACACATTAGTGAGCCCTTTCAAAAACTGAGAAATTAAAGGAATCTTAAAATAGGAACATTCTTCAGAAGAGCACTTAAATATGGACAGCGCCGCCAGGTAACCTTTAATGGTACCCACTTGCAAACCCCTGTGGGCCAAGGAAAGCAAAAAAGACAGAACCATGGGAATGTCACACTCAAAAGGATCCACATTCTTAACTCTGCACCAGTCGCAGAATTTACGCCAACGGCAACGGTACAGAGACTTTGTTGCCGGCCGCCTGGCCAAGAGCAACACCTCTAACACGTCTTCAGGGAGGTCCCAATCCTTATACCTCAACCTTTCAGAAGCCGGTTGAGGGATCTGACCTCTGGATGGAGAACCTGACCCTTCTCCCGTGAGAGCAGATCGTCTCGGTAGGGAAGACGACGTGGAGGGCAGATGGACAAGTCGAGAAGGTCCGGGTACCACGTCCTCCGGGCCCACGCCGGAGCAATGAGGATCATCCGGGAACCAAACCTCCGTAACCTCCGCTGTACTTGCGGGATGACGGGGACTGGAGGAAACGCATACAGCAGTGGGAATGACCACTCCACCACGAACGCGTCTCCTAAGGCTCCTTTTGGAGGAAATTCCCGTCAGCAGAACCTTTCGCACTTCCGGTTGACACTGGAGGCGAACAGATCCACTTGAGGGGGCCCCCAAAGGGCGAAGATCTCCAGGAGAATCTCCTGAGCCAGCTCCCACTCGTGAGAGACCGTGCTCTGCCTGCTCAGAGCGTCCGCCGTCTCGTTGTCGTCTCCGGCCAGATGAACAGCCGAGATCAAAACTTCCTGCTGGATGGCCCAGAACTCGAGCTGCATCGCCTCCCTGCACAGAGGAAGTGACCCTGTCCCCCCCCTTTTTGTTGAGGTAGTGCATGGCCACCGTGTTGTCCGTTAGAATCAGGACACTCTTTCCTCGCACAGTCGGCAGAAAAGCCTTCAGGGCTAGCCTGGCGGCCCTCAGCTCCAACAGATTGATATGGAGTCTGGAATCTGACGGAGACCAATGACCGCTGACTGTCAACTCGTTGGCATGAGCTCCCCATCCCGTGAGGGATGCGTCCGTCACGATCGTCACCTCCGGCCAGGGAATCCAAAACGGGGCCCCCTTCATCAGATTGCCTTCGACGGCCCACCACAGAAGGTCCTGGGTGACCGAGGGCGGCACCTGAACAGGGTCCGACATCCTGCCGGAAGAGTGCGACCACTGCATCTTGAGTGCCCACTGCAAAGATCTCATCCGCAGACGAGCCTCTGGCACCAGAAGAATATAGGATGCCATGAGGCCGAGCAACCTCAAGAACTCGAACGCCGGGAGCGTCTGGGCAAGTTGAAACTTGTGCACCATCTGCTGAATGTGAAGAGCCCTCACCTGGGGAGGAAAACATATCCCCAGGGATGTGTCGAGCACTGCTACGATGTACTGGAGCCGCTGTGTTGGCGTCAAATGGGACTTCTTTAAATTAAGGGAGAAGCCCAGCTTGTGAAGGGAGTCGCAGGTGACGGACAGATGATCCAGGACTTGCTCGGGAGAGCACCCCCTGATCAACCAATCGTCCAGGTAGGGGTAGACGTGAATCCCCCCTTTCCTGAGATGTGCTGCCACCACCACCATGAGCTTGGTGAAAACCCTTGGGGCGGAGGTCAATCCGAACGGCAAGACCCGAAACTGAAGGTGCGAGTCGCAAACCACGAACCTCAGGTACTTCTTGTGCTTGGGATGGATCGGCACATGGAAGTAAGCGTCCTTGAGGTCGAGAGACACCAACCAGTCCTGAAGTTGAAGGGCCTGGAGGACTTGAGAGAGAGTAACCATCTTGAACTTGTCCTTCCGGAGGAGTTTGTTCAAACCGTGCAAGTCCATGATGAGTCTCAATCCCCCGTCTTTCTTCGAAAATCAAAAAATAACGCGAATACCATCCCTTGTTCCTCTCCGCTACAGGCACCAGTTCTATGGTGCCTTTCTCCAGCAAGGCTTGAATTTCCTGCGCAAGGAGCGGATCCGGACCCTTCAAAGAGAGGTTCCCTGGTGGATTGTTGTGAAGCCTCTGCCGAAACGGAAGACAGTAGCCGTGTGTTATGATCTCCAGAACCCACACATCTGAAGTAATGGCACGCCACTCTACAAGATGCTGCGCCAGCCTTCCCCCAACCGGCGAAACATGGGACATGGCCTCATGACTGAGTGGTAGCGGCTGCGGCGTTGCCTGAGGTCAAAGAGGCAACTGCCGAGCGGCCTTGGCACCTCGAGTACCCTGTTTTCCACCTCTGGCACTCTTACGGTGGCCTCTTTGACTGACAACTCCTCTCGCTTTGCTGAAGGACGAGTAATAGCGAAAGGAACCTCCCCTCCATTGTTGTCCCCTAGGACGAAAAGGCGGGGGTTGTCGAACTACAGCACCCAATGACTTCGCTGCAGCTTTGGAGGTCTGCCACCTCTCAAGGCTCTCGTCAGCCTTGCTGCCAAAAAGATGTTCACCGTCAAAGGGCATGTTGAGGAGCCGGGACTGCACATCAGGAGCGAACTCTGACTTCCGCAACCACGCAAACCTGCGGATTACGGTGCTCGCCGCCATGGACCGGCTGACACAATCTGCCATGTCCAAACCAGACTGAACGGCCTCACCATCCTGAACCATATCAAGGAAACCATCCCGTTCGTCCCCTTGGGGAATATGTTCAGCCGCTAATGCAACACAGTTCCACAGAGTGTGTGTGAAACGAGACAAGGCACATACGGAGTTGGCCGCCTGAAGCGCCATACCCCCTGAAGAAAATACTTTCTTCGCCCAGCCATCAAAACGTTTGTCGTCCCTATCTGGAGGGATGGTAGGATACGACGCCTGCTTTGCAGGGGCCGTAGCCGCCTGCACCACCAAACTCTCCGGAGGTCGCTACTGGCTGGACGGTATTATCGCAACAAAGACTTTCCCACTGCCGGGAGACTCTCCGGAGCAGTCCAAGCCGCTGCCACCCTTCTCTGCAGAGCCATATGAAACGGCAGTACTGGGTCAGTGGGGCGACCAAGATCGAGGATGTCCGTGAGATCATCCTGAACAAACTCCCCTGGGGGAGCCGACCATCCCAAGTACTCGGTGACCCGAGACATAAGGCGCCGGTACGAAGAATCGGCATGAGTGCCAGGCTCAGGCCAACAAAACTCCACCTCTGGAGAGGTGTCCAGTCCACTGGCATCATGCAGTGACTGCCTCAGGTCATCAAATTGGCTATGGCCCGAGAGAAGCTCATCTGGCACCGTAACCGGAACCAAGCCCTCATCAGAGCCCTCATCACCCTCTGAAATGTACTCCAGGCGATGAGAGGAAGACACCTGGGGACCAAAGCTATGCCTGACCTTAGCCAGAGCCTTTCTAGGGGCTACCCCCGTGCCACGGGGCCCCTCCGACACCACCGCCTCGAAAGGCGTCGAGTGCGCCGAACGAGTCGGACCCGGGAGAATCGGCGTCGTTGACACAGGCCTCGAAGCCAGAGGTCCAAGCGCGTCCTTCGACGACCTAGGCGCCGACAGCATCGACGACCCCCTTAGAGGCGGAGCCTCGAGAGAGGTCGTCGACGACCTCGGCGCAACAGGCGTCGATGTCTTCCTCGAAGACTGAACAGGATCACACGGTCTCGAGCGCGAAGAAGACTGGGACCTGGAAAGGGCATGGCGAGAACGGTTACCCTTGTCCAAGCGGGACCTCTCCCGCAAACCGTGCCGACCACCTGAGCCCGAAGGCGTGCAAGCGGTGTCTCTCGACCGATCACGACCGACCCCACTCGGAGGCCGGACGGACCGGTGCCCTGCGATTTGAGAATCACCAACATCTTCTTCCCGAAGGAAGCCCATTCCTCCGGTGTCGCTTGCATGGTGGGATAAGCGACCCGCTGACGGGCGGAGTCCTCGGAAGAGGACGGGGAAGGCGACCGATGCCGGTGCTTCCGGGAATGCTTCAAAGAGGCAGAGGAGTGGCGAGACCGACTCCTGGAAGGAGACCCACTGGACCTCCGACGATGACGCAGAGAGTCGCCTCTCGAATCATCCGTCGAAAGCCCCGCAGACCTCGACTTCCGGGGCTTAGACACCCTACCTACCGACAACAACTTCTTGCGCTCCCGCAAGGCCTTGGCTGTGAGCGACTGGCAGTCGACACAGTCGTCCGTGTCGTGGGCCTCCCCGAGGCACCAGAGGCAGGCGTCGTGCAAGTCCGTTACCGACATCTTGGACCCACAGTCCCCGCATTTCTTGAAGCCCGGAAGCGGGGTTGAAGATGAGGTAGACATCGTCACAAACAGGCTTTTTCACAAAAACCGAACAGGTTCAAAGAACCGAGAAGAATACAACAGAAACTCCAAAGAGTCGAGGCGTACCGAGATTCACGAAGCGAACACGTTCGCGCAAAAAACGGAACTGAGGCTAGGGGCGTCGTGCGTCCTACTTATCACATCGGGTGACGTCGGCCGTCGGAGGAGGTCCTCGGGGACGGCGCATCGATGTCATCGACGCAGGACGCAGAAAATTTTCCGAAGCAGCCCAGCTGTGGTGATTACTGTCAAAGATATGGAATACGTCGGAGCACCCAATCCCCTCGAAATTCTGCATACTGCTCAAGCCATCCCCATCCAATTCTGGAATCTCCCCACTCGCAGGGTTTGGGCTTCTTGGTGCTGCTGCTTGTGGGCAAGATTTGCCAATGAGTAGTACTGCCATGCAACACTAGTTGTAGGGATGGGGAGGATATCGAAGGGGCGACATGGCTTTTTGTCAAGCTCTGTGACTTCTGCAGACATGAGCAGCAGCAGCAGCACAAGTGACACACAGTGAAGCTGCATCAAAGTACTCAGATTGAACATTGACTAGCCAGCAACCTATCCATTTTTAAAACTGCCAAAAGAAAATGTTCAATTTTGCAAATAGCTAATTGTAAGTCTTAAATTGGAGCCTTACCCAAAATACTGTATGCACTGCAGACCAATTGCACTTTTAAAGATTGATGTAAGCTTATTTGCAAGGATTTTGGTTTCCAGTTTACATCTGCTTCCGTCTTTAATTGACCCCAGTGTCCCAGATAGGATTTTGAAGTAGAAGTACTTTATTCTCCATTTGTTAAATTTGGGAGTAAAACGATTTTTTTAGAGAGCAAAAATGTAAGTCCAATTCCCAATGGGAGTAAAAGTATGTTTTAACTGGAACACAGCAATGTTTTTGTAATAATTATTTATTGGCACCTAGTTATTCATGCACATTAAAAGATAAATGTTTGCTTCTAACAATCAGGCAGTGGTAATAGTAGTTTCTTCCTGGGGTACTGTATTCATTGCTGGTTCAAACACATCCATGGAGCTGTGGGTGAAAGCAGGGGCACAAGGTTCTACGTGTCTGTTTTCTATTTTTTGTTGGGAGTATTTGCACATTTTTAGGGAGTAAACGTGGCCGATACACTCCTTGGGCCTCATTACGACCCATGCGGTAAGTTACCGCCTGGGCCATGGTGGTTGGCGGACTTACCGCCCCATTCCGAGGTTGGCGGGGCGGTAAGTCCCCAATCCCCATTTACCCTTCCCCATTCCCATTTTTGCCCCATAGGGCATAATGGGAGTGGGGAAGGCGTTAATTACGCCACCGTAAATTACGGTGGCGTAATTAACACCAAGGTCCCTTAGCGCCATGGATTTTAACACCTGCTAAAAGCAGGTGTTAAAACCTCCATGGCGCTAAGGGACCTCGTAATCAGGCGGTAAGGGTCGGCGCTGTTTACGCTGCCGTAAACCCCTTACCGCCTGGGTCGTAATGAGGCCCCTTATCTATAGGGGTGATTGACCCTGATTAAGGGAAATGTATTTGTAGCAGACGAACTAGTAATAATATTGGATAGGTTCTGCATCTGCTAGATCGTCTAGAGAAACAAAGCAACTTATTATCTACCCTTCTATCCCTAGTTGCCCAAACTATGTTTGATTAAGTGGATTATACATTCTTATGACTGGTGTGTGAGAAGATGGGGCTAGGCCCAAAGTACATCATCTGCGTAATGTAAAATTACAGAACCCTAGTACCCAGAATAAGAATGGATGGTTATCGCTCAGACAAAGCACATCAATATTGGGGTACAAGACAGGACGGCCCTGTGTCCTTCTTGCTCCTTTCCATTGCAAAGATGACTCTGGCTATTAACATCAGGCACAATTAAGTGATGAAGTGTGCAAAGCTGGGTAGCGTGGAATATAAATTAAGTCAGTTGAATATATTCTTGCATACTTAACATTCCTGAAATCATTGACACCGCTTTGCTCACAGAAACTGATAAGTGAAATACAGAATCAGGTTTGAAGATTAACCTAGAAAACAGTTGTTTCCTCCAGCAGACTACAAACTTCCAATGGGAGACCCATTTGATCTGATAACTGCATGTTAGTTCCTCACTTTCCAGAGATAGCTTGGGCTGTTGCTTACCGGGTGATGCATGAATAACATCCTGAAAAGAGAACTACTAACCGCTAAAAGATGTTGTAGTCAGCCAAGGGAACATCTTGAATGACAAGAAATGAAATTATACTTTTACAAAGGGAGTATGATTAAAACAATACAACACGGAAACAATTAATTATGCACAAGGCATACAGACAGCAGTTACATGTTCCCAAAAGTAAAATCATGGTGACTACTAGTAAAATCGTTAGATTCATCACTAAAAATCAGCACATCACAAACTACTCTTTAATATATTAGCCAAGTACTGTCACATTTTGAAAGAAGCTATGGATGAGGGACACTACATAGAAGACAAACCACAAATAATGAACAAAAATGCAAGCCCATTGGAGAATGTAATCAGTCCAGGGCATCCTAATACAACAAACATCAACGTAACAACATTACTGGTCAAAAAGCCACTGTGATTTTTTAAATGTGGAGTATGTAAAATATGCTCACAAGCACTAAATAAAACCATGTCTAAGGGTTATGCAGAAGGGGAAGACAGGATCACCAGCACTATCAATTGCAGAACACCTTATCACATCTACTTGATAATATTTTCCGGCATTCATATATATTGGCAGTACAGTCTGAGCTCTTAACATGAGAATCAATGAAAGTATTATATTTATCAAACATCATGATACTTGATCACCATTGGATGGACACTGGCACACAGGACATCCATGGGTGGAGTTGTTAAAAATAAAATGTTCCTGCCCTGGGTCATGTTACATTCCTATCACAAGGAGGACACTGAGAGCTGTGCCTAAGATAAAGGGAGGCCAAATTGATTTCCGTTTACTAACAGTGTTAAATCGAGACTAGATTCTGATACAGAACTATTTCATTTCCTGTAAAATACTGTTCCAATTTTTTTACCAAATGCATTAAATGTCTAAATCAGCAAGCCATGTATATACACATATTTTAAATGTTACTTTACAATGTTTAGAATTAGTAATGATGGTAGATTTTTTTATAACACTTATACTTGACACTTGATAACACTTTGGAAAAGAAACCCAGGTAGCATTGAAAACACACTTGGATTTATCAAACTCTCCACAAACACAAACATAAAATCATAACACAACATAATCCCACAAGTTCTGGATTCAACAACAACACTAAACTGTGTATGTATCTGTACAGAATAGGAGCTCTAACAAGCACAGTTATTATCTAACACAGGGAATGATGACCAAATAGATCCCAGAAGCAAGTCATTTTGACTTTTTCATATATCATTCAAAACAACTGGGAAAACACAGTAGATATGATTTAATTAAATACAGAGGGAAATATCAAAACAATACATATTCATCATATGGAATACTCTCGGGTCAAATCAGAAGCTCCAAGACGGGCCAATTTACCGGTCATGATCACTGGTTCATCAACATCTGATATATTGAAACAACATGACATTTCCAAATCAAGAAAGTATTATTGTTGATGAAATTACAACAAAACACACCAATATAGTGCTCCTGGTGGACATACAACCATTGTTTGTTTTGTTTATTTGTTTTGTTTTATTACTTGTATTGCGCACCAGAACCAAGGATATCAGGGCGCATGGCATAAAATAACTTACAGAACAGTGTAGACACACATAAAATACAAAATACAGGTTAGTTACATAACAGAAACAGATAACTATTTACAGGGCTATTCCTTATAGCGGCAGTATATAATCTGAGAAAACCAGGAATATACGATAATATATACAAAACTGTAGAGGGAAGAAAGGTAGTCTGAAGAAAGCTGGCAGGATTACTTGTCAAAGTCCTTGAACCATCTTATAAGATTCTGGCGGAATTGTGGGTAAGATTGATCTGCCCACAATTGGAGGGGGTAATGAATTCCAAAGGTGAGCTGCCTTGACCGGGAAGGTGCGTCCCCCGATTCTGGAGAGTTTAAATCTAGGGACTGAAAGGCAGTTTGTGTTCGATAGTCTGGTGAGTCCTGTGGGGGTTTTTCTAACAAGTCTCTCTGAAAGATAACAGGGTTTGCGTTATTTAGACATTTATACGTGAGAGATGCCACTTTCAACTGGATTTTATTGTGTGTTGAGAGCCAATTGTTAGATCTTCTAGTTTCTGAGATATGATCTCTTCTAGAAATTCCGAGTGCTGCTCTAAGAGCATTATCTTGGAGGAATTGGATTTTCTTGATAGTTTCCTTGTTGGCCCCAATGTAAAGAGAGTTACAGTATTCCAATTTTGACAGAATAAGTGCTCTGGCCAAGGTAACGCAACTATTGTTAGATAGGAAGGGTTTACCTGCTCTAATCAATTTACAGGTATATGCCATGCCAGATCCCATTGCATTGACCTGTTTATTGAAGAAGAGGGTGGAGTCCAGGTAGAATCCCAAGGTTTTGACCTCTTTAGCGACCGTGATAGGGTATTTGTCAATATTGAATGTAGAGTATTTGGGTCCCAGTTAGTTGAGGGGGTGCCCAGGATGATGATCTCAGTCTTGTCATCATTCAGGCATAGTCCATGGGTGGCCATCGATGCCTGGATAATGAGATATACCTTACTCACCAAGGCCAAATCCTTGTCATTATCACCAATAAGTGGTAGGAGAATCTGAGTATCATCTGCATAGTTAGTGTAGGTGATACCAAGATGGTCCAGATCATCGAAAAGGGGCTTTGTGAAGATGGTGTATAAGGTAGGTGAGACGTATGAACCCTGGGGCACTCCGCAGGGGATGGGGATGGGGTCTGCAGCCGCGGAGGTGGAGAAGACTCTCATAGTCCTATTATTTAGAAAAGATTCTATCCATACTATAGCTTCTTTAGAAAAGTGAGCCGCCGAGTCCAGATGGCTGCAAAGGACCCCGTGGTCCACAAGGTCGAATGCAGCCGATAGTTTTAAGAGAAGGAGTAAGGCTGATTTCCCCTTATCCCTGAGCTCATCAATCTGGGCTTTAAGTTCTATTTAAGCTGTTTCAGTTCCGTGCTGGGGCTGAAAACCTGGCTGGCGAGTGCCTAGCAAATGGTTGGATTCCAAATGTTTCTGTATTTGTATGTAGGCCATTTTGTATATAATTTTCAGAAGAAAGGGTACTGTTGTGATCGGTCGGTAGTTGGTAGGGATGGCAGGGTCTAGTGTCTGTTTTTTCAGAAGTGGGAGCACCCAAGATTCTTCGAAGTTGCTTGGTATAGTGCCCGAGGAGAATGAAGCGTTGATAAGTTTGAGATAAAAGGGGCCAGATCTCTGGTTGCGTCTTTTATCACTTGGGCCGGGCATTGATCTCTCTGCCAGTTAGAAGGTTTGAGCAAAAGTATAATTTTTTCAGTCTCAATGATGGAGACTTTAGAGAACCTAAAGCGTGGGGGTCGGGGGGAGTAGTATTTTTAGGTAGTTTGGTAGACATTTTAGGGGTAGTGGTAGGGATTAGTGAGGCTTTTTTCCTGGCGATTTTGGTTTGTAGAGTAGTGACTTTGTTAGCCAATGCTTGCTGTATATTTCAACACCATGGTTTATCTTTTACGCAATTGTCAGGTACTGGGATAGCTGCTTCTAATTCCTTGAGGATAAAAAAAGTTCCTTCGTACTTCAGTTAAGCTTGTGATATTCTAGTATTATAGGTTTCACGTTTGGCTAAAATTATTTCACTTTTCTATAGAGCAGGTATAGTGCAGAGGTGGATTTTATTTTCCTCGGAAGGTAGTAGTCTCAAGATGCCTCACATTGTCATTTCTTCAAGCGTAATGTTTTCAGGTGGGGTGTGTACCATGAATTAAGATGGGCTTTGGGTTTGCTAAGTCTCATTTTAAGAGGCGCGATAGAATTGAGTGAAGTAGACATAATTTTATTATACTCATTCACTAAGGCATCAGGGCCCATGATTTCCGGCAGAGCGTTGAGGGTAGGAAGAATCAGAGGGAGTAGGTTGTCGGAGATAATGTTCTTTTTATTCCTTGTTGGTATGGGCAGAGCCAGCTGGGCGGGCATGGTGGATGGTCTTTTAGTTGCTAGAGAGAATGTCACAAGGTGATGATCTGTCCAGATCTGGGGGGAGATCGACGAAATAGAGGCAATGCAGTTAAAGTCTGCCACCCAATTGAGTATTCTCCCTTTGTTATGGGTAGGGTGGAGCACTCTCTGGGTAAAGCCATGAGTACGTTTGAGTGGAAATCTTTGGTCATGTGATCAAACAGATTGTAGAAGGAATTGCTGCAAGAATATTATCTTTCACGAGCTAAACTACATAGGTGAAACCAAACATTAACGGTCTTACGGTTTTTCTGTCCGTTACTGCTCATATACATGGAGCTCTTACTGTTTTTTTAATTAGTCCTAGCGCTCCAAAAACATGCTTTTTCTCAATAATCGTATATACAGTTTATTATTCAAAAGAGTATATTTCAAGCGAGCAAGAATTCATCTGCAATTAATTACTGAAGTACCTCCATAATAATATCACCATTTGCGAATAATGTAATTATACCATGGCTTGAGCCAATTCTTAAAATGAATACTTACTCAAGCACATTTTCGTTTCAACGACAAGATTCCCAGTAACTCAACTGGACAAATTTGAAAAACATTAAATGTAACATTATTTAAGAAACATTAATATTGGGAAACTCCATATATTTTAAATGAGCCAATATTTTGCCTCTCTGAGAACCTTTCGGTGTGGTTCTATTTCATAAGCTACACAACATGAAGCAAACAAAGCAGCAATAAAGATTACCCCTGCTATAGAGCAGAGAGTCATGATTTTGTTAAATACACAGAGGCGAGCATTATCCTTCAACTTCGATTATTCTACTCATCACAGCAGATTGAAATCTTCATATTTAGTTTTTTTTTTAAAACATCCAAAACACAACAAAAAAGACAAACTGGACTACATATCCCATCAAACTTGGGCCTAGGGCAGTCCATCACTCTACTTCCACCCAATGGGCCTCTCTAGTCACTTCCTGCCCTGGTCCTTTCATCTTCCTTTGATGCCTTTCAACCGACACTCAGCAAAACCAAATAGAAATACAATCCTGCCACCAACTCGCCGCGTCCGAACTGGGACTTCTCAGACCCAAGACCCTCAGCACGTGCAGGCAAACCAAATATCGACCCATCGAACTGCTGCTTCCTGGCATTCAGCTTGCCTTCTGGTCCTCTCCTGCCACACAAGAAGTGCATTAGGGAGGGCAATAGGTCAGGTCGCAATTTACAACCTTGTTTGATAATTAATATCATGGAATGAGTCTCACAGCACCTGGGCGAATGGGTGGGATAATAATTGCCTCTGTGTCTTTTATAGAATCAAGACTCCCTGTGCTATAACAGGAGCAATCTTTATTCTATGTCAAGACTGCAGGCGAGCATTATGCTTCTTCAAAGCTATGCACAACAGGCGCTGCTATGCTCGCTATTGCTTAAAGTAAAATGTTTTAACAGTATAATTGCTGGACCAATCGGCCACTCTCTAAATATCCTGGAGGCTAGCCCCGGCACCAAAAGCTTTGGTTGACATAGAGCCTCTCACTGAGTGCGCTTCAAAACATGTCACATCAATGCCCACTAGGGTTATGACTTCACGCACCCATTTAGCTAGCTACCGCCTTATAGTGTTTACTGCGCTTAATGAGCAGCTGAGATATGCCTTGCGGTGTCACTTCACTCGTCCAAGCTTCATACACTTTGATACAGTTAGCAACACATAATTTCAACTGCTCCTGAAAATAAAAATACAAGATCACTGTAGAGTGACACTTTGCACATTTTGCAATAGAAAACCACACTCTGTTCGGAGAGAGTCTTCCTATCCACTTTGAGTGGCTTCACATCAGCTACCCTTTTGCATGACACCAGACATAGTAGCATCACTAGCTTTCCTGATTACTGCTGGTCTGATAGATCTCTGTTCTGCGGCCACTCCATGAAGAACTGCAACACTGCATTAACATACCTCAGCTGTGCCTATTTTGGCATGCAAATCTTCACACACCACTGCTAAGTGTTCTTCTATTGGGGCTCCTTCTACCGGTTCATGTCCTGCCAAAATGGCAGACCAGTAAAGGCCGATGGTCCGGAATGCTTTGCATCCCTTAGCTAGAGAAGCCAATTCAGTACTTGGACTAAAAGGACTGAAATGGGATGAATACTGCGCTGTCTGCACCATAGGCCCCATCTCCTACAAGCTGCATCGTAGCTCCTGAGGACCCTGGGAGCCCAAAGATGCTTGATTAAAGTCGGCAGATGTTTCCGAAATGCCCGGCAGGCTCCATCTGCCCAAGATACCCTGCATGCCAGCAGAGGTAGTTGCCCTGTCCTCGTCAGAGGATGGAAGTTCCCCAATGGATGTGATAGGAGATCCTGCCTGGGATGGATCACTCGCAGGAAAAACCTGAGGAATGTTCCATCAGAACTGAAAACCACGCTTGTGACTTCCAGTTCAAGGCCACTATGATGGTCTCCGCTTTCTTCCAGCAAATTTGCACCAAAGTCCTGGCCATCATCATGAAGGGGGAAAAGGCATAGTGTACTGCGCCCCACCATGACTGTAGAAAAGCGTCTGCTCTCTGTGCCTCCGGGTACAGCCACTAGCAGAAGAACTTGACTGTCTGATCAATCTGGACGCAAACAGCTTGTTGTCCATAGGGCCCCAAAAGTCCACAAGCTGAGCAAAGATGTCCCTGTGTGATGCCCCGATCACCCTAGAGGAGCTAGAAAAAGTGGTGAGGCAGCTGCCCATGTGTAAAACCCTGGGAACCGACGGACTCCCAAGCGAATTTTATAAGACATATAAAGCAGAGATTCTCCCCCCACTGCTGGAAATGCTTAATGAAGCATATGAAGTTGGGAGACTACCAGAATCACTGCGCGAAGCGGTTATCATACCACTCCCCAAGCCCAATAGGCCTGGTAGTGACTGCGGATCCTATAGGCCCCTATCGATGTTGAACCAAGATAGTAAGATTTTAACAGCAGTTCTAGCAAACAAACTAAAGAAGGTCATCAATAAATTAATACACCCTGATCAAACAGGATATGTCCCAAATAGGAATATCTCGAATAATTTGAGGCGACTCCATCGAGTGGTAGAATATACTGGAGGAGATACTAGCGAAATGGCGATAGTATCACTGGATGCGATCAAGGCATTTGACTCGGTCAAGTGGCCCTGGCTGAAGGTGGCCCTAGCTAATTACGGTATGGGGCCAGGATATCTTCACTGGGTGGAACTTCTATATAGTGCGCCATTAGCGAGAGTGAAGACAGGAACTGTGATCTCTGAAAGGTGGCAACTTGGTAGGGGAACCAGACAGGGATGCCCCTGGCTCCCCATGTTGTATATTCTGGCTTTGGAGCCACTGGCGATTTATTTAAGGCAGCAATATGACGCAATAGGCATTGTCGTTGGGGAAACATCACATTTAATTTCACTATACGCAGACAATATGTTATTGTATTTGCGCTACCCAGAGGAGAATCTGCAGTATGTTTTAGAAGTGGTGGAAAGGTTTGCAGTACTTTCAGGTATAGCTGTGCATCCCAGTAAATCCTGTGCGTTCCCGCATGGCAGATATAGGGGGCTCTTGGTGGAGAATTTGCCGGTACTACAGATACAACCTTTAGATATCTTGGGATAGACATATACCATACAGTAGAAGCCGAACATAGGCATAATACAGAAAGAACGGTTCAGAAACTGGAAAACAGCATGAAGTTCTGGGCGAAACTCCCTTTGGGGATGATGGGACGAGGGGCGATGCTCAAGATGGTGGCATTGCCCAGACTGTTGCATTGCTTCGCGAACATCCCATACTCCATACCCCGGCAATTCTTTATTAGGTTGGACAGTATATGCAAGGAATTCATATGGCACGGGATGAGGAACAGGGTAGCCCTGTGGAAACTCCAAAATCCGCATGAGAAAGGGGGCATTAAATTACCAAACTGGGAAGCATACTATGGAGCGAGCCAATTGCAACATGTAGCCAAATGGCTCTCTGCAGAGCCTACCTTAGAGCATAGGCTGCATCAAGGAGATTGCACCCCATATTTTCTGAGAGAAATGATATGGTTACCCAAGCGGGAGCTGAGAGGTCGTCCAGGGATGTTGGGTCTTGGGTGGGGGATGTGGCAGAGGGCGTGCCGGTTGATGGACAAGCCGGCCCTGTGCTCTTCGCAAATACCATTGGTTACAATGATGGGAACAGAGAAGCAACTAAGGTTAATGATTAGGAAGTATTGGGAACCGGTAGGAATAGCAACGCTGGGGGATGTGTGGCAAGAAGGGAAAATATTGGAATTTGAGGAGCTGGTGGAACAAACGGGGTTGAGTGCTGGGCAATATATCACGTATCATGGGATGGTGCAACGAATCAAAGATACCTGGTCCGAGGTGGAACTAGCAGAGGAACCGGACACCACACTAGATACGATATTTGATATAGCGGAAGGGGGGCATGAAACTTCTAGAGTATATGAGATGATGATGACTCAAGTGGGCAAGGAAGTGGTGCAACTTAGACTGGACTGGGAGGAAGAAGTAGGGGACCTGATGAGTGATGGGATGTGGGAAAGGGCTCAGGGGTATCATAAAAAAGTATCGAGAAATGCTAGGCTGCAACAGGTACAGTTGTATATAACTCTCAGAGCATATCTGACGCCACTAAAGATAGCCAAATTTAAGAACGCCGGAAGCCAAGTGTGTCCCAAATGTAATGAGGAAAATGCAGGAATGGTACATATGTTCTGGGCATGCCCACTGATAGCGAACTATTGGAGAGACATAGCGCAGAAAATGGAAGACAAGGGAATCAGCATGAAGGTGGATACTGTATGGGCTTGTTTGTTGGGAGGGTTCCCCAGACCGTGGAAGTTTAAACATGTGAGTAAATTGAAAGATCTGGCGTATGTTCTGGCGAAGAGAAGGATTGCAATGGGATGGAAAGCGTGCCACAAGCCCAAAGTAGAGACATGGTGGAGCGACTTGCAGAAGTGGGCGGAGGCAGAAACAGTGGCATGGCAGGAAGCGTGTAGAGGGGACATAGAGGGCGAAGCTGGAGCCCTAGCGGGTTGGAGACAACTAATAGCAGAACTATTTGGGCCTTCGTATGATGGACCAAGCGATGATGACTCAATAAGCGTGGCAGAAGAGGACTCCCCACCACAAGAGGTGGAGACTAACAATGGGAGAAAGTAGGCTCGGGAGGGACGGGAAATATAGTGGGCGAAAATGTAACAATGTATGTGTATTTATGAGCAAGTTATGTACCCACTGTAAGTTGAGTTTGGTTTGTTATTTGTTGTTTGAATAAAATTAATAAAATTATCATTAAAAAAAAAAAAGATGTCCCTGTGTAGCATCCAATCGCTGGAATCATACAAGTAGCAGGAGTTCCAATCCCCACTACGTTCTGAACTCCAGGAAGGTATTCCGCTTTCACTGAGATCTTTCAGTTGAGGCAGTAATGCCAAAGTCTATCATCAGCTCCACTAGCATCCTTGATCTTGTTTCTCACAGGTGATTGATGTACCGTACCGTGGAGATGTTGGCCATCCTGAGAAGAATACAGCACTCCGCTCTGTCTCTCACAAAAGCTTTTATTGCAAAGGTGCCTGCAAGCAATTCCAGGCAATTGATGTGGAGGGACATCACCTCCTGGGACCATTTGCCGACTGTCTCCAACTGGCCTCAAATCGCGCTTCAGCCGGCTCTGCTTGCGTCAGACTCCGACTAGATCCGGGATCTCTCTGGTGACCGCTCGACCGTTGCAGGCTTCCATGTTTTAGAGTCACCATTCAAACTGATCTCCCTTCCCAATCTATCTGAATCACCTGATGGATCCTTAGGCCCTCCTGCAGATGTCAGATCTTCAAACTCTGCAGCGCCCTGTAATGCAACAGACCTGAAAAAATAATCACTTGAATGAAGGCCGCTAAAAGACTGAAAATCCTCGAGAGTCCGTAACGATATCACAGTCTTCGGTAGCGCTGCCCTCAATTCTTTCTTTATCGCCCTCATCTTGAGAGCTGAGAGTTTCCGGGTCACTTTTGTGGAATCCACAACGAAACGCAGGAATTCCATGCGTTGCCTGGGGACGATTTCAGACTTTTCCTGATTTACCAGGAAGCCCAGCAATATTAGGAGCTGGGAGGCCCACTGCATCTGCGCTAAGAGCACCTGCTTGTTGTCTGCTAAAAGGAGACTATCGTCCATGTAGACTATCCTCCGTATACCTCTCTCCGTTATGGCCGCTGCTACTGGTCTCATAATCTTTGTGAAAGCACAGGGGGGCAAGGCGAGGCCGAAACTGAGGCACTTGAACTGCCACACTTGTCCGTCCCATAGGAAACTTGGGTACCTACGGTGCTCCCCAGCGACTGGAGTCATCAGGTAAGCGTCCTTCAGATCCAATCTTCAACAAGAAGCCTCTCTTCCTTTCGGATCACAGGGCGCAGTTTGCGTTCCTCAGAAGGCATACAGCTCTCTGCATCCAATTCGCCAACATCTGGGGGTCTACCGGTTCCCCATTGTCCCCGGCTCTGTCCGCTAGATCCATGATCTTCGCTATTGGCCCTGCCAAATCCAACACTTTTGCTTGACATCCTCTCCAGGCACACACCATGTCCCTCCTGAGGTCTCTGGATGCTTTAGACACAAATGTGATCATCTTGAAGTCAAGTTCAAGGGTTTCTGCTACTTTCCCCGCCAGGTCTGGTCGGGGGAATTCCGACCGCATGCACAGCCTAACTTCCTTCTAGATAGGTTTGCGCAATCTCTGAGCCAGGTTGGAAGCCACAGTTGGCGACAGCAGCCAGTCATTGGATCTGGCATGCACAATTGCTTCAGGATCGAACATACCCGTCAGCTCATCTTTGGGCACTTCCAAGTGCTTCTCCTTTGCCTTCCGTTTCCAACTTTTCAACCTCTGTGAGGATCCTGAGTCTGACAAATCAGATTGCGGTGAAGAGTCATCGTCCCCTATATTTTGCACCCCTGGGAAAGGGGATAGGAGGCTCAGCATGGTCAGCCGCTTCATGAAATCACATTTAAGCTTATTTGAACGCATCCATAGCCTCAGGGTCTGCTCTCTCCCCTTACAAGCCTACTCTGTACAAGGTTGGCTAGAGGACATGCTGTCATCAATATCGGGACTGTTATTCTTAAGGCCACCCCCATTCAAGCACTGTAGCACTTCCAGTCTCTCTTGGAATGACGCACCCCTTGGGCTGCCGCATCCACCAGGTATTCCCCCAAGACTCTCTTGAAAGAGAGTCAGATCTGTATCACCATCCATGATTACCTGGTCCTGGCTTCCCTTGACTCTATGTCGCGACTCACCACAATATTATAGCAAGTGCATGAGTGCCTGGACAGGCAGACTGACTGACACATCCTCTGAAACAGGGTGGGAAAAGGAGCCGGAGGGGATAAAACAGTATAATCTTATTGCAGCTCTTTATATGGAAAGCTGCTTGCACCTTTCAAGTGGATGAAAGGTGTGGGTCCCTGTAGCAGGGGCCAAACGCACCTTGACCTGTTATGGCTGGTGGGGGTGTCCAGCCCACTGTCACTGTGTAGTGGTAATTACTCAATGAGACGAAATCCCTCGAGCGCTGATAGAAAGCCAGTTCTTTGGGCTTGCGTTGTCTTTATTGATGGTGGGCGCTCAACGCTACACCGCTTCAATTATCGTACAAAATCTCTTTCGTTGAAGAGCTCCGTGCAGAGGGACCGTGTCTAATTCATCCCGAAACCCTTGTGCAGGACTTAAGGATCCCTAGTGCGCGTGCACGAATGAGTTGAAGCTGGAGCTTGCCTCCTGGCCTTGCTGCATCCCAAAATGGGAGAGAAACTACCAAGTGCAGCCGGGGGCCATGAAGTGAGCTCATTTCTCATGGGTCCAGCTGCGCTCCAACTGAAATGTAAAACGGAGGGAAATACAACGCTGGCGCAGCGTGAAGGTTTAATCGGCATATGGGCGAAAATAATCACAAACAGGCTGCATTGATTTACTGACCACATAAAACATTCCTGCTTGACATTATTAATAGGCTCCTAGCTGTAGTAGCTATCAAAAAGAGGTACTTATCTTGTGACGAGCAGAAAAAGAAGAGAAAAGGACCTGCGCAGGAAGTGACTAGAGAGGCACAGTGGGAGGAATTAGACTGATTGACTGCCAGAGACCCAAGTTTGATGGGATCTATTGTCCAAATTGGCTTTTTGTTGTATTATGGAGGTTTAAAAAAAAAATAAAGAAAAGAATTATGAAGATTTGAATCGGCTGTGATGAGTAGCAAGAAGGAAGTTGAAGCATAATGCTCGCCTTGACATAGAATATAAAATTAATTCACACTATATCACCTGGCCAGCTCCAACAAATACACACAGAGGGGGGAGAACATTACAGGTTGTAGATCACATTTGTACAAAGTATGTTTTTCTCAAGATTCAGGATGCATGAAAAGCTTAATTAAAAATGTTTAACGCAGAATCAGGAAACAGAAATAATTTAAAATGGAGTTTTATATTGGATTATCTAAAATAGTTCTTTCATTTGTCAGCGAACACAAGGATAATGGTGAATTGTATTGCCTTGAGAAAGCATTCAATATGAAATCCTTGTCGGCGCGAGCAAAATACATAAATTAATCTCAAATTGAAGATCTTATTTTGAAAAGAAAAGGAACCATTATCAAATAAACAAATTTCACATTATTCTTCAAGTACTGACAAAAGCATTACGCACAACCACAGATTCTTCAAGTACTGACAAAAGCATTACACACAACCACAGGAGTTTTTCAAATAATTGCAAATGTTGCTGACAGCTAGTAGCAAAATGATATTTCAGTCAGTCAGTCTAACCAGGTTACTCACCGTATTGACCACCTTACTCCTAGTCCATAGTCCCCTTTCCTCCATACTTAAGAGACATCTCTCCGTCCTGTGGGACAGGACCGGAGCACTTTGTAAAAAAATCCACATTTTTCCAAAAATGTGTCCTTCCTCTCTTTCTTGCGTGGGGCCCGGGACACGGCCGTAACCCCGCCCACCTTGGCTCCGCCCCGCGCATCGCCCATCAGTCCTTTTCTATCGACAGGTCAGAGACCTATTAGCAATAACAGAGGAACCTTATTAGAGGGGACGGCGGGCGGGCGTATGGAGGAAAGGGGACTATGGACTAGGAGTAAGGTGGTCACTACGGTGAGTAACCTGGTTATACTCCTACGTCCCGTCCCCTTTCCTCCATACTTATGGGAGATTCCCAAGCACTCCTGACAGGAACTACGGGTGGATGGAAATACCCCTTACTGAAACGGGTTCTTCTGTACAGCCTGACCAAACTGAGCATCAGCTCTTGAGCTCATGTCCAGACAATAATGCTTACAAAAAGCAGATGGGGAGGCCCAAGTAGCTGCCCTAGCGATGGACTCCCAGGGGACATATTTCTGAAAAGCAACCGCGGTTGCCTTGCCCCGCACCAGGTGTGCATGAATACCCTTAGGAGGTTTCAGCCCTTGGACGGTGAAAGACTCCGTGATGCAGGCGGCGATCCACCGAGAAATAGTCGCCTTAGACGCCTGCTTACCCTGAGGGTTACCGAAGGTCACAAAAAGTTGAGAAGAACTCCTAAGCTCGGAAGTCCTGTCCAGGTAGAACTTAAGAGCTCTTCTGACATCAAGACAGTGCAGAACCCTTTCAGCCTTGAGGCAGGGTTCGGAAAAAAGACCGGTAGGGAGATCGACTGATTCAGATGGAATTCAGTGACCACCTTCGGTAGAAAGGCCGGGTTTGTCCGCAGGACTACCATGTCCTTGTGAAAGACCAAGAAAGGATGCTCCACTGACAAGGCCTGAAGCTCACTCACTCTCCTCGCTGACGTAACGGCGACCAGAAAGGACACTTTCCAGGATAAGTACTTGAGGTCCACCGTGGCCATTGGTTCAAAAGGTTTATGGCACAGCGCCGTCAGGACTACATTAAGGTCCCACGGCGGATGCGGACTACGAACCGGAGGGTAGAGGCGTGTCAAGCCTGCAAAATGCCTCTTAACCACTGGGTTACTCAGAGAATAAGAACATTAGTCTGTAGAAAGATAAGCGGAAACCGCTGAAAGGTAAGTTCTGCATGACAGAACGTGAACACGCGACTCCGCTAGGGAGGACACGAAGGACAGTACCGTGTCAATCGCAGCCACCCTTGAATCCAATTGCTTCTCCAAACACCAATGACATAACCTGAGCCATTTACTCCTGTATTGGGATCTGGTCGAGGGTTTCTTGGCTGCCTGGATAATACGCATGTTATCCGTAGACAAGTTAAGATGCTCTAAAGACTTGAACTCATGCACCATGCCGCCAAGCTGAGCGATTGTGGTGAGGGGTGCCACATCTGCTGTTCCCCATGATGAAGAAGATCGGGAGTTACTGGTAACCTGATCGGCGGAGACACCGACAGGTGTTGAAGTTCTGAGAACCAAAACCTGGCCGGCCACCACAGGGCTATGAGTAGAAGCGAACAGTTCACAGAGTTCTTCAGCTTCCAAATTGCCCCATGGACTAGAGGCAGAGGCAGGAAGGCATAAGCTCTCATGTTGTGCCATGGAATCTCGAGAGCATCCCCCAGAGAGGAGGCTCCCAGCCCCCCTCTGAAGGCATACTGAGGAAGCTTCTTGTTTACCGCCATAGCGAAAAGGTCCACCTCCGGTGTGCCCCAACGCGAGAAATCCATGAGAGGACCTCCGCCTTCAACTCCCACTCGTAGCTGACCACTGTCCGCTGGCTGAGGGCATCCGCTGTGACATTCAGCTGGCCCGGATGTGTACTGCAAGCAGCCAGACACCATGAAGCACGGCCCAGTCCCATATCTGGATAGACAGGTCCATGAGGCGGGGGAGACTTCTTTCCCCCTTGCTTGTTGATGTAATACATTGACACCACATTGTCCGTGTGTATGCGGACCACCTTATTGGCAATGAGCGGTCTGAACGCCTTATGCGCCAGAAAGATCGGCAGAAGCTCCAAATTATTTATGTGCACGAGCTTGTCCTGAGGCGACCAGAGGTCCGAGACCTGAAGAATATCTAACGTCGCACCCCACCCCAGAAGGGAGGAGTCCGTTGTGATCGTCACCGTGGGGGCTGGGTCCTGAAACCCCAAACCCACCGACAGGTTGCTGAGAGATGACCACCAATCCAGGTCCACTCTCATGGAATCCGTAATCATTATCCTCTTGGAATCCGGGATATGCATGTGGCTCCGAACAGCCATCTGGGTCCGTCTCATCTTGAGGCGAGCAAGAGGAAGAGCCAGCACACACGAGGCCATGAGGCCCAGAAGCCTCTGGAACCACCAGGCCGACATGCTCTCCGACTGCGCAAACATCTGACACGTGGCTAACAGATCCGCCATTCTGTCCCCGGTCAGGTACACTCTGCAGTTGATCGTGTTCCAGCGATAACCCAGGAAAATCAGGTCCTGCGAGACCGTCATGGAAGATTTCCGCCAGTTCACCGACAGCCCAAGATGGAACAGAAGCTGAAGGAGAGACTGGAGATTGCCCGCTGCTGCCAGCGGACATGGCCTGCGTAAGAGCCAGTCGTCCAAATATAGATACACATGGATACCCTGGAGACGAAGATAGGCCGTAATCACCGACATCATCTTCGTGAAGACACGCGGCGCCGAGCTGAGGCCAAAAGGAAGCACTCGAAACCTGAAGTGCTCCTCTCCCAAAGAGAAGCGGAGATATCTCCTGTGTGGGTTCCAAATCAGGATATGCATGTATGCGTCCTGAAGATCCACAACGCTGAGCCAATCGCCCATCTGCAAGGAGGAGAGTATCTGACTGGGCGTGATCTTCTTGAATTTCTCTTGGGGTAGGAAAAGATTGAACTGGGAAAGGTCTAGGATGGTGCGCAGGCCAGCCTGGTTGGGTTTGGGCACCGTAAACAGCCAGGAGTAGAAGCCCTCCCCTCGCTCCCCAAGGGGAAAGGGTTCCACAGCTCTGAGGTCCAGAAGTTTCTGAACTTCAGCTTTGAGGGAGGACGAGCCCGACAGCGGAAAAGGAGGGTTGAGGGGTGGGGTAGGGGGTAGAGGTAAGCGGAAGCCCGCCCGAGCGACTGACAAGACCCATCTGTCTTCTGTGATGGTCTGCCACGAATCCCAATGAGACGCAATGCATCCTCCCACCGGGGTCTTGTGCGAGCGCGGAAAACCCTCATTTAGTAGGTTTATCGGCGGCAGTGCCACCTGAACCTGAGGAGGAGGCTGAAGAGCGGGAGAAAAACCGCGTCCGTTGTTGCCTATGGTGGTTATTCCCCGCAGGGGTATCCACTCTGCGAGATTTGCGGTCGAGGAAGCCCCTAAATCCAGAGGAAGGTCGACTTTGTGACAACGGTCTCTGGGTTTTGAAAGGGGCCTTAACCAGGACAGACAACGACGTACCTGTCTGAGTGCTATCCTTCGTCTTGGTGAGCTCTACATCCGTTGTAGAATGAAAGAGCTCCTTACCATCGAACGGAAGGTCCAACACCTTATCCTGCACTTCTTTTGAAAATTTTGTGGCATGCAGCCACGCCTGCCATGAGGTATCAACCCCCAGCATAAGGCCCCGAGCTGAGGTGCCTACGTGATGAGCCGCAGCCTCCAGGAGATCCTGGGCCAAGACCCTGGCATCGGATAGGCCACCTTTGAAGTCTTCCAGCTTCTCGACCGGGATAAACTCCTCAAACTCCAACAGACCTTTCCACATCCGCATGTTAGCTCCCGCTAAAATCAATTCAGCGTTGGCCTTCCTGAGCTGCAAGGCCGAGTTGGCAAAGATTTTCCTCCCGAGGGAGTCTAGGAGCTTGTCCTCCTTTCCCAGAACCTGAGTAGCCGTCGTGGAAGAGGATGCTGCAGGCCTGGACTGCAAAGTTGCCGCAGCCATCACTGTGGAGGAGGGAGGTGGACAAGACGAGAGGGCCGCCTCTTCTGAAGAATGCAGCCTGTGTCTCGCGTCAATTTTCTTATTGACAAAAAGTCCAGAGTGTGGCTTTTCTCAGACTCTGCGGACCTCGGCCAGAACGTCCTTCTGCAAGAACAGGCCGGTACGCTCCAAGGGAGACAGGGTAAACGCCCCAGAGAGCACGCCCTCCTGCGGAGTGGGTCCCTCGGGCACCGGGACATCTAAGAAAACTCATCATGTCCAGTACCCGGTCATGTAAAGCTCTAAAAGAGCGGGGAAGGTCCTCGTTGTCCTGATCGCCTTGGGCGTCATCTGACAGGTCAGGATCCTGCTGAGCCGTGTCAGGCGCTGCCTTGTCCACTGGGGACAATGGAGGCAAAGGCGGAAGAGTCGGGGAAGGCACTGTAGGCAAGGGAAGCACCGGCGGAACCACCGGAGGAACGGGTGGAGCCGGAGGTGCAGGTGGACATATCTCCCTGAAAAGCCCTTTGAAATATTCCCTCATGGGGTCGGTACGCATAAGCGTTTGAAATTTACCGAAAAAGGCGTCCTCCGGGGACTGTTTCGGAACCTGAGGAGGCCTCTCATGAGGTGGACAAATCCAGGGACGTAACGGGGAAGGGTGCCACATAGGCCCCTCCACCAAAGTATCCACATAAATCAAAGGTGCCAAACTCGCAGGCAACGAAACATTGTGCAGAAAGAGGCATCTGGGCGTTCCAATCGTAAACTGGCCGATAAGGATGCGCACAAGGGACTATATTCACCCAAGGGACCAAACCCTACACCTGAGGCAGATGGCGTAGTTGTAGGGGTACCACCTAAAATGGCCACCGCGGTCGTGGCGGGAACGGGCGCCATTTTGTCCTCATCTGGGGGGAACTGTGGCACGTGAGGAAGTGAGGCAGGGGTCCCAGTCGATGGATCAGGGGTCTTAACTTTAGCCTTAACATAAGGAACCTCGGCAGAGCCGCTACTGTGAGGCCTGGAATGTTTTTGTGATATACCAATCGCCAACTCAGCCTTCGAAGGAAGGACCTCGGCACTGTGGGTGAAAGAAGAACTTTGCTTCTTTGCCCCCTCAACAGGTCTGGTATCACTGCAGGAGCGGGAACGGTGAGAAACAGCTTTCATCGACAAGGCCTTGCCAGGCCTCTCAGAACTGTTGGTAGCTTTAGCCTCTGGACGAGGGACCTCGGACCCAGGTCCGGTAACAGCCTTCTCTGCACAGGCCTCGAACATCCGTTCGGTAACAGCAAGCCCCAAGGCCTCGGGGCACATACCGGTCTTATTTTTGAGGGAAGCCGACAGAGGCCTCAGAGCGAGATCCGGTACCCCACGACTCAGTAGAACTGGGTCTACAAACAGCCCCCACAGGAGGGGCCTTGGAGCGTACTCCAGTATCCACAGGCCCCTAACGGAGACCCTCGGAGAAAACTCTGGGAGAATGATTAGGCCCAACGGGCACCTCAGGGCGAACCCCCGGTGACAGAGCGATCAACGCCCCTCCCGGCCCGAGAGGAACCCGGAAAGGTATCCCCCGGCCGGGGTGCTCTGAAAAGTAAAAAACGTACCAGGCGTTTTGAACGCCTGAAAATCTAAAGGAGGAGTTCGTCAGAACACCCCACCTCCCACTGCTCAAGTGCCTGGACCGAAAGGGAATCGCAGTAAAAACAGGAGTCCCAATGGTGATCCGGGCCCAAACACTCTAAGCAGAGAAGATGGGGATCCGCCCTCGCGAAACGACGGTGACACGATGAACAATCTGGAAAGTCTAGTTTGAACGACATAGACAGACTAGTAAATGACCGCTAGCGAGAGCCAGAGAGGAAAAAAGGAAGAAAATCTTCCGAGGAGCGGAGAAAAGGACTGGGGCGATGCGCGGGGCGGAGCCAAGGTGGGCAGGGCTACGGCCGCATGCCGGGCCCCACGCAAGAAAGAGAGGAAGGACACATTTTTGGAAAAATGTGGATGCTTTTTACAAAGTGCTCTGGTCCCGTCCCACAGGATGGAGAGATGTCCCATAAGTATGGAGGAAAGGGGAAGGGACGTAGGAGTAAAATATATATATATATTTGTAGGTGGCGCTCTATGACATTCTCTTGGGTGGGAAGGATGATGGTGGTAAAAATGAATGTTTGTACAACTATACTTTTAGCTTTCATTCCAGGGTTACAGATTTCAATTCAAACTCACAACATTGAAAGACTCCAGAAACACATCTGGAATTATACATGGGTGGGAAAAAGAATAACAAAGTTACTCACAGTACAGACTACCTTACGCCTAGCCCACAGTCCCCTTTCCTCCATACTTTTGGGACATTCTGTCCTGTGGGACGGGACCGGAGCAAGTTTTTGTAAAAAGGCATCACATTGAAAAATGTGTCCTTTTCTTTTTACGGGGGGTACCACACAGCCGTAACCCCGCCCTCATTAGCTCCGCCCCGCGTATCGCTCTTCAGTCCTTTTCTATCACCAGGTCTAAGACCATTTAAGCAATAATAGAGGATACTTATTAGAGGGGACCGCGGGCAGGCATATGGAGTAAAGGGGACTATGGACTAGGAGTAGAACAAGTTACTTACCAACTGGTAACGTTCTTTCGATTGGATGTTACTCCAACGTATTGCTCATCTTAGATGTATTCCATCCAGCTTTAGCTGCTTCAGAAATTTGTTCTCGGCAGAGGGCGCCGTGCGTCGATGTGGTCGAGTCGATGGTCCCTCGAATACCTCCTTCGAGGGTGACGTCATCGGGTGTACAAGTAGCACACGCTGCGCCCGTTGGCCTCAGTTCTATTTTTCCCACCTTCCTTATTGATTTTTCATTGTGTAGACTGTGCCGGCAGACAGGTATTTGCCTTGCGAGAGTTAGAGTGGCAATAACCCGGAAAAATCTACAGAGGGGTCGGTTGGGAGGGCGAGGAGGAATACATTGGAGGAGCATCCAATCGAAAGAACGTTACCAGTTGGTAAGTAACTTTTTCTTCGAGTGGATTGGGTCCTCCAATGTATTCCTCATCTTAGATGGACTCCCAAAGGAGTATGGACAATTTCTCTGGAGGAGGGTTTAGATTTTTTGATACCCTTAGATGGCTGAATATAGTACTGCTTTACCAAAATTCAGCTCCTTAGACTGGGAAGCCTCCAGGCTATAGAATTTTGAAAAAGTATGCAGTGAGGACCAAGTTGCTGCTTCACAAATAGACCTTATAGGAACACCTCTGGTGGAATGAGCCCTTAAACCTTCTGGTGGGTCTTTTTGTGCTAATCTGTAGCATTCTGAAATACAAAGCACAATCCAGCGTGATCTTGTTTGTTTTGTCACTGACTGACCCAATCTTTTTCCTGTGTAGCCAATAAACAGTTGATTGTCCACTCTAAGCTTAGAAAAACTAGAGATGTAAAAGCTTAAAGCTC